>NW_011948448.1:939631-972789 GCF_000503995.2 Ceratosolen solmsi marchali
CAAATTCTCAATATTAAGTTTACTACTTCACTATTACGACAATTTAATAATAAAGAATATTCTAAACCCTTTAATTATATCTAACAATGTATCAAAAAATTTTCACAACTTTTCTTTCAAAAAATATAAAAGACTAAATATACTCTTTTCTGAATTTACAAACATATCTGGTGAATTTCTATTAAGAGATCACAAGATATATGTACCATGGGACAGGGAAACGGATTATTATTTCACCAAATGACTGCAATTCTTATATTTTAATATAAATTATGCAATTTCTTATATATATATATATTTTTTTTTTATAAGGAGCATCATCTTGGATTGCTTCGTTATTTACTCGAAACTACTTTCTCAAAATATGCTCACTTTTAATTATTCGCAAATTCTGTATATTATTCGTATATTAAGATTTGGTTTTTATTTTTTACATATCGATGAATTCTCGTTTGCTAAATAGCGCTGTGCAACTGCTGAAATTGTCGAAACGATGCGCCTCTTGGTAAATGAAAAGAGGAAGAAAAGACTAGCAGCCTTGGAATAAAAACTTGGGCAAGCTTGCAGGCGAGTAGAAACACTGCATGAAAAGCACGGGGGCCGCGTGTCTTAAGGGCCCCATTTACCGCAGTAACCTCCCTTTTCGCGAAATAATTATCCCTACAGCCACTGATTAGCGTCTGCAATTACAACTGTGCCGACAAAAATTGAGATATATAGATAAATAGAGAGACGAGAGAATAGCAGGAGCAAAGTAGTAAGCGATGAAAGACTTGGCGAGCGAGGATTTTGGGGATCTTTGATTCTTATTCAGCATTCAGAAGGAGGCGGAGACTCACAATCGAGACGTCACAATCGAGAGCGACCGAATTGAGTTTTTTCTTCTTCCTCAGACGGCCAATGCACTTACTTACGCCCCCATCCTTCTGCTGTTTTAACTACTTACTTAAGACTCTTTCTCGTCTTGAGCTTTCTTAAATGGCCATTTGTATTGCTTTTGTCATTTCCTTTGCTTTCTTTCTTAACGTTTTTTTTTTTTTTATTTTATTTTTTTTTTTTTTATTTGTTACCTGATTTATTTTTCCTTTTCATTACGGCTATATGAAAATATCGCAAGCGGTTGAAAAAATATATCCTACAGTAGCTTATCTTACAGTTGTGGACTTTTATTGTAGTAAGTAATCGTCTGGTGGTTAATCATTAATGACGAGATAAACGATATCACGCACGATTGTCAATGCTTTCCTTCAAACTCAAATAACAATTTTTCCATTTCATAGACAATTTTATTCAATCGGCCATCTTATTACGCTCATTATATGCTTACACGACAGTTTTACATTGATAAATCTATTCTACTGACTATCCAATACACTCTCTATTTAATAAAAATAATTAAAAAAATAATTTCTTATTACAATCATTCGGCCTTTCATTTTCGTCTATAATAAAAAGCTCTTGTATAATAAAAATTCGCGATGTAAGGTTGGTTCAGGGGGATAAAGGAACTTTTATGAAAACTTTACCATCAAGCGGTAGTTAGCTTTCCTTGAATTTGGATAATCCAACGCTGAGTGAGTCGGTGAACCACCGCTACAAATCTAACCTAATTTGCAAGGGAAATAGGTTTAAAGTTGGCCAAATATTGTCGAGGAGAGAATTAAGAAAAAGATAAATTGCACGTTGTTAAACAGTGGATGGATTGTGATATCTTTAATATCGATAAGCTTTAATGTCGAAGTGATGAAAGCCCCTAGAATGGATCTCCCTCATAAATCTTGGCTATTTTATAATATCGGGCATTAAATAACCAGTCTAATAAATATTTACGGATGTTTTATCAAACGCTGGCTGGCACGTGATGGGCGGAGGACTTTCGCTCAGCACGTACACGTATCCCAGGAGATACTTCAAGTGTCGAGAGCGCGATCATAAATTCGCCGGAGTCTCTCTCAGATTTCTAATTAAATATTACTCGGTGCGGCTTGAAGAATTTCATTATGCCTCTTGTATCGGATAGGTGTGCGTCCCGTGTAATAGGGGCGGCGGGTGCCGAGGGAAGGGAGGAGCGACATGATGGCGCGCGGCGACGTCGAGGACGAAGTTGATTGGCCGACGAAAGCCAGAGCTCGCACCCTTCGGGCGGATCGACCCTCATTGTCATTTTAATCTCGAATCCCCGAAGGCGCCCCTCGGTAAGTCGAACTTATGCCCTGGAATTAGTCGCGGCACGAAAGGAGTCGCCGGCGGCGGCGCGAAAAGCGTTTTCTTCCTACCTCCCGCTTTTTCTTTCCATTCTCTCACTTTTTTTTCCTTATTCGTTTGAGGGAAGTAGCGACGCTCTCTATTTGACTGCAACAGTGACTCTTTCGTCTTTTCGTTATAACAATATCGATGATTGTATTTTTAATTAGTTGCTTCACCGTTCAAGTTCACTAGTTCACTAGTAACGTTACAAAGAATCTAAGCGAACTAGCAATTTTTTATTTCGGCTTTTTCTTTTAATGTTAGAGGGTTCGAGGAGGGAAATCGCGGGGGAGGACGAGAAGGAGGAGGAGAAGGAGGGGGCGGGGGTGGGGAGCTATCCAGGGTGATAGAAAGGAGAGCAATATGACATTGGATAAGAAAAAATTAATAAATCATTAAAAATGCTTATAATATCTATAGAGCAAAATATTTTTTTTACATTCATATATAATTCATTGATAATATTAAGTCATTGTTTCAAACGCATTATTGTTCAAGGGATAAAAATGATAATATTTTAAATTCATAGAAAAAATTTTAGAAATCAGAAGCATAACACATAAACAATAAAAATTATATAAACTATACTATAAAGTTTATAAAAGCAAATGTATGAAATGTACTGCTAGTACTTGTACTTACTATACTTACTATATTATAAGAAGTGAAAACCGTTTGGGTTTCTCTAGTATTGATTTTTTTTTTTATGTTAAATTAAATATTTCATAATCTTTTATATATTATAAGAAGTGAAAACCGTTTGGGTTTCTCTAGTATTGACAATATAGTTTTGATTCTTTTCTGAACAAAAACCATTTTTTTTTTTATTTTTTTTTTAGATAAAATTCTCATATATGTGTTCATACGTGTATAAATTTTCAAATGATTGTAAAAACGATTTTTCACTTTCGAATTATTATATTTATACGTTTGTCATGTTTTATGATTAATATTTAAAGAATTTGCATTTACACTTAAATAACTATACATTTTATATCGTAACACAAACATACAGAATTTGAAAATACAAAATACAGTGCGTCTTTTAAGTCTAAAATACTTTATAATAGATTATAGATTTTTTAAACGTATTTTTTATTAATATAAGAATAATTAGGGAAAAACAAAAGTAGCAAAAGAACATTTTTAGATGGTTAACCATTTTCTTAAAAAAAAAAAAAAAAAAAATATAAATAAATATTGTTAAATACACATACAGCTAATTTATTGGTAATTTAACAAAGCAACGGCTCCCAATGACAATAGAAAAAATGTTATTTTCAAAACATAATTCTGCAAGATATTTTTGCATTGCATTGATAAAAAAACGTCATTGAACTATTGTAAACTGATGCTCTTACAGCGTTATTTTCTACCACTCTAATAAAAAATACACCGATATCTATATTTGCTAAATGTAAATGCTGCTCAAAAGTAATTAACAACGACAATCGAATGAAGAATGTTTTTCCAAAATGAATCTATCTCTATTTTCATTTCAGCAGAAACCACAGGATCGGGAAGCGAGTGATAGTGAGGGCGTAAGAGAGAGAGAGAGAGAGAGAGAGAGTGAGAGAGAGAGAGAGAGTGAGAAAAAGGACAGTCCCCCGTCGCATTTTGCAGCACTCCACACGAGTCTTTTAGCACATGCGCGCATACAGGGACGCGATGGGAAAACACGTCTGGCGTCGGTCGCTGTGCGTGACAGCCATTTTAATTCTGGACTCCCCCATCCCCCCATCCACCATCCCCCATCCCCTAACCCCTCAACAGCCGCTGATTTTCATTCCCCAGTGATGGATTATCAGCCCTTCGAGTATCGCCTTCTCCACTCCAGGCCATCCCAACCCCTTAAGCCCCATCCCACTCGACAACTCGTGCAGCGACCCTCGCGCTATATCTCGCCTGTCGCATCTCGAATCGAATAAAAGCTCCCGCTCCCCGCCTCCACGCTAGTAAAAGCACTCGCGCATACATTTGTATGGATAACCGACGACGTTTAATTTTCGAGGATAAGCCGCGTCAACTTGCAGGGCCTCTTATCCCCCGGCCCATCCCTCAATGCCTTTTTCATTTTGCTATCCTTTTTCCTACGTACTGCGCGCATCTTCTGGCTCTACTTCTCCTTTGTCTTTGTCCCTGTGAATTACGCGATCTTTCCTTTTTTTGCAGCTGTTGTCAAAATAATGAGAAAACCGCTAGATGCTAGAAGAGCTTGATGTAAATAAAATAACCTCTAGGCGTATCAATCACGTAAAAGTTTCCTTGTCTTTCTGCGGTTTTGCAATAGCTCGACTCGATATTCCACGAAATTAACGCTCCTTTATTCATGACTATCATTACCTATTTATTCAATTATCAATTGAACGTCAATTCTCAATTTACATCTACATTACAAGATTTTTTTTATTAATATAATTATACTAGCCGATAGATTGAATACAAAGCTATAAAATACAAAACTTTCACTTCCAACATGAACTTCCAACAATATTCAGTTATGAATCATATTACTTTACCATTACCACTGTGATTTACAATCACATTTTTATTAATATTAAGGAAATTTTCACTTTCAATTATGATTATATTTTTATTAGAATTAATTTTTTCAATGTTTCGTTGCGGGGTTTAGGTTACCGAGGGCCGGATTTTATAGCAAAATTTATCATAAAAATATTATGTCGCCCACATTATAAGCGATAAGAAATATAAAAATATAGAGAGAACTTAATATTCAATAGATAATAAGATAAGTAGACGAAACAAAAGTGCAATCACTTTATAACATTATAACTATAAATTTTGAAGGATATTTAGAAAGAAAGTTATTTGAAAAACTCATTATGCGAATACGAATAATTTTGGGACGGTAGATTAGCTAATGATAAAATGGCTTTTTTTTTTCTTTTTTTTTTTTAGAAATGACTAACAATCGCATAAGTCGACTACGAATTTATTTTTATGAATTTCGCCCTTAGACAGTTACCGAACGGTTTACAGGGGCTTTGTTGTCTATTTTCAAAAGCTATTTTCCAATAACAGAAAATATTTTTGGGCCTGGAATATCGACCGATCGAGCGGCAATTATTCTCTCTCTCTCTCTCTCTCTCTCTCTCTCTCTCTCTCTCTTTTAATATATATATATATATATATATATATATAATATCAATGTGTTTATTACTAATGTTAAAAGAATTATTATTTATTAATTAATTAATTTATTTATTTTATTTCCATGCATTTGTCCCAATAAACTTTCTAGCTCCGAATACATTGTCGCATCGTTTTCTGATGAAACATAATTATCATTTTAGTTACTCATTTTAGGAAGATCGGGTGCAGTTTTCAAATTGACATTCCACTCGATGTAATGTGAGATAGGAGATACATTGCAAGAAACGATTGATCCAAGTTTCATTAACTTTAAGGATCCCCTCGCATCCACAACGAACATTCGAGTAAATATTATTATTTAGTAATTTATTGCGAGGAGTGTTGGTACATGAAGGGAGACGCAACAATGCTTCCTAAATAACAACAATCAAGAGCGACTCGCACTCTAAAGTAGTTAAAAACCCCATTCTTATTGCAAAACTAAAGTCTGAAAATGCAGACCGACGTCTGTTGGAGACAGAAGAAGAAAAAAAAAGAAAAAAAAATAACTTAAAAAAAGGAAAAAAAAAACAGACACAATCAAGTGATGAACAAGACAAGCCTTCGTCAGCATGGAAATAAGAGGGTCGGAGTTATCGGGGGCAACCCCTTTCATTCGGAGTTCCATCGTCCGCTAGAAGCGAAGGGCGCAACAAGGCGTAGGTCAGGGAAAAAGGGCGCAAAGAGGAGATGCAGCGGACGCGGGGATGGAGGACGAGGCTCGTTTCGACGGCGCAGCGGATGCGACGCGTCGCGGCGCCACGTAAAACGCCTGGCTGGCGACATTATTAGACGCCCCCGAGCTTGAGAGGCAGGGGGGGGGGACAAAATAGAATGTCGGAGGGGCTGAGTAACGAGAAGGAAAAGATGGCGGAGGTACGGGATTTTTCAGCCGAGTCTCGGTAAGGGTGTGCTTCGTGCTTTGTGCTTCCGGCAGCTTCACCCGTGACGTCGCACTTTTTCAGCTTTTTAAACGTCCTCCCGAGCTGATTCGATTTTGCTTCTCTGCAACCATCGACCTCGTTCTTTGTTCTCGGCCGAGGATGCTGGCAATTTTCGCATCGATTCGATTAGCCGCCATGGCTTGCATGAAAGAGTCTCCACGTGGCGGGTTTTCTCCCTCCCCGTCACCCGGAGCGTAGCGCGATTTTTAATCTCTTGGCTTGTCTGCGAGGAAATTGCGAATAAGCGCGCGATTATCTACGGTCATGACAGAGAGAAAGAGAGAGAGAGAGAGAGAGAGAGAGAAAGAGAGAGAGTGATTATGTTGGTAGACTCGGAGCTCGGGGAGACGCGGGAAGTTATCGTGCGCGTTTTCTCCTATCTATCGATGACTCGCTTATTTCTTCAAGCTCCGAAGCTTGCAGTTTCGTATTCGGCTTTGCATCGTACATACTTATAAAAGTTATCAATCGTCATATTACGTGTTATGGATATTAGGCAGGTCGCTAATGGGGGGATCGATGAAAAATGTAGAGGAAATGTAGGAGAGTGGCCAGACTAATTTATGAGCGCGATCCATGCAAAATGGAAACCGTTGAAGAGTCCAGCGTAAATTATCGTGTCGCGATTCGCGTAGAAAAAGACATAGAGTCAGGAGAGGTGGTACGAGCTAATCTTATATATATATATAAGAATGACATTACCTTGGGTCTTGGATAATGGCTGAGCATAAGGCAAAACTAGCGCAATGAGACGTGCTCGGTTTTATATCCGCGACATGCTGATCGAAACGCGATAATTTCTTGCTTTAATCAATGTCGCGAGCCGCCAATAGAACAAAGGACCACCGGCTAAGTCGCGGCATCCGCGTCTTTTTGATAATAATCTTGCTCCGTTTTCCGTCGTCAGCGTCAAGTACACGAGGTCGTAAAATTCACTACCCTCTACGACCAATAAATATTAGACGAAAGCACCAAAAGTGTCTCTGCGACGAATAATGAAATGGATTTGCGCGAGTTCAAAGTCAGCATCCATGAGTAGGAAGGGCTTGGCTATCTCATTGGCCACGTTATTGCTTCTGCGACAACGCTTCTTATCCATGCCTCTAATCTCTCTTCTGCGTTGCTCTTATCCCTAAGCCACTTTTATATTGTCTCGTGTTCTAAATTTGCGCTTGAAAAATTATAGCTGCATAATCAAAGATTCTCATCCGCAGTGGCTAGCTAGCAGTGGTTTTTGCAGAATATTGTCATTCGCGTCTAACGATGATCGGTATGTGCATGTGGGAATCTGCCCTACCGGCACACCCACAGACCAAGGTTTCGCCCCAGTAGCCATTCTAAGATGGGAATACATTTACGAAACGATAGATTTGAATCGATAAGGACCGCGTTCGATCATTATGATAGCCTCTTATCTCGTGAGTGTAGTAGTAACGTCGACGAAAAAATTGCTGACCGTCTATTAGCTTGAATTGAATAATTAAGGGTCTCGAACAATCTGTGGCGATATTCAATATGTCAATATCGTGAAAAGAAGTGGCGTAATGGCGCCAAAACTCTTTCATGACCTTCGGATAATTGCTTATATATAAAAGTAACGAACGCGAACGCTACGAATCGCAATACCATACCCATGCCACTTCAACTTGCCTATCTCGAAGGATTTATGTGCTTTCAGACTCTCGCTTCCTTTTTACATACGAATATTTAACATCCCAATGGAGCGAGAGGTAAACGAAATTAGGATAAATAAAGTATTTTTGAATTTTCATCGTAAATGGGCTGGGGGCTGCTGAGGTGCTGCTTGCGCGTAGATGTGCGCGGTGCTTTTAATCGTACGTCCTCGTCGGTCTGCCTATACGCGAGGATCTTTATCTAGATTGAATCCTCGGGGATAAAAGTCGACGCCGTCTTTCTCGGGGTCGGCAATGCGATTCTGTAGCTGGTGAGCAGCTTTCGCTTCAGGTAATGAGGAGGAGGCTGCATCTTGGGCTGACTTCCCGGAGCTTCTAATTGCAGTTAGTTGAACGTTTTTTCTTCCTTCCGCTTAAAGCAAGTGGCGAATAATTTTATTTTCATTCGAATTAACGAGATGATGGTGCTTGCCTGCCTGCCTATGCGCTTCTGCTACTCGTATCGGCTGTTCGTAAATTCTGATTTAATTACGGCCATTCGGATAATTGTTGCACATGCCAAGAGCATAAATAATGATTTTATCACGATGAGACGTTACGTTCTTCCGGGTATTTTGCCAAAAATCGTTTAACATAACATGTCTCCCGATAACGACGATGTCCAAGATAAATGTATATCCTATTTGGATTTCAACTATTACTATAATCCATTTAACTTACTCCTTCAAAATTCAATACAATTTTCAATAAACAATTTTTAATCTTACCAAATACGAAATAATATCATCCATATAAAATTGAGTAAATAATATACATTAATTAACAATTCATTACAATTAAGATAATATAAATTCTATTTGTATATTATACATATATTATACGTATAGTATACAATTCATTAATTTTATAAAAAGTGTACAAGTAATACTACTTTTAATATAAAAATGTTTATTCAAATTTTAACGTTTATTATTTTACGACATTAGCATATCCAATTGTTTTAGATTAGAAATATAAACATATCGATCCTTATTAAAAAAAGTATTTATAACCAAATTTAGATCAAAATTTATGGTTTAGCTTATGTACGTATTACATAAAAATTCTATTTTAAATCAAATCCGAATGTTTAAATTTTCCCATGTTTCACTTTTTTTTTATCCGAGATAAATTGTACGATTAATAGATATTATATTTAAATTATAAACAGATTTATAAGAAGAATCTGGTTTCACTCGTGACTTTTTTTTTTTTTTTTTTTTTTTTTTTTTTTTTAAATATTTACACATTCACAATCATTAACGCGTTATAATTTATTTATCCTTTCAAAATAAAATTACAGTACATAAATAATATAATGTCATTACTTAATAACTCAATTATCCCATTATGTACATTACGCATACCAACACCACATATCATTATATACTCTCGTTGTACATAAAAATATAAGAATATTAAATATAATTATAATTAAAATTATTAACTCATCGTTCTATAACAATTTTGTAATGTATGTACAAACTTTTCTTCCCTTATATGAGTCATTACATTCTTAAGTATTAAAAAAAAAAAAAAAAAAAAAAAATCAAATAAGAAATAATTATTTTATTTTTTTTTTTTCATATCACTTTTAATACTTTATTAAGCAAAAAATTGATAATTAATCTCCATAAGAAACACATTGCAGATAAAATATTAGGTTATCGATGTAAAACTAATATAATTAAGTTGGCGATAAAAAAAAAAATAGTCAAACGTACTATTTCACCCTTCAATTCAACAACAATAATCATTGACTCGATATAGTATTCGATTTTTATCGTCAACAAGTAACAACGCAGATAAAAAAAAATTGTTAAGAAGCAATATATCCGGCACGTGCATTGCTTATTCTAGAATCATAATGACTTATTGAGTTGAAGAGTTCTTAATCATAAAATAAAAATGTCGATGACTTTTGAAGACTTGAAACGTTAACTTTTACAAATTCTTTGGTATTTACCACTTAAAGAAACGAACGTGAAAATAACTAAATAATTTATTTTCAATCAATCCGTTAATAATAAATTTCATTTAATCATTATAAACAACTTAAAAAGACAAATATATATTCATATTAATACTTTATGATAAATAAGTATTTGCGTAGTTTTGTTGTTGTTGTTGTTGATGTTGTTGTTGTTGTTTGTTACATTCTTGTTGTTTTTTTGTTGCCGCTGTTGTGTTATGACAAGTACATAATTCAATTGTCTACATCATACCTAATAATATTCTTGACATATTCAGTAATTAGTTTATTAAATTAAATTAAGTACATAAAATTTAAAATGTATGTTAAAGCATACGCGTGCTTATGTAAACGCCGGCGGGTATTATAAATTTTGCCACTACCTTTTTTTTAAATATTCCATAAATCTAACGCATTAATATGTTTATATATTACAGCGTAAATATATAATAAAATTCTAGCAGGTATTTTCAAATCAATGTACTACTTATTATGAAGGTTGCTTTTATTTCGACTATTTGTAAAAGTTCTTTATTATTAAGTGCTGCATCGTCGACGCTTTGTTAAGCATCTATAGATCTACTTTAATTATCAATGCAGATATAAATTATTAAAGAAGAATGGGCAATTAAATTATGATTAATTTTTACCTCGAGCAAACACCATCTTTAAACGTAAAAAGGAAACATTGTGAAATTTTAAAGCCACGTGTAACATAATAATGATAAGCCGAATAAAGAATAAATATATCATTGGGCAGTTCCTAAACTCTACCTCATCACCCACGCTCAACACCCCCACACATTTGCCTTGCACCTAAACATAATCCAGCCAATGTGGCAAACGCCATTGCATCGATAAAATACGTTAATTGGCATAAAGCAAAAGGTAAAATAAAATAATTGTTTAAAGCCGGGAGAGTCTCGAGTCCGGCGCGATAAAGCTAAAAAAATGGCCGCTAATAAAGTCCGCTTTTCACCAAGGCACACCCGCTAGACGTATTTGGCTTCCCATGGTGTGGGGAATATACTATGCCAATATGACGTCGAGGGCTTGTTCACAGCGAGGGTGGTAGGTAGCCATGGTAACGCCGGCACCCGCTAGTGTCGGCTCCAACGCCAGCCGAATCCCTCACCCTCCGAGCGGCGCCCGTCTCTCTTCCCCACCTTGCCGACCCCACCTTCCTCTTCGCCATCGCCATCTCCATCGCCATCCCGCTACTATCCACCTCCACCTCCTCATCTACCCCCGCCGCCCTATCCCTCCCCTCGGCAAACGGCGACCGGAGCCAGCAGCCATGTCCCAGCGCGGCGCCCCTTCGAGCCTCCCTCTCTCACGCTCATCTCCGAAGGGTGTGCGTCGAGGGGGAAAGTGAAAGGGAGTGGGGAAGGGGGATGAGGGATGGGGGATGAGGGATGGAGGAGGAGGAGGAGGAGGAGGAGGAGGAAGAGTGGAGGGTGATAGGGTTGCCTGGGGGAGAGGAGAGGAGGAATGGGTCGAAACCACCTAAAACCATCCTATAGCTGTTATCTGCGTATATACGTGTATATGAGCTGGAAAAGGAGCGAGAGGGCGAGGTGGTGGCGAGGAGGCGAAGAGACGAGGAGGCCTCGGCGATCAATATGGTGGACAGACGCAACGACACCCTCGCTACCCACTACTGCCACTCCTCCATCCTACATTGCCTACCTCTTACCCCGCGACCGTCACTACGGACGAGAAAAACCAACTCAATTTACGGAATCACCTTTTTCACAATTTACAGTCGACCATCCTTTTGTGCGCTACGGATGACGATTATCAGCCGGTGCCCGATCAAAGCAGCGGGAATTTAACCGTGACCGAGACACTTTTATCCCCGATATTACGAAATTTTTGCCGTGCGATGTCCACACTACTCACCGTCATTTGTCGCCCAAAATTTCAGATTTTCCGAGCTCATCGAAAGTTAAGATAACGTAATTACTCTACCAGTTGGCAAGTCTGAATATTCCAGCGACAGGCATTTCAAGAGTCACGACACTCATATTTTCGCAAACCACGTTTTGCATCGACTCTGACGATACATCGCACCATACCATAATTCCGACTATTTATTAATTAGTTAAAAATTATATTTAATCCCATTTAATTATTATATTAAAAATTTGGCAAATAATAATCCGCTCTTTGACGCAATTTTTGGTACAAATTTGGCAAGTATTATAATGGATACTCGCACGCACACACGAGGACACAAAAATTCGTGTATTGGCCAGTTCCTCGACAATTGTTCAAAAGACACGCAACGGATAAGTTAGCCGGAAGAGTGAGAGTGCCGATACGTACATCGAATAGGTAGAATTATTTTTTACTTTGAGCATTAAATATGATGTAGTAATTAACGTTAACGCTAGCATTGGCAATTAATCCAATAATAATTTCATTATACATGTGTTTGTTTAGCAAGCCTCGCTTTCCCATTTATAAAGAGAAAAGCACGATGTAGCCGAGCGGCACGTGAAATATGAATTCTATACGCACACAAAGCATTTGAGCGGCGCGTCGCATCGTTGAGTTTGAATAAATTTCTCGTTTGAATAAGCTCATCGATTTGGCCTGTTTACTCACGTATCTTGAAAGCGAGAACTTCAACGGGCTAACCGCGGTTAAACATTCCTATTTACACTTACGTCGTGACTATCTTCGAGTGCCCCATCACCTTTATTTCACATTTATTTTTAAATATTCATAATAGCTTCGGGAAAACCAGCGCCTTGATTTCTTCGGTACAACTTGGGCAGTCGAGACTTTTTTTTTTTTACGTAAATAAATATCGTTGAAATAAAGAACGTTGTATGAATAATTTATTAAACGGAGAGGATGGGAGGGGGCCAGTTTATTGATAATTACACTTGCTATTTTAACGGGGATTTCCAATGTATTTCTAACATATTTCTGAAATATGTCATCTTTATCATTGGACGGAATTTTAACAATGTTCAAGGGCACAATTTCAATTGCACGATCAAAATAATTAATTTTTCGTATTTCCGTTTATTGTAGCCGTAAATAAATTATAATATTATATTTACGTTATTAATTGTGTCAATATATATATATATATATATATATATATTGTATTAGGGTTTACGTTAAAAATTGCTTATAAAGCTTCCTATCCCAATTGTTCTAAAATCCCAGACAAATATGTTTATTAAAACTTTGCAAGTAAACATTATGATGCTTCTTTCAATAAAAGCTCTAATGAAATTGTTTATTACTCCGATCGTTCGAGTTTCAACTAATAATGCTACACCAAGCTACTTAGCTATTCTTATTTACATTAATCATTCATATTTTTAATACAATCATGTTAAAGAGAAGTATGGATAATTTTTTAATTTCAAAATAATGCCTGGATATTTTCTTATAAATTATGAATTTGAAATTTGCATCTCATCTTTCGCTTCTCTTTTGACAGCCTTTATAAAATTCTTCATACCGCGATATAAACATATTATTCTTTTAGAATATAATTTCTCGTCGAAAAACATCTATTATAATTTAATTAAATTCTATTGTTAATTTAAGAAAAATTCTTCTATCGTAATAATTCTTAGCTATTTACAAGTGATTGAACAACCATTCTTAATTCTGAAATTGTTATAACGAATGAGCCCCAATATCACTACGATCGTGGCAATAATTAACAATTACGTTTTGAACAATCTATGTACTGTCTATGTAATAATAATCATTTAATTAACCTTTTGTACTATAATACGTAATGATGTGACACGTTAGGATAGATAATGAATCATTTAGCGATGGTAGCAAATGGTGGAGAGGTATTTAAATATTTAAATACATTTGCTTTGTCAATGAAACGAAAAACAATTTCTTAAAAGACATGGCAGTTAAAAGCGATTCTAATTTAATGGAATTACAAAATAATTTTTGCATTCCATCGGGAAACATTTGAACGGCAGTTCAAAGAATGCCACGATAATAAATTCAAATTCGATTCAAATAACTATGCACGATACTTTTGGGTAATGATATTTATACGCTCAATGTTTTATGTATAACATTGTCACTGTTTTTTCGTTTATTTTTTTAATTTTTATTTTTAATTAAACTTAATTCAAATTCATTCGTACGTTACGATATAAGTCTCGCCTTAATAATACATCGATACCATAAAATTATTTATTCTTATTAATTGTGGCGGCAAACGCTATGTAAGGAAGAGTTTAATTCAAGAGGAATAAATTAATGTTCTGGTATGTGCTAGAGCGCCTACTTTTAGTTTAAAATCGTTTTCAATCGAAATATCACGATAATAACAGTTGAAATCTAACTAATTAGCATTATTCAAATAAATGCTCGGACAATGGCGTATCGGTATAGGAAGTAAAAAATTGAAGTCGGATTTTAAATAAACTTTTTAACTGCATGACTGGCGAATGAGAAATCGATGTGAAGATTATTTATTATAAGCGATTAAAAAGTTAAAACTATCTAATTTCTCATGCATTCCATCAAACTCGTTTGCAACTGGTGCATCGCGAATGTAAGCTAACGGTTGATCTCGACTTTGATTCGTAGTTGCGTGGCTCAACATAAGAGAGAGAGAGAGAGAGAGAGAGAGAGAGAGAGAGAGAGAGAGATAGCGCCAAGAGGAACCTTCAAGATTTCCTAGTGCAGGGTGAAATAATGCCCCTGGATTCCGGCATATTCGTGCATCGAAAGCTAGGAACCTCAGGTGTACAAACATGCCACGGGCGATATTCCGAAAAAAATTCCATTAGGAGCGCGCGTTTAATCTCTGGCTTGGAGCGATTCGATTCACGGTTGTTGGCGTGTATCTCTCTATTATAGATGTGTATTTTGCTTTATTTTACGCTCGATTCGCAGTCTAGTCGAGGCAAAGCCCGCCGGAAAGCTTCTCGATATTCGCATGTGTTGCCCTTCCGCGCGCACCCACGCTTTTGTTTCGGCTATTTTGTTTGGGCGCGTGTGCTTTTTTTATATGTCGACGCGCTGTTCGCGTGATGAAATTGTTAGCGGAGTAGAAGCGCCCGGCGTCCATTAAAATCGAGAGACCATATATTTGTGTTTCTCTGTCTGTTGTTCGGTCGTCCTTCAGCTACTTTCAACGCGTTCGCAATCGCTCGTTCTACGACCCCTTCAATTTGCATCGTAAAGGTAGATTTTCGTTTTCATCCATAACTTGTCTCGATATTTTCCTCTTTATCCAAAACGAAGATACTTAACCGTAAATTATGAAATATACATTTTACCTTTAATCGGTTGATAAAGAAAGCAAGCATTACAATTTTTTCACCTTCTTGTATTTAAATGGCAAACAATTAATTTATCAATGGCCTCAATGGCAAAATTTTGTATATTAATTTTTATAATATTAGCCTATAACATTTTCAAATCCAAATCAAATAAAAATAAATGTGCTGTAAATAGTAAAAGGAGAGTAGGAGTGCAAACCAAACATAAACATTCGAAGAAATTGCACTCGCAAAATTTCGCGATATAGAATTGCAAGTATAATACGCGTAGACGAATTTTTTTTTTTTTTTTTGTTGTTGTATTAAGCGACGTAAATAGAGCAGCTTGAATTGGTCATGTGCGTATTCATGGGTCAGCATCATTTCAAAGTGTCTCAATTAAAGGAAAAAAACAGAAGGAGAGAAAATTAAGGATGTTGTTCGGCGAATACGTGTTGCCGAAGCTCTCGAGGGAATCACCGCCAGTATCATAAAATCACCAATAACCTTTGCTGTTAATAAAAAGAGTAGTCAGATGAGAGTGTGTACTTTTGTCTGTGTGTGTGTGTGTGTGTGTGCGTGCGTTATAGAGAGAGAGAGAGCGCGTGGAAAAAGGCTTGAGTTGATTCCGTCGACCGCGGCACTGGAGATGCTGTGATGGTTGAGAAGGAGGTGAGAGAGGCTCGTAGACGACTATATAATAATCAACTTATTATTCTAACACTAACTATGCAGAATTATAGGTAATACATGTACTGTATAAGCGACTAGTCTTTCCAAATACATAAAATATTTATGAATATGATTGGATGATTAAAGACAGTAAAGATTTTACAATCTTACCGATGTCCTTGAATTATCTGGAAAAATAACGTCTCGTTCAACCAATATTTTACATTAAATTTCTTGTCCGTTTGTCCGTATGTACGAATGTACATAAATATTTTTATAGACATTAATAAACATAAGAAAATAGACGCGATACGTTTGTTAATGCTATTTGGTAATAATTATTGACAAATACCGATATAAGCATATTTTTTTATCATTATAAAATGTTGATTTAAGTTGTTTAATTATTTTGTGTAGCATCGGCAAACATTTTAAAATTGTCTGTCTAATATTTCAATTATGTTCAATAACAGGCATCTTTATTTTAAATTACTTTAATTCTTCGTAAAAAAATGTCGCGAATGTATTATGTACATTATGGATATTATTTTGTGATTTACCAAAATATTTACCTTAATTATGCTGATAACGTATAAAATACACAGCAATTTTATCAGCTTTCTTTTCAAAGAAATTCTATTAAACCCTGTGGAATCTCACAAAAAACGAATAAAATTTCATTATTTGCAAATTTTCAGGATAGAATATTTTTCTGTATAAAAAAAAAAAAAAAAAAAAACAGTCTAAATTTATATGTAAAATAATTTTGTTTTAGAATTATTATGTCGATATATTTATTTTAGATCTGAGCAAAATTTAAGTTTTGAAAATAAAATGCATACTATCAATTAATAAATAAATTTCATAATTTGATATTCCTAAAGATATAATTTCACATTTCAATTTACAGGATACATCATGAAATATATCTGTTTGCTTCAAGTATTTAAATATATTATCTTTATCAATTTTCAAGTAATTTAAGTTGTTTTAAAAATACATTACTTTAAAAAAAAAACAATATTAACTACACCACCACAACTAACAACAACAACAACAACAATATAGAGTTATTTCGTTATTTGAATATACAAAGTATTGTTGATTTTGGTGACAATTTATTTTGTCCTTTCTGAAAATAGTTTTCTCACTTAAATGTCCATGATTTTCCATTATAGATCATAACAAGCGAATAAACTAATGAAAAAAGCAATTGTTGTTTTTGTAGAATTACACTACGCCATCGAATGTGACATACTTGATAAATTATATTTATATTATTTATAGTCATATATATATATATATAGAAAATTATCGTGATAAATAGCGAAAGGATGAGAAATATTAACGAAGAAACAAAATATAAAGGGAGTGTAAATAAATATTCGATGTTAAAGTTAAAACGACTAGATATTGAGTCTTGGCACTTGAGTTATCCACAATGTACTATATTATCCTTTGTAAACAAATTAATTTGACGCTCTCCGATTAAATATGTAATCTCAAAATAATAACTTGAGCGCGAATGAGTGCTTCACGCTCACGACAAAGAAGGGATCTGATAAAAGAATATCAAAAATCGAAAGCAACACGAGGATGCGGATGAATCGATTGAGTGATGTAAAGTCAGCTACGATGCTCGATCGTCAGCTCCTGAAAGTGCAGGACCAAAGGAACAATGGCAGACGAGGGCTAAAGCTCCCGAGCTCTAAAGTTTGTACTTGAGGCCACGTAACACGTGCACCGCGCAAACCGCATTGCATCCGGAATAATGGATAGAGAGAGAGAGAGAGAGAGAGAGAGAGAGACTTGTGCACCACCACCCTCGGCGTATGTGCACTGGATGTGGCAAAGGGGGGGGGGCAACGAATGAAGGAGGTATACAAATAGAAATGGGGCGCAGAAGGGAGCCGAGGCGCGCGTCTCGCAGGGACTTTTGATTGGTTGGTCGATGGCATTGCTAATTTCTAAGGTCCGGACTCATTCGCTCACACACTCTCTCTAGCCCCGTTACCAAAACCACCAACCCCCGGGAAAAGCTCGATAACATGGCGGCGTACACGTGATGCTTAGCGGTCATTGAGATTCGGATAACAGCTGATGTTCGAGCCACTTACTTGCGTCCCTCGTTTCGCTTCCTATTGCTTTTTTTTCTTCTTTTTTAGCGATCTTGGAAGGGGGGGGGGACGAGAAAAGTTACTTCTCTATTTATCGAAAGGCGTAGGGCCCTCGTACGTTAGTGAAACGAATACGAATGAAGGGTAACCGCGTTGTTTAACTAATATAATCTCGATGTTTTGCTAAGAAGTTGGCCAATCGTAACGAAAATCGTTAGCTTAAATGCATGGATTTGAAATTAGTAACATTTGCCGCGAGTGTGTGGCGCTTATTCAATTGAATATTATTACTCGCGCAACTGACATCTTTATTATCTCGAGAAATACGGATATTATAAGCCGATTGAATATTATTATTATCGGCCATATACAAAATACGCCAATCTCGGAATAAAATGATAAATAAAAGCCGTGGGGTAAGAGAGGTAATTGAGCAATGTGCCTTCCAACCAATGGAAAATCATTGACCGTAGGTCGGTAGGCGAGGGGAGGCGAGGCGAGGCGAGGCGACGTTGTAAGGGAAAAGCCTAGGCGTAGTGCGCTACGTGATCCCGCAGAATCAAATTAATCGCGAGCCAAAGGACTAGCCAAAGGCTGGTAGGCTCGAGCCGTCGGTCCCTTATAACTTTCACATGGAGGTGAAAAGTAGCGATCTAGCCGGTCAGTGGTACGTATGCGCGGGCTCGTCGCTCCCTACAAAGGCCACCGTGAAATCGTCATCGTGCGATTCTCAGCTTCCGTCTCCTCGCCGAGGCATTGTATTGCGGATTATGGTGGCGGCGAGATTCCCTTTCAGACGAACCGCCTCCGCGCGTCTAATGACCCAGAGTGTGCGAGACACTGCACCGGCGGATGCTGTATACTTTTCAATGCGCGGGCTGCTTCCGTCGCGTTCCTACTTTTTGGCGAAACTTTGGCCATTGAATCGGGCGCGCGCGCGCGCCGATCGTCTCGCTGAATCGCTTTCGCTCGATTACCCTCGTTGCTTCTTTTTCGGGCCTTTGTTCAGTCGCGGTTCGATCGCTTGTTTATTTTTACTTTTTTCTCTCGTTTTTTCTTTTTGTTTATTGTGGAAGGGTAGAGGGGAGGTAAATGCAAGGAGTCTACGATGCGTATTTTGAATGAAGATATTTTTTAATGCGAGCGGGAAAAGAGTCTAGTTTGTAAGGGGGTGAGGTAACATGGCAAACACCATCTATTTATTAATCGTATTTGAAAGTGTTCTTGTTTTTGTTCTTTTTTTCTTTTTTGGTTATATATTTTTTTTTTTTTTATTTTTTTTTTGTTTTCGTTTTATCAAACAGAAAGCTTAATGTGAGCGCGATAAAGAGAAAGTTTAATATTGCAGATGGTATATCGGTATTGAAGAAATGTTAATCAATAATAAATTTCAATTGATAGCGATAGAGTATTCAAGCTCTTTATTCATCGACAATTATAATTCTTACAACTTTCTCCTTCAAGCCTTTGCCTGTTCGTATGCATATTAATTAATCTTTCATTCCCTCTTACAAAGTGGTAATATTATTATAAAGAACTCTTAAAATGGCTTTTAAACTTTCACATAAAGTTAATATTTTAAAGTACATTCTTCTTATTCCTCTTCTTCCTCAAATACAAAACGAATAAGAGAAGGGTCGAAGAAGGGTCGAAGAAAGTCAGAATTAAAGTCGAGCTTAATTTTGTGAGCAATTTCTTACGATTTCAGTCACACGAGCGGCGAAGAAAATGCCTTAAAGAACTAGGGAAGAACAGAAGCTCTTAACAAGACTCAAAAAGATCGTATGGCGCAAAAAGATCGTATGACTATATCAGATTTCATTTAAAAAAAGAAATAGGTATTCATGGGCTTCGATAAGGACAGCAGCATGACTAGCGACAGATTCTCTAGATATCGCTGAAATTTCACTAAAGGGAAGATCCTCCGCGTAGAGTGCAACCAGTCACTTGGCTGCGAATTATTTTCATGCTTTCAGGCGTGTACACATACGATGTCGTGGGTGAGGAGTTAAAAATTTAATGCCAAGGTGAAAGGGGGACGGGACATGGCCTCTGGTCGACTCTCTCTCTCTCTCTCACTCAACATCCATGAAAAGACGCATGCCCCTGATAAGTCGCCTCGCTTCCTCCTGCTCATCCACCATCTCGTCGTTTTAGAGTTCGTCGTAGCTGTCGTGGTCGTAATCGTTTGTCCAGTCTCCTCTTCACGAATACATGAGAGTCGCGCTGCACTCGAGGCTTCCACCGTCCCTCGTTAATAATCGGCCCCGCTACGCCCAGTGAAAAGAAAGGGAAGGGCCGAAAGAAGTCGAGACGTAAGTGGCCCCCCGACTAACGAGGCGACTTCGTACCTCAACCTAACAAGCTCCATTTTCCGTTCCCTCTGAAGCCACCCTCCTCGTGATAACGCTCGGCCAAGCCGACGAAATAATTATGAGTCAGCGGACTATGACTCCCGGCGTACGCGGACACCCCCGCGAGCTCCACACGCATCGCCGAGGCTGCGAAACGCGCGCTAATGGCGGGCCTTGAGTGGATCGGACCCGACCGAGTGCAAGTTAGCGCTAATTATCTTGGAAATATTTCAATATCCACGCTAGCTCATGAGCGCCAAGCTTCACCGATATTTACGATTACCGAAGACGATTTACCATCAAGTACTAAGCTCAAAGCTCCTTCGCTACTGGGGATTAATTTGGGAGATTTTTCGCAGCCGCCTGTACAGCTCCCGGTAGCCGATTTCAGCTAACCTACAATGGAGCAAAATATTTTTTTTTCAATCATGACTTCTCCGACATTGGAACGATCGATATAAAAATATTGAAATTGGATATCCAATCATTATGTTTAAAGAAAGCAAAATATCGAAAGTTTCATTAATAACGAATTCACTTATAAAAATATTAATCATGTTGATCAATGACTTATTATGCTTTTTCTTTCCCCCCCCCCCTAGTCTACATAAGTGTATCGTATCAAGAACGAGCACGAAACACAAATAATTTCTCATTATTTTCGCTATTTTGCATTCCTTTTACACACGTAAGCATTATTCCCCGAAATATAATTAATTTGTAAATTATTGATTTATTTGTATTACGATATGTTTCCTCGCTGTCTTTCACTTTTCTTTTTCTTCTCTTTTGCGTATTTTCGAATCTCCTTCACTAATTTGTACTTCTCGGCAAGCAATATTCAACGACTCACGCTTTATTATGATTTTCGCAAGCAGCCACAAAGGATAGAAATAATATTGATCAACGCACCCTGCTCGCGTCGCTTTACCGCCTCGCCTTGCACGTGCCTCCGCGTAAGGGAGAATCACGTGAAAAATGAAATGGATACCCTGCGGTACGTATTTGACTGTAAGACTGTTTACCATTTACCCTACTACCCGGTAAATACGACCGTCATAATGGAGGCTGAGCACCATTTTTCCCATTTGCTAGCACGCGCCGTTTAAATCTTGTATAATTATTACGCAGACCGATTATTACTGTATGGGAGTGAAAGGGAGTGAAAGGGAGTGCGCTGATTTGTTATGTTAAAACTACTTCCCAGCTATAACGATACTACCATCCTTTATAAAGTCATGCAAATCAAGATGTTTGTTCGATTTTATCATTAGCACAGATAGTTTTTAAGCTGTCGCTTATGTATATATTTGCACGGCACTTGGATTGCAATAATTATACGACTACTTTCTTTTTAAAAGATTTTTAATTATTCTAATGCTCATTCATTCTCTTTTGCTTATAAATATTAATAAATATCGGACAAAAGTATTGCACGAGCCGAGCCATATTCGAAGTAAAAATATTCTTTTTCATAAATATTTAATTTTCCACAATTTTCATGATAAATTGGAATTTTCTTGCTTTTCATGATTACTTGGCTCTGGAAAATGTAGCACTTTGCAAAGAAGAAAAACACATTTTTAGAATCATGATAGAAATATTGTCAAACATATCATTAAAAGTATTATAAAATGCAATTATACGGTCGATGAAATAAAATTTGATTTTGAAACAACATAAATTTACTTAGAATAAGATCATTTTTCACAAAGTTAAAGTATATTTGAACTATGAAACGTCAAAGTCAACTATCCTACATAAAGATTAAAACATTTTTAGTTACAAAAATGATGAAAGCATTTGGAATAATAGAGAATAATTAATAATTGCTAAGGAACTTATGCTTTAAATAATAATTTCATAAAATGATCATTAAAATGATATTCTATACAACAAAAAATAGCGTATTAATCGAATAATTTATATTCAGTAATTTATAAAAAAAAAAACATTCGACTGTCTGTGCTTTTTTTTCTTCTTTTTTCTTTTTTCTACAATAACATTCTTAATTTAACTCTTATTTATTCTAACTTTAATCGAAACAAGGTCGGTATTGACAAATTTAAAAATGTTAGATTAAGTGAAAAAATTTTTTAATGCATCAAGAAGTAAAGAACTGGCATGGAATGCAAAAAAAGACAGTAATCGTAATTTATCAATTTTCGTTATATTTCCCATTTTAATCTTTATATATGTATGGATTAAAATAATATAAAGATAAATTATTTAATAAATCATTTAAAGGTGTAGATAAATTCTAGTATTATAATAAGATCGTATATATTGTCACGAATGATTAGGCAAGAAAAGGCATGAGGATGCTTCCAAAAATTTATTATAATCCGAAATAAAAGTAAAATGCATTACGAAGTATGAAGTATGATATGAAGTATGTTTTCATATGGTAAAAATTCAATGAAAAAAAGTCCCATCTAACTTGTGTTTAAGTGAATATTTTTGTCTAAAGGAAAGAATTTTCGGCATTAATTCCTTGGCAATGTATATTCTTCGAGGTAGAATATATAATTTTGTTTTTATTAACATTGCTGAATTTTGCAATATTAATTGACAAATATTACTGCGCCGACGAAGGCGAAAATGAGATGAAAATCGATAATCGATTCTTATAAAAATTTGCTGTATAACGTTCATAAGAACAGTTTTCCACTTTAATGTATTTTGTTTGTTCATGGCTGGCGATGCAGCTAGGCGCGGGGGAACACTTAATACTCACATATAGAATCTCCGAGAAAAAACGAATGAGTTTTCTGAGAAGAGCCAGCGAGAAGCCGGAAGGGAGGAGAAAATGGTAACATTTCGCGTTTCCCCGCGTGCACCATCCCAAAAAAGATGAAAAAATACACGCACAATAGGCTCATCGAGGGATAAAAAATATCTTTTGTTAAGCTCCCCGAGGATCCCGCGAATCGAGACGCATCTTTCGCGCATTGCGCCTCACTCCGCACTCTACAGCTCTCCATTTCATTTTCTCCGATGGACAGCAGCCGCTCGAGAGCTGCTCGATGATCCAAATACGTGGCGGGCGGGCGGGCGGGGGGGGGGGGGGGGGGGGGGGGGGGGGGGGGGGGGGGGAACATTAAAATGCCCAACTAGAATGTATATTCGGGTCATCACTGAATGTTACAAATGGGATGGTGGAAAGAAACCGCAAATGTTTCACTAGCTCGTCGAGGGGAGCTAAAAGAAGGAAGGAGATAGCTCGACGTAAGAAAAGTATCACTTTTAGCCGTAGGCAAGAAAAAGAGTCTGCGCATAACAAGCGGGTATAATGTTTCCGGCGGCGATTCGAAATCGAAACGGACTCGTAACGGAGAGAATGGAATGGAAGAAAAGGTGGCGGGCGGCCGATTATTGTCGACGGGCTGGAATCGCTTTATTCGTAAATCGCTATCTCTCGCAGTTGTAGCTAAGATCGGAATCGATCCTTTTATTTTATTCCTTTTTCATTATTGTTTTTTTATTATTATTATTTTTTTTTTTTTATTTATCCATCTTTCTCTTTCCTTTTCTCTTTCTTACTTTTTTTTTTCTTTTTCTTTTTTTTCTTTTTCTTTTTTTTCTTTTTTTTTTTTTTTTTACAAATAAAATGGAAGGAATGGATATACTTACAATTGAATTCATTGCCTGAAGGATTGTTCCCACGGCTTAAGATACGCTTACACAATAGTATGCCATAGATCGACGATTACTTAGCGTTAAGACTCAACTTAAGCCATTTATTAACAATAAATCACTGTTAATTTTGCTTCATCAGATTTGTAAGTATATTTGCTGATCCTTGTTTTTAATACACGTCCGAGGTACGGGTGAAGATGTTTGAGGAAAGTAAGTATGTACCCTTGTAAGATGAACTGTCAAAATATGAAATCGATGATCATCATGTGGTGAGAAATTTTTACGAGATCCTTTGCAATAGTTTTGGCGCATTGGAGAATGTTCCAACAGTTTATCGAAAAGAATCTCTTTTAATTATATAATAATTTCGAAATTTCGACCAATTTAAGGAGAAAATAAATTTTTGGCTTACGGCATCGATGTAGTAAATGATATTTTACGAAATATTTCACACTTTGAGCTTGGAAAAACAAAAAAACAAAAAACAAAAATCAGAGAAAAAAAAACAAAAATAAAATCCGTTCTTTCGTCTTGCAATTTGATAGAAATTAATTAATAATGATAAGCCCCCCCCCCACCTCCCACTTAACGAAATCATCGACCATCTTGTTAATCCTTAAGCGTCGTATGAATCGTGTTTCGTTGTAAATATAAGCCATCCTTTGAGCTGTCAGCCTTGGTCCTACAGCCTTACACCTCATAATGAAAAGAAAGCAATCGACAAACGAAGAGAAATAACCGAGCGCGGTGAAAATAAATAGGCGTCTACCGTTGAAGAGTGAGAGAGCGAGAGAGCGAGAGAGTACAGAGTAAGTATATACGTGCGTAGTCGGTGAAATTCATATAAAATACATTCTCTCGCGCATCATACATGAGGGTACATAATAACCTTACGCACATCCCCCCCCCCCCCCCGGGTCCCAACCCACCGCTTCTGCATAAACCAGTGCTACTATATAGTTTTATCTTCTTTCTTAGCCGGCGCAACTTCTTTGTCTCATTTCTTTCGTCCTTCTGTTTCTCGTTGCACGGGCTGTGGAGATCTCCGAGCGAAAAGCCGAAGGAAAAAGAAGGCAGATAGAACAAAAGAAGGCCAACTCTCGGGGCAACTCCTCATCTTCTCCCGAACAAGCACAAAAGTACATCTTTCGTGAGCTCGTCACCCTTGTCTCGTCCTTTTTCTCCTCACAGCCCGAAATGTACGCTAAAGAAAAATGTATGCTAGATATATATAAAGAGAGAGAGAGAGAGAGAGAGAGAGAGAGAGAGAGAATGCGGCGATCTATTTCGTAAACAGGCGAACGTTCGAAAAATGAAGCCGCGAGGATGCTGAAGGAGAGACAGACAATGGCGCTCATCGCGCTCTATGGACAATAGCGGCGGCAACTATTGCGTAAACACACTCAATGAAACGCGGACTACCGGCCGCGTACACGACAATACCGGATGGAATGAAAGAAACGCGGTGCGCGCATTTAGGGCCTTCTAGATTACGCGGAGGATAGCTTTGCTCGCCTGTGCTCGCCTGTCTTTGCTCACCTGGGCGATCGCGCCCCTTTCAACGCCGAGCTCAAAGACCACCGCGGCGAGAGTCGTTTTTTTCTTCACCCTCGCGCGCTCGTTGCCGCCTAGAAAACGAAAAGGAGAGGAAAAAAAATCGAGACGAAAAGTAAAAGAAAAGAAACGAAGAAATAAGAAAAACACAAAAAGTGTCTGGATGATAGGCGACGACTTTATCGTTTCGTCCTCGTCGAGGGCTCCTCGGTTGCTTTTTTTCTTCTTTTTTTGGGCCGCGGTAGTTCCTATCGCGCTTTCGCCGATTTCGGATATTCAAATTCATTTCCCATCCCGTCGCTTCGCCGATTTCGTGGTTTTTCTTCTTGTTCTTCACTTTTCTTTACCCTTTGTCCACGTACCACGAGATGTAACACGAGATCACTTAACGTCAATAGAGTATATATTACATAACAAGATCAATCTCATAATCATGCATCTTCGATGAATTTGCCGAATTCATATTCATTCAATTCATGCCCCAATACATCTTCCATGCACGGCACATTTCTTTTCTCATTCTCGATCAGTTCTCATCTAAGTAGTCTGCCCATACGAGTGACATCACGAATATTGAAGGGAGTGTGAAATTTCAAAATTGCGCGCTATTATCGATAAACGAGCATTGATTCATTCGAGTACAATCGCGAATCTCGATTATCTCGGGACTATCATACTTTCGCGGTTCCCTTTTGCAATTGAGAAAAAAAATTCGAATATTAATGCTAATATTGAGAATGGGTTCTTGACTTGTGGTTGCGCGACGATTTTTCGTTCGACAACTCTTCAGCCTCGAGTTTTTGAGAGCTAAAGACTCTGCGGATGACAAAGGAGGTGGCTTTTAACGGCTGAGAAGTAACGTCGAAGCATCATTAGGAACGAATGTCTAGCGACGCTAGAAATCACGTTTGCAGGTGAATACGAAACACCTTGAGCCCCTCCAAACCAAAAGCCACGGTATTGCTCCAGTAGGGGTCTCCAGACCCCGGGGTCGAGCGATGCTCAAAGCTCAAAGCTCAAAGCTCAGAGTAAGTTGGCCCTCGGCGTGCGCGAAAATGCCAGCCAAAGTCATGAAAGGCCAATCGAGTCGTAATCGCCACTTCCAGCATCGAAGAAAAAACGGGCACCAAACGGGAATTCGAGCGCCCCAGATTGACCTCGGAAGTCGATAAGCGGCACGCTTGGCTCCACCGATCGATCCAACCGCCGCGAGAATCCAAAACGTCCCCGGGGACTCGACGCGAGCCTGGATCCGCCGCTCGAGATCTCCCGCGGGATCGCATTAAAACTTATAATACAGTCCGGGATTTGGAGGAACGGCCGATCGACCATTCCCGGGGACGAGTCGCTCGACGCCGCTTCGAGAGCCCAATATCATTTGCGCTCTCATCCCGATGATGAATTTTTCATCGGCTTGCGCGTGCAATAAGGAGCCTAAAATGCCCCGTCCCCGCCCCTCCCATCACCAAGCGCCCCTCGCCCCGCGCGCGCCTTAAGTGACTTGGACCCTTTAAAAACCAATGAATATTTATTAACTGCATCTTCAAGTGTGATTTAGCCTTTGAGGGCGTGGACTTTCTTTCTTCTCTTTTCTTATTTTTACTTGATAATAAGATCGCGATTCCCTCTAAAAGCCAACTGTCCCCCCTGCTCCATTTGTCGCAATAATAAATAATAATGACCTGCGTTTATATATAAATATCGCTATTCTTTCAAGCGGGTCAAACTTTCACTATCACAATTCTCGATGTTGCGAGCATTTTTAACATTGCAAATTTTTAAATACGCAATTTCTTTTATAAAAGTTTTTCCTTCTCGCTTCATTATTACTTGTTTCTACCCTAATTCTGTTTTTCCTTCAATTCATTATGTTTACTTAGTTTTGTTGTTGCTATTGTTATTATTATTGTTGGAATGGCTCGACGAATGTAAATTCGATCGAATCGACTGAAATTTTCACACGATCGTAATAATAACGTATCCCCGCGAAACGAGGCCATCTATTGACAAATATATTAACCAATCAATGACAATATTACGCATTTTAGCCGAGACATTGGATAGGACGTTAATAAAATCGCGAGCGCTCTTCCAAACTCGCGAGACATACTAATCGGTAAACGGGACGATCGATCGAGGTTAGCGAACCGATTGTACACGATACGGTGGATCGCCGAACAAGAGACTATTTGGATCATCGTGTATAATCGAGACGTCATTGGTCTGCAGAATGCCACACTGATATATCGTGCACACCCGGACGCGGCATCGAAGCTCGGAAAACCAGCGGACGATCTATCCAGCTTCCGTGTATGGATAACCGCACGCGCGTGCCCTTAATCATAGGCCAGTTGCGAGAATTTCGCAAATGCGACCGGGCGCATTCTCTCGGAAATGAATATCATTATTGAAAATACGTGACTTTTTTATTCTTGGCAACGAATGTGGCCAAGGCTTGATGAAATGAACAGCGTATGAATTTACCGCTACAAATGGAATGCTAAAGCATAATAAAAATGAAAGGAAACGGTATAACGAGAGGGGCGGGGAGAATTTACGATAGTACACGTAGGATAGGATAGATCATCGCAAACATTTTTTACTGCCTTTAAAGTTTGCCGAATGTTGAGAATTTTGACTCTACGACTTAGTCCTCGAGCCACGCGATTATTAATTTAGCTTATTGAATCGTTTCGGTAGGCGACCTCTTTTATCGCCGTGGCAACTCCAATACATTCACTCATCAATTTGCACGAATCGTGTAAACATGAGGGGTTAGGTACGTTATTCACGTCGCCTCAACATATTACATGGCAATGAGATATCTAAGCAAGGAAAACGACTTAAGCTCACTCCTAAGCTATGCTCATTCGCTGACCGCGGACGATAGCGTGACGTGTGTGTGTCACATGAAGTCGACCGCGCCGAGTAAATGCAGACGTCGCGGAGATAATAATGAAATATAGCGGTACGTGGACCGCGAGCGTTCGGGATTGATTAATACGCGGACCGCAAGTTCAGCGGGTGGAATGACAATAGTCCCGACAATGTTCGAACCTCGTGTCCTTCGAACCAGGACTGGCCGTAGCCAGCCAAAGAAAAAAAAAAACAACCGAAGGTATGTCATCGTGGGCTTTGCTCTTGCCATAACTCATAGAGGGAATGGACTCACACGTACCAGTCGCTCGTCGTCAACGTGCATCAGGACTCGATGCATTAAAAATGAAATCAGCGCTACTCCTGTCAATGATCATAAAAGTCTCTTTTTCTCATCTTCATGCAATTCACGCATTATTGTTATTTTAAAACATTCTCGTTACTAAGAACTAAGACTGGCCCAATAGATCGATACATTTTATGGAATTTATAACAGCTTACGATAGCTTCTGTAGTAATTACCTTATTCTAATTATATTTTTCTTCTAAAACAGTACGCGCATATTGATTTAATCATAAAATTGTGTGAATAATCTTATTTCTTTCTTAAGACTTCTAAAGAATATAAAATGAAAATTTTGAGCAAATTATAACGGTTAATCGTATGAATATTTTGCATATACCAAAGCACATATCTGGGTAGACCGAAAGATCGAGAGAGAGAGAGAGAGAGAGAGAGAGAGAGAGAGAGAGAGAGCGTGTCTGAGTAAGTGCATGAACCAGGTGGAGATGGGGGAACAAGTGGAGAGAGAAAAAGCGAATCTAGGAAGACTGATGAGTTTTTCGAGTGGCAGCAGCCTTCAGTCGGGTTTGTCGCTACATCGGCTGATGCATACACTGACGAGCTCTCGCACATGCACCTACGTTCGTCCACACGTACGCGCAAGGGGATGAAAGCGAGGGATCGCAAAAAAGGAGAGAAAAAGTGAACGAGGGACTTTGGCTGAAGGCCCGAGCGCTTCTACTCCGCTCTCTTTGGACTCTTTCGTCTCTTCTCGAATGCGCACACTGTGCTATCTCCTCTCTTTCTTTTTCCTTCTCCGTTCCTCATTACGTACGAAACGTCTTTCGGACCAAGGGCTCCTTTTTCCGACTGACCTCCCGCGTGGACCTTTCTTCCCTATGCTCTAGCCTTACCCTTAGCACGCTTTATTTTCTTCCGTTTTTTCTTATGTTTTTTTCCGAATCACCCCCTCCCCGCCCCATAGCTATATATATATCTATCTCTATATTTACCCTCCTATCTATCTATCTATCTATCTATCTATCTATCTATCTATCTATCCATCTGTCTCTCTATCTGTCTATATATACATCTGCCCATATATCTGTTTGTCTATCTCTTTATCTCTCCTTTCCATAACATTTAATTATCTGTATTTTCTGAATATATTCAATTTCAATTTTAAACTGGATTTTTATGAGCTAATGCGCCAATACGAAATTGTATTATCTTTATTTTCTACAGAATAATTATGGCAAACTGTCTTTTTATAAGACAGTTTTATTTTTTTCTTCAAAGAATAACGCCAAACTACTACAACTTTTAGCTAAATATAAAAGCTTATTTTCGGGAAAAATGCCTTCGTATACAAATACTATATATAATGTATATTACAAATAGAGTTATCTACTACAATAAAAATTATCTAAAACTGATGAAAAAGTAGTCAATTACCAGTACTTTTCATTATGTGCGAGTTGAAATTCGTATATTTCTAATTTCTAATTTATTCGCAAAATCCGAATAATAATATTTAATTTTTACTACCTCCTGCCTTATCGCACTATTCTTAGATTTAAAAATTTAAAAATACTCAATGACAACTAACTACAGTAACAATAAAATAATTATACTAATAATTTTTAAAAATCTATGAAAATAAATAAATCATTAAGAAACATTAAGACTCGATTTTAAAAACAAAATTCCTTGCTGAATGAATGAAGCGGTTAGTATCCAGCGAACGACGGCTTAGATGTTCAGAATGAGAGAAAATACCATATTTGAAACCATAAAAGCCTGCATTCGCTTTTCTCTCTTCTCTACTCTAACTATCCTCGTGGGAGATAGTTGACAACAGACGGGGTTTCATTAAATGTGGCAGAGGCTCCGATTCCGATTCTTATTTCTTCTCCGGCCACTAGTGCGCGTATCTTCAGTCAAGACAATATGAATCAAGGGAGGACGAATGCAGGCGAAACGCCCGGCTATGTTTTCGCTTCTCTGGCTTATTTTCGTAACTTGACGGACCGCATGGAGTTCCCGAGTGGCATGCGGACAGATTATGTTCGCAATTTCTATTGTTACAGTGACTTTCACTGAATTAGATGCTTGAAAGGTTCTGTGGCTCGTCACGTACAATCTTCATTCGGTCCCGGAATTTTCTTCGCTCTTGTGGAATATTTGCATAAGTGTTTACTTACGGGATATATGTTACGTGCCAATGGATTTATGCCCATTATGCCTCTTTATGTTATAATAAATTTATTATTATTATTATTATAGGCTAATAGAAGAGACGGCAAAAGTTAGTTGTATATAAGCTCTTCTTCGCGCAACTATGAATGGTATTTCTTCCAAATTATTTACCACACGGACGAAACAGCCCATTAATAATATTTGCTTATAAGAAATCAAGAATTTTATTTATGCATGAAATACAATCACGAAAGCAGACGTTATTAAATGTACATTATATTATCGCTTTAGATATATTGCTATTAAGGAAAAGGATCTTACGTTTTAATTTGATTTGGACTAACTTCAACATATGATACATTGATAAAATTGAATATATAAATTTTAAATGTTAAATTATTCGCAGACGATTTCGGGAAAGGCGTGCCATGTAAGTTTATGCCAAAATTCCGAGGAGGGATGACGGTGATCGATGACGTGATATTATGTCGACGCAATACCATACAAAGGCAAAAGATTCGCCAATCAAACTTCGGCGGACGAATGATTTCACCGCCATAGGAACTATTGGCTTTTATCGGCCAATAAAGCATCGCCATCGAGCAATTATCATTTTCAGGGCCCATAACCTTCGAATTTTCCCCCTTAAATATGTCAAAATATTGTCATTAACAATCTCTATTCATCATATAGCTAGTTGCGACTATCGAATTCTTAGTTTTATATTCGACAATTCTATTGTAAACATGTATTATTAGCTTATTGTCAACTTTTAATGATTAATTTGTTGACCATCATTAACAGATTATTAAATTATTGTGATAAACATTATTGAAAGTCTACATTGATTATTCAAGATAAGTAAATTTAATTTTCAATTAAATTATTTTACATGTAAATCATAAGATGAATCATAAGATGTACAAATAATTTATTATTATATTTTGAAAAATATCAAACAATGAATAATATTAATTACTATTTATACAAAGAATTTTTAACTGATTTTATAATTAATTTTTATATAATATGTGTAATTGAACGATATATTAGAATTACATTTTAAAAACTAGTTTTTTCATTGCAATTTTATCAAAGACATAATTTCAATAAAGATGATTCAACAACAATGATTAAACATTATTATCTTTAACTTTATTTCACTAAATAATTTAAATAATTTCTAAAAGAAAAATTAACTTTACTGTAAACTAAGTATAACTGTAATATTTATAAATAAGTTAAGAATAAAATTTGAATTAATGATTGTCAAGTTAGACTTTATTTTTCATTTTTTTTTTCTTTTTGCTCTCCTTTCTTCTCTCTTAATAATTTATAATTTATAAACAAGCATCGACTAGACTCTTAATGCGCTATTTTTCAAATGAGTGTAAGTAAAGATAAACGTATTGTATAAAGGACATGGAACGATTATTAAATATGCATCTTTAATCTGCAAGTGCACTGAATACTTTTTTTTGTACTTTTCTTTTATTTTATCCGATCCTCGAGTATCGAAAAATCGAAAAATAGAATAAGAATAACAGAGTGCGGTGTAGGTATAAGCTCGACTTATGCCTGTCTTCATTAAAAACATTCGAGCAATTTTACAAAATTGAATCTATCAGTTGTGATAAAAAAAAAAAAAAAAAAAAGAAAAATCCAAAGAATTGTAAAGAAATAGCGAGGTGGTCGAGGTGATAACGTCGTCACCTATGCGTCACCTAATAAATAAACCGTATATAATAAATAAATAATCAAATGTCCCTCTATGAATTACTGATCGGTCATCTTGGAGCACAATTATTGGCTAGTCATATATATATTTATATACAATAATTCAAAATGGTATAAGTAAATAAATCTGCCGAGTATAAAAAAGTTTCTCTCGTTAATGAAATCAACTTGAGATACAATTATTATTTTCGCGTGATAATGCCGTAGAGACCTCGAGTTTTTTTACAATATCAAAATTTACATATTAATTGGTGCTGCGGATTAATTAGGACGGGGGGGGGGGAGAAAAATGAAAAGTAGTATTCTCACATTGACTGTCAGCAAACGTAACTCATTTCCTCGCAAACGCGTCAATGTGAAGTGAGCTTAAATAGCAGCAGGAGCAGTGCTATCCCGTAGGTGTTGCTCTAAGCGAGAGCTTGTCGGCAAATTTCTTTCTCGCTCTCTCTCTCTCTCTCTCTCTCTCT
>NW_011948448.1:972872-1000940 GCF_000503995.2 Ceratosolen solmsi marchali
CATCCACACACACACACACACACACACACACACACACGCGCGCGCGCGTACACAATGTTGTGCTCGCTCTTAAAGCAAGAGCTAGGATTCTCGGCGGGAAGAGTGTGTGCGAACGAGGGGGAGGGGGAGCGAGAAGGAGCGAGCTTGTGTAGGTGATTGAATAGATGGCTGGGTCGGTGGGGCGTGGCGCATGCGACGCTCACGTCCAATGGGAATTAAGCTACTCCACGGGGAAGAAAGGACAATGTACACCGGGGCGCTCGAGATTCGAGTGAAACGCGCGAGCCAGCGAGTGATATATATATATATATATACATACATAGAATAACTGTGTGTGCGAGTGTGCGCGCACGCGTATTTTTTGCGAGGGGCTCGCATTGCCGCTGGGGCCCGACCAAGTACAAGTCGAACCTCGAATGCCACCATCCGAGAACCGAGATAGAGAGAGAGAGAGAGAGAGAGAGAGAGAGAGAGAGCGTAAAGCTCCGAGAGCCAATAACAAGGGATGACGGGGGAGAGCGAGATAATGCTGAAAGATGCCGTGGAGAAAGGAATTGCTTCACCGTCGCTACGAAATTTATCATCGTGAAATTGTTTTTATTTTTCACCCCCATAGCCGATGCACTTTTCTACGAATTAGATCATTATTTAATATTTCTTGGTTTCTCTAATCCAATGTAAATAATGACATGGATAAGTCAACATCAATAACATAATACTGAAATCTAATAGGTCTAATTATTAGTTTCACTGTAATGGAAAAATATTATCGAGTTATATAGTCGTTAATGCCCTAGCACAGGTAAATGAGACGATTAACAATAAATGGACAATTATTCTTATGATGAGCTGATAAATTTTAATGCACTATACTTGCAAAGAAAAAAAAGAAAAAAAAATCCAGTACATATTAACGTTTACATTATAATATTTATTATTAAACTAATTTGTCCTTTATTTCATTCTCATTATGACAATAGCATTTAATTCAAAATAAAATTACATCCAATCAATATTTATTTTATATATAATTTATATTATAATTATAAATACGAATATGATAACAATTGCCCCGAATATTAAAAAAGGTTTTTATAATGAATTTATGTTTGCATAAAAATTATAAATATGCCTTAAATAATTCATTCACATTCTATAGTTTAACAAAAAAATCAATCTCTTATCTTGAAAATTTGGATTATTCCAGTTTTTATGCCGTATTGTATAATTGAAAAGTACATAACCGACTTTATTACCGACTTTTTCATGATTAACATTCACATACGATGACTTAAGACTTGGACATATTTGTTGTATAGTCAATTTTTTTTTTACCCAAAACAATTATTTAAAAATACAGTCACAATTATTACAAGGTTAATTTCAACTAAGAATTCAATATTGATAACATATTATTATCTCAATACAGTATAATGTGACTTTAAAGAAATGACTGTGCGAGTGATTGAAAATGTTTCTTCTATGCCAATTGAAAATTATTAAAAAAAAAAAAAAAAAAAAAAAAAATAAAATAAAATAACCGTATTTATTATTATTATTATTATTTTTTTTTTTAATATAATGCTATCCATATTGTTACTAAATAATTATATTAAAATATCGTAATATAAATTATTGTTGTTGTTCAATATGGTGTATTCGACAGTATGTAATATTTATGCAGACATATAACTTCAGAAATATTTTCAAATCCAACATATATATATGTATTGTCATTTGTTTATTTATGTAAATTTCAGTTGAAAATATAGTTGGTTAATTTATGTGCATCTGATTAAAAACAATCAATAATCCAAAAATACGACTAATTGATAAGAAATTAATATTATTTGAAACTGGATGGGATTAAGGTAAAAATAATCAATTTATGATATTCTAAATGTTCATTGTTGAGTCGAACCGTATTTATCGCGAGACATCTCTGTCGCATAATTTGTATTTTCTCCATTTTTAAATGCACATATCGAACAGCAGAGAAATTCTTCAAACGTAAATTCGCCAAATTAATAGACTTACCGGTAATTTTTTTAAATACGCTTTTGCGTGAAAGAAGCAACGATTCGCGTTATGCGTTCCGATCACATCGCAACTCATTACCATATTCGCGATACATTCATTCGCAAATTAGTCGCGGTGAATGGCTTCGCGTTCGCTAGCCAATAAAAAGCTTGGAAAATTACCTGATGCGCATTCGGCATTCGTGATCATCTTTGCAAAGACGAGTCATAAAGCCCGAGCTGCGATCATAAAATGGTCCTTGCGCTCTAAAAACTTGAATCGCCGATGAACGTACGTGAAAATTGTCGCTCCGACATCGAAAAGCGCATTATGCATACATGCCGAGATCTAGGGACGATGAGGGGCATATAAAGAGTGAGAGAGGGCGGGTGTGGGGTTGGGGGGGGGAGGAGGAGGAGGAGAGGAAACTTGACTGTGGAAGGCTGCGTCGGTGGTCTCATTAGACGAGGGCGCATCTGTATGTGCATGCGAACGTCGTCTCTGCGTAATGAGAGCCGGTTAATTGGAACGTGGCGGCGAGTCGCGGAGTGGCGCCGACAAGAACTGAGAAAACACAACGACAGAGAGAAAGAAGAGCGCAACCGGGGGGACAAAGTAATTCTGGAGCAAATGGTGGTTAATGTACGCGCTGGATGGGATGAGTCGACCTCGGGTGCGCGGGTTCCGTTACAACGAGGGGTGGGGCGGAACGTTACTCTTAATTGTAAATGATCGCGATTCGGATTTCGGATATTTCCGGGCGCTGTTTTAACAAAAATTTGACTGCCGTTGATTTTTAGTCGAGCATTTTCTAAGGAAATAGCTTTTTTTCCTTTCCTTTCATTTTTTTTTCTTTTTTTCTTTTTCTCTTTTTTTCTTCCTTGCTCTCTCTCTCTCACTCTCTCTCTCACTCTCTCTCTCTCTCTCTCTCTCTCTCACTCTCTCTCACTCTTCACAATCTATTCAATGGAAATAATAGGTTGCGCGAAGCCGATTTGACATAATCCACGAGAATGCCTTTGTACTTAATATCGCGTTTGAAGATAATGAACGGGTCGAAAGGGTATTTCAAGACTAGATTATCACATAGGATATTGAATATTGCATGCCAGTTATTAAAATATAAAATTATCAAATGTACATGAAGTATTATTGTATATTCCGTCGTATAGTATATAAAGAGAGGAAAGGTATTTCATGAAAATTATCTAAAACTTGTTAGTTGAGTAAGCATATTGTCTTATTATAGACTTGTAGTCGTAATCCAAGTCATACACCGTCTTCAAGAAATGCATTGGGCATATTGCAATTGGGCGTATATAAGTTGTTTATATGAATTTGAAATACTAATTGACAGAATATGTGAGGCTAAAATTTAATGAGATAGCGTGTTTAGAAGGAATTAATGGTACATCCACATTCGTTAGCAGTTTTGCTTTAATAATATGAACATGGAGAGTAATGGTCTTCCAAACCACGTGGAACATATTAGAACAAGAGCGCGAGATAGAAAAAAAAACAGAAAAAAAAAAACAGAAAAATGGGAAAATAGGAAGCTTTTCATGCATAGCCAGAGGATTATCAAAATCCTCACTTACACTTGGCTGTTCTGCGGGTATTTCAATAATTTTTAGCCCGAGAGTAGCGTACATGACGTACTCGAGTTCTCGAGTTGACTATGAATCTGAGTGAAAATAAGCGTCGCACACACGTCGGCGAATTATGAGAAAGTACCGTGTCGCAAGAGTGATTACTCGACTTTAAACATTTCGCGACAACGCGAAGACAATGAGACGAAGAAAGGAGACGGGCCGCGAACAATGCAAATTAAAAATGTATACGAGCAAGCACATGTAGGGTGATGGAAGTAAAACATGGAAAATGAGCAACGTGCGTAGCTATTTCCAATCTTTCACTCATTCATCTCTCCCCATCTCTTGGCATTTCTATTTACCTTCTTACTCTGTATTCTAAATTATTATTATTATTTTTTCTTTTTTTTTTTTTTTTGATAAATTATTATTTCATGCAACAATTATATTTTTCCCCTGCGATTGCCCTTCGCCCTATTTTCACCACAGGACTTTAACTCTCTTTTTTCATTTACAGTGCTTCGGTTTTATGTTTCATTCAGTGGCGAGAGTTAGAGGAAAACTGAGAGTCTACTGTTTTGCTCGTTTCAATTTTAAAAAGTCAAGCTGATAATTTTTATATCAAAAGCATACATTTTATGAGGTTCTTCTGATGATAAATGCGGTGCAACTACTCTTCAGCTGAGCAACAATTTTATTTACATAAAAATTTTAATTATGCGATGCAAGGCATTTATGCTAGAATTTTGCAAAATACAACAAGTACATCAACTGTATTTCAATGCTATTTTGTTTTTATATTTTATCATTACAAAATTTCCCTGTAAATTGTAATCACGAGGGACGATTGTAAATAAATTCACACTAAATATACAATTGGCTACGATGATGAAAGCTCGTTGTATACGATGTAACTTGACTATTATTCGCATTCTCCTCTATGACCTTCATCGTAGACTGGAGAAATAGAAAATATAATAATAAAGGAAAGAATTTGTTAGTGAGCTGATAATAAATTTAAACTATCAATAGCGATATAAATCAATAACTTACTAGTATGATTAATGATTAATGATCATGAACAATTTATTTTTACATATAAAAACATTACTATGTTTAATGTTTTATACAGGACAAATTATCCTTCATCGTCTATTTTACTTTATAATTTAATATAATGGCGTTTCGATGGTTCGGCCTATAGAATATTTTTAATTTCTCTACATCGGCTAAAGCAAAACTTACGTACAGTTTGCTCGACGTTATCACGTACAGCCATTGAATAGACAGAGCATTTTGCATTTTCCATTTTCAACAGCATCGAAAAGGAAATATTTTAAAATTATGTTTCCCTCTGATCTAACTGTTCTACTATACTTTCAAAACAGCTATTATGATATTCAAGCCGCCGAACCTGACTTTTCTGACTGAAAGTTTTATTTGAACTCGCGCATTCCCGAGAGCTCGTTAAATCGTAAAGAATTTCCAACTCTAAAGAATAAATGGTTTTTTGTTGGCAATTTTAATAGCTTCATTCTTCATAATGGAGACTTAAATCTTAAAAAGCCTGAGATTTTAATTGTTTGATAAGAATAATGCTTGCAACTTTTTATTCATTTATCTAAAATTAATTAAGTGTTTATTAAGATTTTACAATTATCGATATAACACTTAAATTAATGACGCGCGCGCGCGTGTGTGTTTGTGCGTGCGTGCGTGCGTGTGGAATTTGTTAATAATAAATCTGATTGTTTGTGCTTGAAACCTAACGATATGCCAAAGTTATCCATAATATATTATAATGCTATTTTAATTATCAATATTCTGCTTTTATGCCATTTCTAATAAATGTCTTTCTATTTTATCGAAGCAGCATTTCGATCAATGAAAATCACAAAATCAGCAGTCGTGTATTTAATAAATTGTTATGTGTTCTTTTTTTTTTTAATTGATTTTCCAATAGGTCAGATATCAAAAGCGTGCCTACCTACTTCTATTCGTTTACCTATCGTAAATTCAATATCAAAAAACACTTTTAATATTTGCATGCAAAATATTTTTAGAAAAGTTAAGTTAAGTGTTCGGATAAGTCGATTCGACGGAGAAAAAAAGAAAAAAATAAGGAAGAAAAAAAAGGAAAGAAAAAAAAATCACTTACCAAACAACTTCAAGAGTACACGAAAATCCTTAACCTACTTCTTACATTTTATTTTAATAAGACATCAATGCTGTAAGCCTTCATTTACTTTACATTACGCCATCATTAGACAAATTATACATAAGAAAGGCTACTTTCATAAATTACTTCAATTCGATTATTACAGCATCGTAGTTTTGAAAGATAATTAATATTTTTTTAGGAAATATCTCGACTCACGAAATTGTTTTTCAAGTCACAAATATTCCGGTTGTCTATTGACTATTATCAATATTTGATTTTAATTATAATATTATTATATAATTATATTTTCAAAAGTTATCGTAATAGTCTTTTCTTTTAAGAGTATTTGCTTGTAAAATAAATTACCATTAAAATAGCTTTAGTTTTTATAAAAAACAAAAACTTAAAGAATATAAATTATAAGAATATGCTTACACTCGGCAGATTATTTTTTCGATGAATAGTATTTTTTTCTTCGAATGTAGCGAATTAAAAGAAAGTGCGATAAAATATTGTAAGAAATTATCGAGTTTATCGATAACATTTCGTTCCCTAAAAATTCGAAAGATCGAATAGAATAATTTTGACCGATTCTCTACGAATACAGATTCGCAGACAAAAAAGATTATCGAAATCGACATGATTCATTAATCCAATTAAAGATTGCGTAAGAGTATTGCGTTGTGAATAATTGACCCAAGAACCATAAGTATCTCTAAATTGTCATATGTAATGTCTCTCCCATTGCAAATATGTTCACGTTGAGCGCATCACATCCAGCATTCAATGCCGACATTAAATGAAAAGGAAAGAAAGTGCAATCTACCTGATATCCAAAAATTCACAACTAGCGCATTTTAATATTAAATCCCTTCAAATTAATTCAAAATCATTGAACAGTAAGAGAAAATAGTGTATTTATTTTAAAGCGGGCGACCTGCAGAATTCATCCAGCATGCGCCAAGCAACTTCTCGTCGTATATCCGCTACACTACGACTTGTAATTTCTACAATAATAATTTCACTAAACAAATTCTGTCTTTCTAGTCTGGCATTTGGCAATCCTCAACTCGCGAAACAATACACACACGCCGTCCTCGCGGGTCTGCGCATCGCCTCTTCTTCCTCTTCCGCTGCCTTCCCCTCCTCGTCAATCACCTCCTAGAGAAATCCATCGTCCTCGTGCTCCTCCATTATTCAGCGCGGAGCAACGTTGGATATTATATGACTGGATGCGCCGGAAAAATGGAAGAAACGAGGAATAATGCTTACGACGAAGGCGATTATAAAATTATTGTTTGCTTTTGATTTTCGGCAAAATTATTTTCTATACGCTACATTTAGCTCTGAGTATTATTATTATTATTATAATATGTTTTATTTTTTTACTCACTTTATATTATTAATAAAGAGGTGCATTTTTTGTTCTACTATAAACATACAAGATCAAACAACATTGATTTATTAATAGAATTAGGTCTGCAAAAGATAAAGTTCGCATTACAGGTAAACAGATTCTATTAAAATTTAGTTTCTTTCTTTGGTTTTTCTTTTCTTTTTCCGTAATTTTTCTGTTATTCAAAACACAAAAATAAATCATTTCCCCCTTTTTCAAGCCTCTTCCTTTAAAATTACATAGTAATATGTAATTAAAGAGCTTAACACATACCAGTGCGTGTTCTACTCATTTTCCTCATTGCACTATTATTATTATTATTATTATTATTATTCATTCCAAAAGATCAGAATATCGTATATCGTATTTTGTCCCCATTCGTTTATCAAATAAATTCGTTATTTTCTTTAATAATACTTCGTAATATATATAAACTTTTGATGTGCGTAAGATTTAATAATATAAAACCTTTCGAATATACACTTTATTGTTATCATTTTTTTGTGTGTATCAAATGTGTGTGTGTGTGTGTGTGTGTGTGTGTGTGTTTTATGAAATAAAATATAAGCAATTTATTATCATCTTACTTTTCATTAAAAATAAATAACTGAATTTCTATGTATTCCTTTGAGATTATTTAATTTATTTTACATATTTGTTTTTAATAATGAGTACTAAGTACTTTGTACTTTATTTACTTTCATTAAGCATAATAAGCCACGAACATATAGAATTTTTATTGATAAGCATATTTATGAAGATGAGCAATACATTGCAGTGATAATAAAACCTAGAATACTTTAATGCATAGATATCGGTAATTTGGCTAGGGATATTGAATAAGTCCTACTTATGCTCAACTTTACAATAGTTTATTATTCAATTATTGTCAATTCTTAAATACAAGCCGTGAAATTATTATAGTAAAATTGAATAACAGGGCTACATTTTTTATACAATTGATAGTCCTACTATTAATATTTACCAATTTCCGTATAATTGCAAAATGAAAAGTCGTTGCAAGATTAAAAAATGACCAATAAATTTCTAAAAAGAGATTATACTAATTCTTCCGTCAGATTATAATTTAATAAAAATCATAATTTTAAAACAATAGATTTAATTATTGTACATTGTTTCAGTTGAAATTATAAATGTGCAACAGCCACCAAGACACAGTATTATAAATAATGCAAAAAATTTCTTCTAATGTACATACATGAGCATACGATGAAACGCAGACATTATCTTTCTGGAAATTCCCATAAGAATACACAATGTAGACAATGCCAAAGTTTCCTGTTTGTAGTGCTTCACAATGTACTTATGTATCTTAGCATAAAATTATAGTCATGAATAATGTATCGCAGTACTTTGTCATTGTACATAGTTGAGCCAAATGAGCCAAATTTAAAACGAACAACCAAAAATATGTACTTACTTGCGCTATAGGAAAGATACTCTTAATCATTATGATGATAGACACGTGGTAATTTTCATAATTTTTAATTATATTAATTTTCTATTATTATATTAACCTTGATAACTTTACATTTTTAACGTTAATTTGTTAATGTAAACAAAATATTTAATTGTATTAAAAAAAAAAAAAAAAAAAAAAAAAAAAAAAAAATGAAATAAAACATTTGAATAAAATGTAGCAAAATAAATTTCCAATTTGTCGTACATTATCATCGTAATAACAATAGTTTTTAGTATTAAACTCACATCATTCAAATTGGTGTTAAAAATTTAATTCTACTTATATATTTAATAATGTATATTGATTCAATATTTATTTTCCTTTATTTCTTTATATGTCGAGATATTGAAAAAATCTGTTAATTTAAATTAAATGAATTACCTGATTATATTTCATAATACATTTAATAAAAATATTTCAAAAGCTAATATAATTTATAAGCCTTATTGTGTGCCACCTTTTGTTGATTCTGTGCCAATTTATTTTAATTATTATCATTATTATGATCGACTTATTTTGATAGATTATGCATTAATCTTGTGATTTCGATAATATTTCTATAATTCATTATTACGTTTCACCGAACTATTTACCGTGGTTTAATGCTCTCTCGTTTCACTTTTTTTGTTGTTGTTTGTTTTGTTTGTTTTTTAACTAACGATTAAATTATTTTTTACTTAATTACAAATAATTATTAACATAATAGCTACCTGATTATTACAATTACTGCAAAAAGTATGTTTATACGCGTTGGTGCAAAATAATTTTATGTAAAAAAATATTTATTATTACAAGCTTTATCGCGAGCTAAACTATTAACTTGAAACTTTTTATGCATTGTTTTATTAATTAGTAACTAATCCTTTATTGTTGTTTCATATATTCAAGGCTTGGTAAGCATATGGTTGAAAATACATGTACCCAACACTTTTATATCGTGTGTTATTATAATGATTCTATGAAAATGAAAGGGGACGTCTTGAAAATGCATTACATATTATATGAAAAATATGGCAAATCGAATGAAAATTTTGATGAAAAAATTGAAAAACTATCGATTCATTTTACATTATTACATCGTGGTTTCATTCAAACTGTATTTAATCCAGAATTGTTTTACGAGTAGCAAATAATGTATTCTCCCTTCTTTTTTTAATGGCTATAATGAAAAAACAACAACAACAAAAAAGAAGAGAAAAATTATATGGTCCTTTGTTTAAATTGTTCTAAAATATAATACAAGAATGTAGAATTTTGCATTATTATATGGCGATTTTAAAAAAAGCCTATATTGCTTAATAAAACTTTGTAATATTTATTTTACAAAAATTGAAAGCTGTATTATTCTAATATATATATATATATACGTGCGAATGCCTAATATAATAAATAGAAATTGTTTGCTTTTAATTTAGTAGATGAATACTGACAAAGTTGTAAATATTATTTTAGAGTTTATCGAAAACCAACAATTGTAATAATACAATTTCATTTGTACACTACACGATACAAACATTCATCAATCCTTTAAGTATTAAAAATCCTCATTCACATACATCACTTTATTATTTCAACAATTTAATCGTAACTACAATTATTCATACGTATGAAAAATATTTAAATATACAGAACTTAGCAACGAATACAATAAATGCATAAAATTAGTAGGTAAAAGTTTATTATATAATAATCAATTTTTTTTTTTATAAGAAATAAAATAATTTATTTTATTTTAGAATTTAATATAATAATATTCATCGCTATTTTTATGAATATTATTGATAATTTAATTTTTAAAGCATAATCTAAGCGTGCGCGATTTTATTTCGTGAAGAAAGACGTTGAAAAGCAATTATACTGTGGCCAATATTTTTATCTATCGATATCAATAAGAGTATTATAAAAATCAACTGACATTGACTTTCTTCTTTCCCCAAACAGCGATAGGAATACTTTAACTTTAATCTGAGCCGAGGTTAAAGGGGAAATGCAAATACAGACACAAAGTTGAGAAACGGAAAACGAAGAAAAAGTATAGTGATTCATTTACGGTGACTTATTCGTTTGCACATTTTATTCACCTCATACAATCATAAGACTTTATTTTTATTTATAAATTATACGAGCTTCGTTCTTGCATTATAATAATTATATCCATTTGTAATAAAGATATCGTGGAGTTTATTATTTTTTTTTTCTCCAAATCTTAAATATCTATTTAGTAAAATATACTATACGAATATATATATGTATAACAAATATATGTATTGTCTCACTAGTGGTCGTTCAATCGTCAATTTTAACGATTAATTATATTAACCGATTATTTATTCATACTTTTTTTTTATAGTTTTTATAGATGATATAATAAAATAAAATAATAATAATAACAACAACAACAACAACAACAACAACATATATATATATATATATATATATATATATGGATAGAAAACAAAAGCAAAACTTTACTTTCGAAGATTGAAAAGCTCTTTATTAAAAGTTCAAACATAAATATTTGCATCAGTTTAAACGTTACTTTTCATGTCCAATTATCAAAATGAAAATAAAAATAACAATACCACTCAACATATTAATTAATCATGAAAAGAGTCGCTTTATTTGTCCATATAATTAATTATAGAATATAAAATCTTCGGCAACGCTATTGAACATCGCATGTTTAATATTTTTGAATTTTATGTGCGCATAAGTGGACGAAGGCCTCGACTAAGACCGAACTATAAAAGCCTCAAGTTTAATGGAATTTTGAGGAAAAACATAATAATAATAAATAGGGAAGCAAACGCGGAGGTAAAAAGACAACGCGATAAATTTGCTGGGCAAGTGGTTCGCTTCCGCGCTAACTCTTCCCTACCAACTCGTCACCTACATGGGTTTCGTCGCTTAGGCAACAGATGTCGCCGTTAGCCGCTTTCAATCCACGAGGCACAAATTAGCCCAAAATAGCGCAGGGGCAAATGGGAAATTCAGACTCCTGCAATTGTACACAACACGGTAAGTGGCAAACACGTAAGGCAAATAAAAGGCGATAGAATATGTTTCTCATATCTGCTTAATAATTAGCTATTTGAATTATGCAGAAATTAGTTTGTTTCGCTCTTAATTGCCTCTTGCAATTAATCGTATAAATATTTAACTGGACTGCTCAAAAATTGCCCCAACACATACATTAGGCATTCGGCAATATATATATATATATATATATATATATATAGCAATAATTGCACGATAATTCCAAGGTCTTACCTATGCAAAAAACAATTCCTTCATTATCGATATTTCTCCATTAGTGTGTAAGGGAAGCTTAGAGGCCTAAGCGTTGCCATGTAAAGGAGATAAAGTACGAGGACGCGGCATCAAAAACACAAATAGCATGCGGCACATGTTCTCTTTAAATGAAAAATTATTCATGACATAACCGGTGCACTTTCATAAAGCCGATCGTAGCATACACTGGCTGATTACGGAACCAGTCCAACAATTTATCCTAATTAAGATCGACTAAACCACATGGTGGCTCGCGGGCTTACGGAATATCTCATAGAGCGGATTTACATCATCGCGGAGCTACATAACGAGAAGTGAATATCACTTTCGCCAAAGTTATGCCCCCAAGGGCTTCACTCGCGAGCGGATGCGCGCAATTTATCGGCTTTTCACGAGCCTCGGCCGCGCATCGGCATCGGCCTAACTTCAAGGCCTACAAAGGGCTCGACCCGCGTCCAACGCTGCAATGGACCAATTAGAAAAAATTAAGAGCCATTAATTAGCATAGCCCGGGCGTGTACTTGCGGGAACAATAACAATAGCACGAGCGCAAAATTCATCGCGCTGTGGGCGCATTATTATAGAATGTCAGTCTAAGGACTCCTTGCCTTCTACGTCGGACTCGTTAAAAAAAAAAAGGGCGATCTTTGTAGTTGGAGATTTGGGGGGAACAAAAGACTTGCCAATTCCCTGGATAACGACTGCAGTATGCGCTTACGTGGATTTTCTTTCTTTCTTTTTCTTTTTTTTTTTTTTTTTTTGTTTCACAAACACTTGTGACTACGTGGATGATGCTATACGTCGCACGACCGCACTAGCTCTCCTTTACCTCTTCACCCACCAAGTTTCAAAGTGTAAATCTGATTGGTGATTGACGAGATGCAGCAGTGGAGACAAAGTCAATTCTATCGAATAGGATTTGTTGTTGTTGTTGTTGTTGTTGTCACTGCGTCCGAGTACACGCGTTCTTTATATTATATTTATATTAGCCTACTCTTAACATCCGCAAGAAGATCATTTAAATATGGAGTTACGTTATTGTTTCGTGGCCTCTTAAATTGCATTGATGTTAATCAATTGCTCCTTTCCTTTCACCTTCTATCCGTAACTTTAATTTAAAATGGTGGACTATCGCTTTAAACAATTTTACGCAAATTTAAGAAAAGAAATATATATATATATATATATATATATATATATATATATATTAGTCATTTACCGAATTACTGACCGTATATAACACAAGTAATAGAATTTATAATTTGGACATATGTTGTTATTGTTTAAAAAATAAAATGAAATAAATAAATAATAATAATAATAATAATAATAATATTAATAATAATAATAATAACAATTTACAAGACCAACAATGACGTGTAAATGAATATTTAATGGTAGCAAGTAGCACTTAACTGAATAATACTGAAGTGTAAGGTGATTGTGACGTAACTGCAATTATACGAAACATGATTACAAAATATAAAAGATATCATATTTCATTTGGTACATTCCAATTAGATTAAATCATTCCAAAAATTTTTTAAAATTTTTTTAATTACAAAACATTATCACTAAAAGCATGAGGATAACGAATGTGTAAAATGAATTAAACTGAAACCATCGTGTGAATTCGTGTTATTCATATTTTAAATGCATAGTTACTTTAACCATAGATGTAGAGGGAGCCACGGGCATATAGCATAATCCATAATTTATTTGTAAGACAAATTATTATTTTTATTCAATTTACAGTGCTTATTGCTTTAGCGTATCGCACTTATTAGAAATACCAGTGGCTATTGCCTTTCTTATTGAATTGAATAATATGCTGAAGGTATCTCCGCGAGATTTTCCACGCAATTCCGATCAACTAAACTAAATTAAACTAAACTAAAATAAAATATTCCCCTACCAATACAAGCTTATTTTAATGCATATAGTAAAGTATTTAAACATTCACTTAAAGATATCAAAAAAAAAAAAGAAAAAAAAAAGAAAAAGAAAAAAAAAAGAAGAAGAAAGAAAGAAGAAAACAGAATGTATAATTTATAGTTTTATAATATATAATGCCACTTATGATCTTTAAAATATTCGCACCAAGTTCACGCGCATTTCAAACCCCCGACATAGAATATAAAATTTCTCTTTGTTGCAGCTTTACTAAATGTTTTTCTCATTATTGCCTGTCGACATAACGTCCGCCCGCCGCCTTCCTTATTGCGCACACTCTCGCGCATTGCTTCCGTATAAAGAATAAAACTCGTTCGTATCGCGTATATATTATTTATTGATCATTAAATCACAAGGGAAAAGCTTATTAATATTCAAGAATCCGTTCGAACGCTTAAAATAACCAACAATATGAGCAAAAGTTGTTTTTCGTGTACGGATAATTTTATCGGCACGGATAATTTGCGCAATATTATGGTAATCCAATATTGTAGAATAATCATAAAATATAATTGAGATTCCTTTAAACTATTGATAATTATTTTATTCGTGTTGAAAACTGTGCGTACGTAAGGCAGCGCAGCGCGTTAAAAACGTATTAGAAACCATGTTGAGTTACTACATTTATGTCGGCAATGAAATATATATCCCATGCAAAATTACGATAATTTCCATAAATCCAACATACTTCTTATCTGAAATATTAACTAAAGGTCATGTCGGCTAGCTCGGATCTATAAATGATGCATCAATATTAATCTTTTAGATAATTAGAATTCTTAGTCACATATAAAGCATCCCAAGAGTAAAAGCGTCGCTCGCACGTGTGTTCCTGTGCATGTGTGCGATGATCGTGTACGATTTTACCCGTGTTTACGAATGTACATGTAATACTTGATTGTGAATGTTATATTAAAGTCCATTGATTACTCTCTCGCGTCACCAAGACTTTAAGTCAAAATGGATGAATGAACGAGTCGTGGTTTTCACGAAAACAGCGGAAATGGCAAATAGACGAATCAGAGGAGCCGCTCGAATAGCCGAATACTGCAGCTCGAAAACGCTGACTCGACTGCCTATGAACACTAGGGAGTTGCACATCTTCGTCGTAACGGCTCGGCAGATATCCGCAGCCTTTATCGCGAAGACACAATACACAGCGACTTTTCGTCCTCGCTTACAAACACGTGCCAAATCCATTATTTTCGCGTTTAATCACGCGTGATACTAGTTACATAAGCATTGTTTACAACTTAAATTCGTATTGTCATAGATTAAATGTTGTTACCATCGGATCCAGCGTGCATTGCAATTAATTTAATCGAGCACACGTATGTGTTGCTTTCAAAAATACGAATATTCGTGTATATGATTTAGTATTTGGAAATGAAAATTGATATGTAAATAACTGCCAAATAATATATTAAACAATGAACTGTCCTACCAATTTAATAAGACCAGCTTGAAGATATTACTACTTACAATAACAATTGCCACAATAATTGATTACAAAAGAATAAATACGCAGCGCACGCACGCACGCACACGCACGCACACACAACATCATCACACAACATCACACACCATCGCACACCATCGCACACCATCGCACACCATCGCACACAAAAGCAAAGCAAAGTTTTCAATGTATAGGGAATATTGTTTAAAGTGCGTTTATATGTTTATAAACGTTGGTCCTCCCTGACTAGCTGATAATCAAGGTCGCAAGTATTAAACACATATTAGGATGTTGCGAAGTGACGATTGGATTGTAAAGAATATTAGCCGAAATTCAATCCAGGGCATATTAATGTCGAATTGGAAGAAATCTGATGATGAAAGATGCAAGATAAAAGATGCTGCGAAACAATGTAGCTGATAGTAGAAAAAAATTTATGTGGTTAAGAACGCGGTTCTAAAATCGATGAGGTTGGCTCGCGCCGCTGCGGCACTCCCATTTTCCGGGTTTGTACCTAAGCGACATTTCCCATTCCGCGCGGCAAAGAGCATCTCGGCCAAGCCCGTCCTTAATAAAAGAAAAGGCGGATGAAAAATACGCGTGAACAATGTCGGGGATTGGGAAAAAGAGTTTCCACTGGCAATTCGTGGCATTCGAGCGGCGGCGCAAGAACAATCGCCGAGGCCGACAAAGACCGCGCATACTTTGAATTTCGCTGATTAAGTGGATATTATTATTGTCGGCGGATCCCAAGTTTTCCGCGGCGCCTGGACCACACGAGTCATCCTGCGATTTATCGGCGCCGCTCGATCTACCGATGCCCACCATTTTATCGAGGTGAATGGAAGCCGAGGAACATTAAGTGTCGACTTTTCCATTGGGATTAGCCATTATTTTAGCCAGAGGAGAGCCAACTATTAGCGAGGCAATGGATTTTTTTTTAATAGACACCGAGTTTGATTCTTCAACCCTATGGCTACTTTAAGTTGCTTATCACTTGCTCCGGATAGATTACACATCGACATCGTTGGGTCTCTTCGAAAAACACGATATCCCGAGTTAACGGTTATAAGCGCCCGTTTACCTACGCTCTCCTTAATCCCCCTCTTCGTTCTCTCTATTCCGAGAGTGAGATATATATATATATATATATATATATATATATATATATAGGAGCTCGCTTGCTCGAAAAATCATTGCTCCAGCTTCAAAATCTATGAAACTTATATATAGAGCCGTCGTAACGATTGCGCGGAGGTGCTGAATTTCAAGGCTAAATCGACGATTAGCCAAAACAATAATAAATAAAAGGAGCACTCGTCGACTGGTCGTTGGGAGAACTCATCGGGACATTTGTCGCACTTGGCAGTACGGCATATGGTGTGCCTGGCCCTTCAACGAGCGCATTCTTAACTTTTCGATAATCGACGCTGGGAGAAAACAACGCGTTGCACAAAAGGAAAGTAACTGAGCGGACAATTCGTTAAAAAGAGTCCGGTGCGATCGATTGGAGAATCGGGGGTCCGTGCATGACGCGGTGACGGCCTTCGAGGATCGAAGTCGCGCATATGTCGGCCGCGTCAAACCGTCGTGGGATTGCGTGAATTCCCGAGGAGGAGGAGGACGACGATGGCGACGACGACGATGACGACGACGACGACGACGAGTAGGAGGGTGTGAAGGCGGGGGGCTCTACTAGAAAGCCGCACGCATGCGTGCGCGCGCGCGCACAGTCGCGCGATGTCGATACGCGATAAGCCTGGCGTCGGCGCCCAACGTCGACGCGTTTGCTGCGACGCTCGGGAAAAGTGCGCCTGCGGCCTCTGACTTTCTTTCTTTGTCGCACAGCCCGGGATCACCCTTAGGATTAGCCTCGGCATTAGGTGGCAAATGACGGGGAGGCGCGTTAATCGGTGAATTATGGCCCTTGGTAATGCCCCTTATATATAATAGTTTACCTCCACCTCCGCGCGCCACGGGTCATTCGCAGGTAAAAAAAGGTAATGGCGTCGCTCGGCAAATGTCCAGCTAGCCCCCTCGATCGTCATTTTCTTCTCGTTCCATTTGCCCTTCTAATAATAATGTCATGGACATTATGCACGGTGCACCGCTGACGAGGCACCCATTAGACGCGCTTAACGAATCGAAGTCGAAACGGAGATCGATGTTACGTCAACGCTAGGCAAATGCAAATCACCGGCCGATCTCTTCGTTCACTTACTCATATCATCGCGAGTCTAATTGTTTTCATAAATGCGGATGCGAATCATTGCTCCATATGCTCCACACAGCATATCGAATGATTATCGATAAATGAAAGTCAACGTCTCTCGTATAAATAACACTGATTATTGCTGTTGCTTCGACGAACGATGGCGGCGATAGGATTTTTCTAGGCTTCCGATAAAAACGAGCGACGATGCCTCGTCTGGAGAGAGATACGTTGGTCGAGCAGCGCATGGGCGGTCAAGGAGAAAAAAACCGTGCGTTTAGCCTCGAGTAGTTCGGGCTTTTTCCGCGACGGCCTTGCGCATAAAGCCTCGGTCGGCTCGTGTCCCATTAGCGAGCCAATGATTTTCGCGCAGCTCCTCGCGCTCCCATGGCGAAACGCAGCGGAACTCGCACTCCAAGAAATCCTTTAAAGAGTGCCCGTGGCGCACACCCTCGCAGGCACGTAATATTCGCACGACTGGGAGCGGGTGAGATAGAGTTAGGAGATTAGGAGAAAAAATTCTGAAAAGACGCGGACGCGCCTGGAAAGAGAAAGTGATAGCGAGAGGGGAATGGGGAGAAAGACGAGCGGCGCCTTTGATCTCCCGTGCACGATTCGCAAGCACTCACCCCACGTGGGTATTCAGGCAACTTTGTGGCGCTTTGTTCGCGGACATCCCGAGGTTCGGGAGCCGAGCTCGATGTAGCCAATGCACCGAGGTATTGTTTGTATGAGCTTCCGGAGGAACGATCGTGTGAATTACGTTGCCGAGTGAGAAGAGGAAGGATTTTTCAATTAAGCCAATAATGATTATTACAACGGATTGCCCCCGTTACTATCCAATTATTATTTTATTTGGTTTTTTTTTCCATTTTTTTTTCTCGTTTTTTTTTTTGTTTTTGTTTTTCATTTTTTTGTTTGTATAACTTTTCGCTTACGTACGCGAACTGCATAATAGATGTTTCACGCGTATTCCCAGCTAACATTAAGAAAAACTCTACCGCCGTTCATGTATGTACGCATATATTGTAGACGCTATGGATTTTTTATGTTATTTTTATGCTAATTTTGTGCTATTAATTTTTAATTAAATCATGCCACTAGTTTGTAGTGATAAAACTTTTAAAACTTCTCCTATTTTCGTTCAACTGATGAGAATCGCTTCTACTTAGCTAATAATACTTTGGCCCGCTAATACACATAAATACATCGAGGTGTTTGCTTATTGAAACATAATATTACCGTTACTGTTATCGAAAGGAACTATTCAATTATTATCATTATTTTGCATATTACATCGTTAAAAAATCCATTTTACATAAGAACATTGAACTTCATAGAGTTTAATAATGAGTTCGTAAAGCTTGCGCACCGTTAAGTTACGACAAAGTAGAATTTAACTAATCGTATGACTCGCGACTGCTGACATTGAATTCGAATAATTGAAAAACAATTACTAAATGTTAGTATAGAGTAGTAAATATGTTTTTCAGCGAGCGTCTAAATATAAAACTATAATCAATCGATAAACTTTCAAGAAGATTTGCTTAAATTTCGATAACCTTAATTTTCACTTTAATCGTCGAGTCGAGAAAAACCCATACCGTTACTGGGAAACTAATTCAATAAAATCTTTTGCTTTTAGAAAAATCGTATATTAGCACAACTATTTTAGCTTGCTTTCCACTTTCCCACTAACTGAAAGACACAAACACACGCGCGCGCGTATGTATGCATCGATAACTATTATCTCTACATTCAACTGCATTAATTACAATTTTTTTCAATATAAAATGCGCGTAAATTTACCGAACGAAAAAAAAAAAATGTTTTTATGGTAATACATTTACAAAACGAAATATAAAAAGTCTAGTCGTAAATAAAACTAGAAAAGCTGTCCAAGCCCAGTCACATTACTCATTCCAATCAACTTGCCGATTTAGAAAATAAGAGAATGTGATTACGTACAATCGTATTTTTCAATCGCATTTTCTTTATAGAAAATATTTATAGAAAATGAGAAAATATAATAATGACACATAAAAATCTTCAAGGCTCTTACCAACGCACAACAAAAATTGCACAAATTTGTTAACATAAATTATTTGCCGCTTTACTCGTGTGCCATTTCAGATTATTGAAAATATTACCGATCGGCAGGCTTAATTTATCGTCCTGGAAAAGAAGCAGAACAGCGCCCTGAAGAGCTCTGATCCATCAAGCATTAATTATACAATCGACAATTATTCTCTTCAACTAGCGCGCCCTTTCGAAAATTTATGTGAATTGCAAATACCTAATACATAACTAATGACATTCTACTCCTTGCTTAGCGCAAAAATTACTTATCCATATGGAGTGTGGAGTAATATGGAGTTTCCTCCGAGGCGAAATGGCCGGAACGAATAGCCGTGATAAATTCGACTTACGCCTTCGTCATATTTTACGAGTAATTTTGCGACGCGCAAAGTGAAGTATAGTCCAGGACGACAAGCGACACCGCAGAATAATATATTTGCACAGACACATGTCGTTGCGCACGTGAGCGACTTAGTAAGTGAACAATGCGGAGAGTTTGTGCCGATAGTAGAGCGTCAATCTAGAGACGCCGATAGTGAAATGTATAAAAGAAAAAACAAAAGGGTGGATGTGGGTGTGGGTGTGGGTGTGGGTGTGTGTGTGTGGGGGGGGGGAGAGACAAAAAATAGAAATTACGTCGACGAGCGATTCACCGTATCAACGCGTGCGCGCGTGCGCGCACATAGACACCCATCGCCAACCCCTCCCCCTCCCCAATCCGGCAGACGTAGTAAGCCAATGTGCGTGCGCGTAAAATTCAGTAGCGTTTAGCAATGCAAATCGCTTTTATTTCGCCTAAAGACGAACTTATTCTTCTTGTCTATTGTCGTGACCACATCGGCGACAGTCTATACACTCCCACGTGTCGCCTGTCACGTTTTCTTGTATTTTGCGCGCAATGCGGTCGCATTTAGCGATTACCGCCGCTAATGTTAGCCTCCTTCCTCTGAGAGTCTCCCTCCGCTTTGCGATCGCAATTTCTTTAATTGCGGTGAACTTCGACAGAATACGTGGAGGTTTCGCCTACTCGCGTGAGGTTGTTTCCTTCGAATGAGCTACATTTTTATACTTAAGTGTAACGAACTTTTTCATTTCCTGGACTTATTATTATTCATGTGACACGGGCTCATTGACGTTCTAGCAGGCTCGCTAAAGTTCTTATCTAAGTCGAATTCTTGTGCATTCTTTTTCGAGATTTGCCATTTCTAAAGTGACCGCGTTCACGGACTATATTGTTAATTCAAAACTATTGATCGGCCAGTCATTATAAATACTCCAATTGCTGATAAAATGATGTATCACGCATAAAATCATCAGCTATGAAATCTTAATCGCTAGACATTACGAATTTAAGAAATTTACTCCTTTACAACCAATAGAGGCACATTAATTTTAGTATCTATAATATTTTCAACGACATGTATGTCCATATCAATTATTATTGCTAATTAAACGGACTGGCGAAAATTTTTTATATTCAATAATATTGCTTAAGCTGTGCTAATAAATTATAACGATTAATCGTCAAATGAGAAAAGAAAATTAATGCAATACCATGTAGTAGTACTATTGTCAAGTAGGACCTTGAGCATTACAATTTAGTACCGAAATTTGATTTATTGATTATGCAACCAACATCTTTTACAGACAAATATATCTTTTTATTTCACTTTTCCCTTATCTATCTTCTTATTATGCAGATGTGTTTGTGGTTGGTGGTTGGCGTTGGCGGCGGTAGTGGGAGGGTAGTGAAGGGAGAGGGAGGCGGGAGCACAAGGGCACGTGCTTGTGTATACACATGAATATATTTGAATAATAATATGAAAAATATAATATTTCGATAGCCATATCCGACCATATAATATTATAACAAGATTATAATATATTTTATTCGAATAAATGCACGGATAGCTAAATATTTGTAAAAAAAAAAAATAATAATAATAATAATAATTATTATTATTATTTTTGTTGTTGTTATTATTATTATTATTATTATTATTATTATTATTATTATTATTATTATTATTATTATTATTATTATTATACGACTTAAGTAATTGTTAATGCTAAACTTGGATAAATGATATGTGCATTATAAAATTATATACTGATATTCATGTTAAATTATTTATTATGATTAATATAATTAATAACTCGAATTAAACAATACACTACAGAGAATAGGCTAATAATTAGCCGAAAAGCAAGTGCAATACATTTAATTTTTTTTCAATCGAAGTTGTATTGCCTTTAAAAAATATTCTCCTGAAAATGTACGAAAAGCAATCAGCGGATAATTATAATCGCGCTTCAAGCGACAAATGGACAACCAAGATAGATACATCAACGAAAGCATGATTTCGCGTCAGTGAAAAACAGAAGCAATTCCAAAAACCGAGAAAGACAAAAAGAAAGCGCCTTGACATTCTTAGACGTAGAATTTATTCACTTCCAATAAGAAACTCGCCGTCTGCATGGGGGGAATCAATTTGAAATGCGTGGCATTGCCGTCCAAGAGCGATATACCTTTTTCCGTTGAATCGCATCGACCTAAGGTGAACTAATTATGCGAGGCGTACATTGCTTTAACGCTTACGTGAATCGGCCCTAAAAACGGATCCTGAAATTAAAGGAGAGACAACGAATTCCCCGAGTCACGCTTAAAAGCCAAGTGGCATGATGAAAAAGCTTTTTGAACTCCGAAATGTCCGATGGGTTTTTCTGTGGTAGTACATCATTCTTATTTTTTTTTCCACCTCCTCCTTCTCACAACCCCCCCCCCTTGCCCTCCCCGCCCTTCCATCGTCGTACTCTTCAAACGGTATTCAGCAGATACTGATGGAATGAGCGTATTCTAATCTTCGGAGAGGAGAATAAAAATTGTTTTTTTTTTGTATTTTTATTTTTTGTTTAAATAAGAGAGAAAAGAAGCGCTTATTGTACGTCGAGCAAATGAAAACCGTTAATGCGCGGAATAGACATAGAACAATATCTAATGTATTCTGAATTAATTATCAACATTAAAACGTATGCGGTAGGGAATAAAGTGCGCTTCAGGCACGCTGTCATCAACTTAAGCTAAAAAAATTACTAGCTTCATGATGAAATGATAGATGGTTAACATTATGACAAATGAGGTAAACTCAGCTCGGAGAATACAAGTCTTTCTTATTAAACGGCTCTGTACAGTGGTAAAAAATAGCCCATAGAATGTTGCTAAACGCACACATTATGTACTTAAAAAGAGATATGTTTCAGTCTTACGCTTCGCACGTTATTAGTCTGGGAAAGAAAAAAAAAAAAAAAAAAAAAAAAAAAGAAAGAAAAAAAAAAAAAAGGAGAAACTTCGTGCGAGAATTGTAACTGTAGCGTGCAACTCAAATAGGTTAATACACCGTTTGAAAAAAGGAAAAAAAAGAGAGAAAAAACAGAGAAACTTCGCCGTTGAAGAAGCAAACGTTTCCTATTACGTATGGATTTCGCTAAGATAAACATTTAATTGCAGCTGCTTGCGTAGCTCAGCAATGCGACAAAATTGTCGAAGAATTACATTCGCACGTAACTCAAAGCGTATTCACAGTAATTTGCTTCGCATTATCTCCCTAATGCGTTTAATGAAAATTATTTCAAAACTTTAAAAGTACTTGGAAGCGCACGAACAATGCTGTCATTATCATACTTTAAATTACCATTTATAATATTTGATTTTAACATTAAGGGCAACTGGAATTTCATAATAATTAATTATTAATATCTTATTAGTGCCCACGGTAATCCGTAATTTATTTAACCGATGCTACCTAAGCACATAAATGGAAAATTTATCTCATTTAAGGGATTAAGTTTTCGACGACTTCTTTAATATTAAAACTTTTGGATGGACATTTTTCTTCACTTTATCTCCATAATCTCTTGGAATTGTGGAACTCGAAGTATTTTAATTAGATTTCGAATGATGTTACTACTAGCTATCTAAACACAAATCTGGACGTACAGTATTCACTCCTATTGGCCTTAAATCATTAGCAATGGATTATTGTCGAAGAATTCGCTATCGCATACGATAAAGTGACTTTAGTTGAGAAAGGCCAACGTTTTCAGCAAACCATCAAATACGATTCGGCTCCGCTCGTAAGCCTCGAAAGCCTCCCCGGTCGACGCGCTTCGCGAAAATATCGCCTACACTAAGCTAAATTATCGACTCCAGCATGGGGGTAGTGGTGAGGTGAGGTATGATTAGGTGATTGGGTGGGTAGGTGGGTGAAGGGAGGTAGAGAATGGAGAGTCCGTCCGTCGTGTTACCGTGTAAGCGACGGACACGAGGCGGCATTAATCGTATCGGCCAGCGTAAATCTCGGTTGGACAAAAAAGGGAAAGCTTGCCGTCCATTGGGACTGAGAGGAAAGCAGCCGACATCGACCGATCCAGAGTGTGTGTGTGTGTGTGTGTGTGTGTGTGTGCGCGCGCGCGCGCGTGCGGGTGGGTGGTTGAGTGTTGGTGCGTGTTGATGCGTATCCGAAAAGGCTCGACCCCGAGGTCGCGGAAAGATCGTATTGGAGATAGGCGTCAAAAACGTAGGGGCCAAGGGAACGACGCGGGCGGCGGTCCGACGCCGTGTTCACGAGGCGGCACGAGCCGATGGAGCCCCGAGCCTAGTTAACACCCGGCCGATAAGCATCTACAAGGAGGAGCCAATGGCCCGCGTAAGCGGCTCGTTATAAGTCATAAGCGCCGGTGCTCCTCTCCGCCGCGATTCCACCCAGTTCCCGTTATTAAGGTCGCGCCCTCAATTTTAAATATCAATTAATATTTCCGTAGGTAGTTGGCGATGATGGGAGGCCAAATTATTTTTGCGCGCGTAATTAAAATTCACGTTCTACTGAGCCGACACTTACGTCGAGACGTCTCTTTTTCAATATTTTAATGCACCATCCGCTGTTACATTGGGCCGCGGCGAATGTCCCCTGGCGAAATTCATTTTTACTCCTATAATTATGTTACTCATCCTCGGAGTGAAGTCGAGGATAATGACTACAAAAAATATCCAAGTAAATTCGATGATATTGTATTTTACGCGAATATTTTTTTTTTTTTTTTTTTTTTTTTTTTTTTTTTTTTCGTGCACGCACTATGAGATACGATATGCTTGAAAACATTTATTTTAACATTATGGCATATATAGTTACTATATATAGTCTATTTGAGTGAGGTGATTCTAGGTTATTTGACGATGGAAAAACAGATTAACTTCTAATTTTTACGAATGACTTGTTTGTGTAATGAATCGATGAAACATTGTTTAATGTGCTTTCTCAATATTTTTTTAATATCATATTAAGAAACTTTCTTCAATGCTGGAATCCCTAAATTTTTATTAATATCCATTATTGTGTAATGATACGTTTAGAATAATATGAATACCATACATCATCAATATGAATAACAAAGAAAATAATATTTACCTTTTATTGTTTTTGTTCTTGTTCGTTTTAATTATAAAAGCGCAATGAAATTGTAAAACCAGCGACACTTTATTTTAATCTCTTTATAGCACGATGTATGTCATAAGAATATTATAAAGTTTTACATGCATTTTAAAGTGACTGCTTTATTGTGCTTATATAGTTACATTGCAATCACTTCCATTACTAAACTACTATTCATTAAAAACATATCGGGCGATACAAGAATTTCAATGATAAATTCTGACTTTTTTTTTCCTTTTTCAATCAGATTAATAAATGCCGATGATAAAAGCTTTTACAAGGGAATAATGTTGTTCTCGGTGAATACTAAAATATGTGAAAATGTCTTACAGGCCAAAGTGTAAAGGAACAGTGCGAATAACGAAAACCTAACTCATACAAAACAGACCGCTCGAACAATTACAATGTCTCGTATCTTTGCTCATCGCTTTGCAATAATAAAACGTACGTAGCATTGAGCAATGATTCGTAATTATGTGATATTTATAAAGCAAGAAAACAATGAAAGGAAAAAAAAACAATAATGAACTTACTTCACAAATCATGTAAATTACGAGTGTTTAATTTTAAAAAATTTGTATTCTATCGTTTATCCTTAATACCTTCCACATTTAGCATTTTTTCAAAAAGAAAAAAGAAAAAAGAAAAAAAACTTATTAGCATGGGGAAAACTTATGAAAATAAATTTATTATAAAATTCAAAAGACATGAGAAATAAGAGGTAGAAAAGACTTGGACAAAACATTATAATTTGTAATTCGTGTGGTTCGTGCACCTATCAAAATTCACAATTTAAATTTTAAATTTGCATCACGAAACGAAATTCTTGACAGTATTACGATATACCGTGTGTATTATATTTCAAACTTCTTATCTAACAATACAATCGTCAGTTAAACCTTTTGTTTTTTTTTTTTTTTTTTTTTTTATTTATTGTTTTTTTTATTATATTCTATTTGGTTTTATAACATTTTAGCAATGTATATAAGCAATCTAACCTTAATATATTTTTTCAAATATAACTATTGATTTCGCTTAAATATATCGCTCTCGATCGATTGATAATATCATAATAATTATTGCAAACATACATAAATTCATGGTTTTATCAAAATTTAAATACATTCTTTTATTTGTATTTGGAAGCACAAGTATAACCGTAATGCATCCTATTTCGTACGATAATTTTTAAATTACACATCTTATAAATTATAGGTCAAGCGTACTTTACCCCCTCTGAATTTCTAATTCAAATAATATTAGAGTATAACATTCGACTATTTTACTTCACAATTACTTACGCATTAAACATTTGTGGAGAATAATTAATATCGTGAATCTATTTATTTCTCGACTATTCGCTCTATTTAATGTACTCTCTTTCTTTCTCTCTCTCTCTTCTCTCTACAAAACTCACGTTTAATGTGCAAGGCGAAGAAAGTGGGCGATTAGTTACAAACACATTATAATTAATATATTAATTATTGTTAATCGATATAAAAAGTCAATAAATATACTTTCCATTCTTGCAATTCTTGCAATTTTGCATTACTCAACGTGTACTTACACACACTCTGTCTATTATTTATTTCATTTTTTAATATTTTTCATTTGTTTGCTTATTGCTTCATTATGATATAATTCTTTTTTATCCATATAATACAAAACATAATCCTTCAACATTTCTTTCGAATATTAATTTTTCTTTTTATAGTAAATAATGTCGTTCGGAAGATTTCATCGTGTTAATAATATCATTTTACTTTATCGAAAATACATGAATGATTTTCATATTAAATTTATAACATCATTTAATAAAGTCTTTTAGTACACATACTAAACTAAAATTTTATAATTTTCAAGGATTATTTGTAACAACATTTTTGAAACTATCTTAACTTCAGTCACGCATACGCTTTATTTAAATTACAATTGCAATATATTATATTTGTCCTTATTTATTGTTATTGTTGTTTTTTTACTTCTCGTTAATGATTAATAAATCCTTGTACAATTGTTTCAAGTATTCTTTATATATATATATATATTGGTTTTTTTTTTATTTACGTTAGAATAAAAGTGGAATAAGCGAATGCAACGAGTGGTTCGAACTGCATTGAAAATGAGCAATTTGTTTTGATGTGCGCAATGATAAATATGCACTTTGATGAACACAAGACGCCATAATGAAAGCATTATACGACTGAACTAAATCCCAACGCGGAGTCCTCGCCGATGCTACGCTCATTACAACACATATATGTAACACGCTTGCGTGTCGTGTGCGCGTGTATGTGTGCGCGAGCGCAACGATCTCTCGATGCAGCATCTCGGACATTTGCAGGCTTCGGATAAAAAAATCTTTGCAAGACGGCCGAACAAGTGGCACATGCCAGCCAAGGCCGGTCCCTTTAAAAAAAAAAAAAAAGTCACGAATGCGTGGAGGAGCCAAGGAGCCAAGGAGCCGAGAAGCCGAGGAGCACCGAGCAGCCGAGCAGCCAGCGAAGCTCGCACTCGAGCACCTCTCGTACCTCTGCGACTCGGGCAACGAAAGAAAAGGTGGGAATCGGCATAATTGAGATAATGCCATTTTCCAGAAAGCATAATAACAATGATAAAGGAAAAATTTGCGCTTATTATGGGCCGCGCTATCGTCACGACGCGCCAAAGAGCCAAAGCGCCGAAGCGCCGAGTCACGAAGGCGAGCGCCTCTCCGACAATGAAAATTATACGTCGCTGATAGTCGGCATTTAAGTTCGGGGAAGGGAAAAAGTGAGGCATCGGGAGGCCGATTAGAGAATCGCTGGGACAGCAGCCAAGCTTCTATGACTTAATAACACGGCGACAATGAGCGTCGTCGGGGCAGTTGACTATCGCCGACTTCAGTGGTGCAGCCCTGCCTCGTTCGCTTATGCGCGCCTCACCAATCAACCG
>NW_011948448.1:1000961-1024463 GCF_000503995.2 Ceratosolen solmsi marchali
TCTTCCGATTGACTGTTTGCCAGACTTTTTGAAGAAACGTATCTTCGAGCTCGCGAACACTATCTACATCTACCATTTTCATTACCCAGGCTATTTTCATGCTGGACTGTCAGTGTTATTTGCACAGTTGGAGCAGCGAACTCTTGCGGGGCTCGCCCATGTCGAGGTGTCAAAAAAGAAAATTGTCATTGCTTATTTGTTGAGAATTTTAAGTGACATTTGCATGAATGGTTAGGAAGCTGTGAAAATGCCCTTATTATTATTAAGGAGCGAGAGAATGGCAAGATTTGCAGTGAGAACATCGAGGGTACGCTGGAATCAAAATTTACAAATTATTGGGAGCCCTGAATTCTCATCTGAAATAAAAAATCCAAATTTTAATTTAGACATATTTTCATTTCGTGATGCTTTCGTATGACATGCGAACGAATCGTCCAAAATTTTATCTTGTATAAGCTTAGGAATTTAACGAATGATCGCGTAAAGCGCGAATCTTAACGGCAATCTATAGCCTGAACGTCCATTAAAACATTATTTATAATTTTCCTATTTATTATGATGGCTTTTACGACCTGCGCTGTTAGCGAAGGAAATACGTATTTACTTGTTGGGTAAAATTCATTGTTTACGGCATCGCCCTCGGATAATATGGAAAAATGACAATTTCGAGGCAAAATGCTTTGATATTACCGATCATTATGTAGTCCCATGTACCAACCATTTCCCTCCTCTCACTTGGGCTTTAAAATATTAGAAATATGTTGTACATAATTTTGCACGCCATTTATAAGAAACATTATATTCGCTTATACAATACACCAAAAAGTGGCAGTTTTTATTTAGATTCAATCGATAGTTAAACTATTCAAGAATATATTTCTTCTTCCACTCTTTTCTCCACCCTTTCTCTCGTATGCTACGTCCCACATTAAAGACGGCACTCCAAACCAAGCCGTTGCACAGAATCCATGGAACGCGTTCTCGCGTTGTTCCATACGTATCGAGGATCTTGCACGAGTCCTGGAATCGAAAGAGCAGTAGCGCCTCCCCCTCCCCGTCCACTTTTATTTCTCTATATTACCTTTTGCTTTCTTGTGTGTGCTTGGCTCTTATATTTTACTCTTTTTTCTCGCTCCACCTCTCTCTCTCTCTCTCTCTCTCTCTCTCTCTCTCTCTCTCTCTCTCGCGCGTGCTTTCCTCTGTATATCATTCTCATATATGGAAAACTTATAACGAATAAATTATTTGTTCGTAACGGAAAAAAAAAATCTATCAGGTGTTTACGTAATTGAAATCGTAAAATATTTCATTTTTGTATTACTATGTCTTAAAAATAAGTGCTTGGGAAATATATTCAATTATATTTTATAATAAACAGCTTACAATCTAATGGAATAAATATAAATTAATATAATAATAAAGTTATTATAGTTTAAACTAATGTAAAACAACTATAAGTATAATCGTTGCTATTTCTTGTTCACCCAGTATCTTATCGATCGCATTATTTTCTGTTTTTATAGCATAACATAATATCAATATTATTTAACATATTATATATAATAATATAAAACTATCTAAGAAAAAGCTTTTCGAAGACGATTTATCCCTACGACTAAAGATTTATATTTATCATTTATCTATAGTAACTGATCGATACTTGGACATGAAATATATTTCTTTAATGGGCAATTTTAAATTTGAATACATTTGTAAAATAGACACTTTTTTTTTATATAATCAATATAATCCACAAATAAATGACACAATGAGCGTTGAGCATCGCATTTTTAATTATCACTGCCATGTGCATTCGCCTTCGGTGCTGTAGAAAATCGCAGCCAGCAGCGCAAATTATGTAAGTTAACTCGGATAATCGCTCAGTCCTTCTCGGAAGATCTCGTGCGTGACTCGGTTGACCTTCGTTGGAACGAATCCTGACGACTGTCCTGCTAGTCGACGCAGCTTCTACGAAGCAAGGAGCTCGCACATGAATGCAACGGCTTTTCCTATTCTCAAGCAATTTGCACATGCAATTTGATAGGGGTGCTCGTTTTTCTCAATAATCGCTTTCCCAATATTTTATCATTAGTATGAAAAATCAGGGAAATAAAGCCGCCAACGAGCGAGTTTTTAGTTTTAACAATTTGATGGTTTGTTACTTTGCCACACATGTCGTTATAATCCACAACTCCATTGTCTTATTTTATGAAAAAATTAAACGCAACTGTTGTGTCACTGTCGTGATAAAAACGCGTCTAACAGATAGAAATTATGTGATTATGTGATTTTTCGGATAAATAAATTATTAAAATTTGCACAAAAATGTCAACAATTTATATTATTTCAAATTTTCTATTCAATCAGTCAACTATCGATCAGATATTATTATATTATAGAGAAATTGTCATCCAAGCATATATATATTAACAATTAAGACGGTTATATTATTTGATATTGCAATTTCAGTGAGTCGATGCATTTCATCAACTTACTTTATTAATAATTTATTTTAATTTTAAGAATACTCAAGTTTTTATCTACTCCATTAAAATATGGTACATGATAAGAGGAAAAAATAAAACATCGATTAATTTATTTTAATCTATGTAGTACCGACTTCGACATTAGGATGCACTTTTTAATAATGTAAAACTCGCTATTGGTTAAATAAAGAAAAATCCTTTAATTAAATTGCAAAACATGAAAAATATATCGCGCGTACCTCATCAAAATCCATGGCGCAGGAAAGAAGACATAAATATAAAGGGAGGCACAATTTCCAATTCAAAGCAAATACACGTATACGCTCGTATTACACGTGAAAGCTTATGGAAAAGGAGAAAGAAAAGGGAATTAGGAAACAAGGCTAAAAAGCAGAAGCAAGCCAGTCAAGAATAAGGAGACAAGGAGACAAGGGGAATGGCGAACGAGATAGAGCACATAAAAGGAAAACCGCAGGGAGTGAGAGACAGAGAGACAGAGAGACAGAGAGAGAGAGAGAGAGAGAGAGAGAGAGAGAAAGAGAGAGAGAGAGAAGGCCGTGGACCACCCGAGAGAGTCGAGAGTCCGAGGCGAAACGCTGGCGCCCGACTTTGGAGGGTCCCCTTATCTTCTCTTCCACAGCTGAGTTCATCCGGGACCAGCCTATGACTTTCCTCTATCTCTGTCTCTCTCTCCATCTTCTGTTTTTACAATTATGCTTTTTTCGTCCGCGCAGTTTGTTTGTAGCTTATGGGGTATTTTTTTCATCATCGAGTACTCCACGAGTATATAAACAAAGGATGCAGCATGACTAACCTTTTAAGCGTACGGCTCGGCAGTAAATTTTCTCCGTGGAAAACAATAATTACATGGCGTCAAGTTACTTTATTGCGTAAAAAGAAGAAATAATCCCGTGGGCACTTAGGGAAAAACCTAAGACGCACGAGAGCAAATGTAACGAGTGATTGCTGCGCACTCAACAATTATGCAAAAAATGGAAAAAGTAATGCGATCTATCGAGAACTTGATAGATCCGTTGATTGAGCTATATTTAACATTAACAGAGGTTAATGAGGAATGTAATAGGGCATATCTTATTATTTATTCAATTGCCGGGGTAGACTATAGATAATGCAAATTCAGTCTTATAATAGACGATGTTGGCGTATGAAGTTGCTGAATTATCAAATACTTATACGTCATTTCTTGTTTATAATTAAATTATTGGCATTAGACAGCGTGAAATTTTAACGTGCCGCGATTGAACGGCTATCGTTATCAATAAACATAGTTTGCAACTAGCGACTAAATAAGTACGCCTGTCGACTAAAAAAAAGAGCCGATCGAGTACAAAATAAAGGCCCACCGCGAAGAAACACAATTTAAACGCGCAAGTCGTAGCATCATCTTATACGATTCTGTTAATTGCATTGACGAGACTTGACGAAACCGTTCACCAGTTCATTATCGTAGCCAATTAACTTTTTCCTAATAAGACCGACGTAATTCTCGAAAATTTCTCCGCACAAGCGCACGACGCTTTTTCTTACTCATCCTAATTCATTCCTATTGTTCCTCCTTCGACGCGATTCTCATACTCCTTGGCGTTCTCCTTTTTCTCAGCCCTCCCTGACTCTCCTCCTCCCCGCCCCACCCCTGCCGCTCAACCACCCTCCGCCACCGCGCCGCTAGACCGACACGCACGCAAGCGCGCGCACGCACGCACACACACACACACACCCTATCGCCTCCCCTTACCGCCGCTCACCGAGCACCCACCGTTCCCGCTGGAGTTGCGCTCGCGGGTCGCGGCACCACGATGACTGCATCCCATTATCGATCGATCGATCGATTCCCATTCTCCTCCACTTCAACGGATACGTCTCCACTTACGTAACGGGTCCAGGAACGGCGCAGGAATTATTTTCATTTGGCTGGGGGACGTGCGCGAGAGTATCGCGGCCGATCTTTCGAGAAAGGGGCGGGACCGGGGACTCTTCGTATTTTTCCAATTTGCGCAATGCTATTACAAGCGTAGATTTAAATTGTGCACTGGTGTTGCGATTGTGGCACGTCGATAAAATAAACTCACCTTAAATTTGAATTTCTACCATTTCTTTGTCGAAGATTGAACCAAGGGAATGCAACGTTCGTTTTGCGTTTTGCGCTCCCAACATTCGACGGATAAATATAATATATTTATGTAGATTCCATTAGAAAGTGATGGATTAATGTAAACTATTCGGAAATACTTCTGCACATTAAATAAATATCGTCTTTTTAATTAAAATAATAAAAAAAAAAGTAATAAAACAACAGCAGCAACAACAACAATAATAGACTTAATAATTACGTCGACTAGATAATATTACAAAGTTAGTCGATCAACTTCTCATAAGCTTCATAAATGCTATAAACATAGTCTTTAAACTCTAATTACGAATTAATACTTTTAATTATGATGATTAGTTATCGATTACTTGAGAGTGACTCTCTATTACAAGTAACGCTGCACTTCTTAAAGAAATAATAGATATTTATTGCAAAATTATTACAGACTGAAAGAAAAATAATAAAAAATAAAAAATAAAGAAGAACGAAAAATTAAAAAGCGTTTACAATAATAATTTTGTATAAAAAAAAAAAAAAAAAAAAAAAAAAAAAAAAAAAAATTCAATAATTGAATGCTCGCGTAATAATAAGAATAAAGTATATATATATATATATATATATATACCATACAAAAATTCATTATATTAGCATTTTTAATATTTTCCTATAATGCCCTTACACGATCGCGGAAACTCTACTTACGACTTCTTCATTAATTCTCTAATAAATGGTTATTATTTTTAAATTAGGCTTAGACGACCGTAATAATTTTAAATCCATACATTCCTTAATTAGTACTACTGGTAAATGTAGTTAGTACATTATTATGAAAATGTATAAACTTTATATGCATTTTTCCATTTTCATATTAGAAAGTGAGAATTCATTTCCTTACTCTCACAAAAGTGTTAACTTATTATGTCCCTTTTTTTCGTTTTATTTTTCCTTAGAATTTTTCGCCAACTAATTATTTATTATCTGTACGGTGTATAAAAAGGCTTTTAAATGTTTTTGTTCAAATTAAACAAAGAATTGTGATTAAATAAAACGAACAACAAGAAAAAAACAAAAAAAAAAAAACGATCATTCATTTATATAATTCTCAAAGTTCTCTAAAGAATAATTGAAAATAAAATAGAAACTAAAAGAAAGACTCCTCTGCACAACAATAAATTTAACGTTTGAAAAATAATATCCGATTCGTGTTTAAAACAGACGTATACTCAATATTGTTCAATGTTCAGGCGGAAAGGGCAAGATTGTCAGAAAAACGGCCGGAAGAAAGTATTAATAAAAGGATGGATGTAATGGAAGTATTTTCGGGAAAGAGAAAAGGAAGCGTCGAGAACGTATAGAATATATACGTTCGTATGCAAAAGAAAACAAAAAACAAGGTTAAAAAATATTCTCCGATCTTCATTTATAATTGTGAAAATTTACTTCCATCATATTCACTTCAAAGTACCTTTTACCGTTCGTAAACTCTACCGGGAGGAAACAAAGTATTAAAAAGTTCGCATTTAAATTGAGCGAATTGGTCGAAGGGCTTCTCCGCAACGCCAATAAATACTTTACTTTGTTAACATTTAATGAGTGAATTAAAATTCCAACGTATTTCAATAATTGAAATGACCAAATATAAGGGAAATAGGCTTCGTGAGTGGTGAGGCTCGAAAATAGCATAACGCTCGTTATCCAATCGAATAAGCGTTCGCCGATAAATATACCTCGGCAGATTATGATAATCCGAATAAAATTTTAATATTTAGCTTAAGCCTCGATACATTAGGGCTCAATCGGATTTCAAATCTACCAACTCGAGCCTTACGTATGCCTGCGAAACGCGAGGTCCCTCGGAGAAAAGGCGCCGCGAGCTCGGCTCTAGTAGTCGTAAATTAAGGGGCGGAAGAGGAGCGAGCACGTATCCATCGACAATTCAGTTTTCTCGCGCACGAATATAAATTCGGCAAGTAGTTTTATCGCGGGATCGCGTGGCCGGGGGACAAAAGAACGTGGGACAGAAGGTCGACGTCGCGGATAGCGCAGCGAGCTCGAAAGCCATAATAATTATCGGCGAGGAGAGCGCGGAATTACATATTGTGCCACCGTAGTTGTCGTCGCCGTCGTCACCGCCGACGCGCGCGCATATATATATATATATATATATATATATATATATATGTGTGTGTGTGTGTGTGTGTGTGTGTGTGTGCTTGTGTGTTTGTGTGTGTGGGTGGGAGGGTGGGTGGGTGGGTGAGCGCGCGTGTGCACCTCACCCGACTTTGCTTTACCCTAGAGCTTATTGCAACGCGATTCACTTAATTATTTCTTCCTTTTTCCTTCTTCGCTTTCGCGGACGGACGGACGGACGGACGGACGGACGGAAAGTACGAGCGGCCTCGCTCGAGCCAATAATTCGATCGTCACTTTTAGCTTGGCATTTTTAAAATGCCGTCCCGACGGCCGCGATTGACACTCCTGTACCGGCTGTCTTGACAATTAAACGATGAAAATAAACATCGAGCCTTTTTACGACCATTCGTTAATCTCTCTCACCACCACTAAATAATTATAACAATATATCCTTATGTAACTTACTGAAAGATACTGTTTGCCCTCGCATTTACTTTACGTTTTAACGAAATTGCCCGTTTCCTATTTGCATAATATCGAATAATCGACGTATCGGAGATCGTAAACAGCCTTCTTCGATCTATAACGACATAGTCTTTTTGTTTTTGCTTCTAAATTGACGAGAAGAACATATTTGGAATAAGGTGAGATCAAGGAGTGTCATTAAGATTGACGATCGTAATAGCAAATCGAATAAGCGAGTTGATCGGCGCGTTTTATCGTTGTGCGCGCAAGAAAGTTGTCGCGTACTCTTGGCTACGCGAAAGCTCATCTTGCGCGATACAGATACCGATAGCATTAAAGGCCAATAGGGGGCAATTAGGTGGATATGCCGGGAAATTAATAACTCTGAGAGTGCCTCAGTCGATAAGCTGTCGTTGGCTTACTCTCGAGGACGTCGCCACAAGGGAATCGAACTCGGGACGAGTAGACTCGCCTTCCGTATTGTGCGCATTTACCTTCCCAACTAGCGCATAATGAATCACGATTATTCTCATCTCATTGCTCACAGTTCTTGTTTCGTATTTCGTATTTCTTCGGCATCATACCCTTTATTCCTTTCATTCTAATTCAACATTAGCATCGCTCCACTATTTGTCGTTTTTTCTGTGGATTTTCTGTGAATTTTCTGTGGATTACGGGTTAAAGCAAACTTTGATGTTTGAAAGAAATAAAGACAAAACAAGAAAAAATGCTTTAATTTCAGTTCCTGAAAATTCATGTAAATTATTTGACCAATTTTTCTCGTACCTAAGGAAAAAATAATAGAAAATAAGCAACAAGATGTCCTGTATTTTTAATTTCCATCTTATAATCGTATTCTTATATTTATATTTAGAATTATTTTAAATTTTATACTTTCAACATAATTGTTCACTATATGCATACATTGTTAGTAAGAATGGATAATCAAGAGGTATAACACGTTTGATTAGAAAGTATCGCAAAAATTACTGTAATGTGCATTCTGGATATAATTTTGTTGTACGTTTTATTGATATTTATTATACGCTGGCTGCGACAAGAAGGATATGCGAGACATTGAAGAAAGTTGAAAGATCGTAAAGCATCGTTATTATGCATAAAATATAAATAATAGAATTATGGAAATAAGTTTTGTTATGTACGAGGTATTATGCAAATTGAATTGAGTAAAAAAATTAAATTAATGCTATTTGAATGCTCGATTCAATCTTCTAGACATCTAAATATAGTAAAAATATACCAATGTCTTTTACATTTCTTTCTTTCCTACGCCTTTGTGAAAGTTTGATCCAATGAACCCTGCAGCGCAAATGTAATAAATGAACCCACATAACTTTGACGATTTGAAACGAATATTTGAATAGATATTTCGGAGACACCACAAAAGACTTCTCCACCCACAAGTGGCGATAATTATCAAATGACAATCACTTTATAACGCACTCAAGATTTCCTTATATTTATCAAATGCATTTTTAAACACGACTCTGTTCTCTCACTCTCTCTCTCTCTCTCTCTCTCTCTCTCTACTCTTCGCGGTGTATTTGGATAGTCGCAGCGTCGGCACGACACAGTCAGAACCATTTTTATTTTTTGTCAAATCTCAAATCTGAAAACGCGCACTCGAGATCTTATGCGCCGCTCGAAGGACTGCGTAAAGAAGAAAGAGAGAGGCTCACTCCTTGGAAGACGACAACGAAGACGCAGTTGAAGCAAGAGGCGGAGGACCGAGGGTCCAGGAGAAAAGTATAGGGATGAAGGAGCAAGAGAGAGAGAGAGAGAGAGAGAGAGAGAGAGAGAAAGAGAAATAGAGTAGCCACGCGTGTACGCGTACGTGTTTGCTCGAGGAAAAGAAAGAGCGAGCGAGCGAGAAGAAATGCGCGTTGTCGGCTACCCGCAGAGTCGCGGCAATCGCCTGCTACTCCTCCTCCTCTTCCTCCTTCTGCTCTTCCTCCTCCTACTCCTCCAGCTCCCTCACCCCCTTCCCCGCCCTTTCCTTTAAGAGAGAAGCATAAGGACAAAAGCCGTGTCTTGCTTTTATCCTCGCCGACATTAGGGCTGCCGCGCGTACGCACATACGTAAGTGCACGCACACACTAACGCGGCCTTGGGACAATACGGTTTGCATGCGGGTCCAACCGATCTCACATCGCTCGCCGCGAGAACCGACGAGAAGTCTCGCAAACTGGCCTTATATACCCCCCTCCTCATCCCCCTCACACACACACACACACACACACACACACACTCTCTCTCTCTCTCTCTATATATATATCTCTCTCTCTATCTTTTTCTTTTACTCCGCGCGCACCCGCCCGCTCTTTACACATCCGACAATTTCCAAGGAGACAAAGTAACTTTATCTTCTCGCGGGGGTTCGCGAATCCGGGATCAAGTGCGACAGCTCATCGCGACGCGATTATGTAACCGTTTGCTGAATGAGACAATACTAAAGATCGTACTTAAGGAGCTAGAAGTTTGGATTACGATCAAGAGCCAAGTTTTTCAGAATTAAAAAATATAGGATTCTAGGGGGCCAGCGAATTCATGAAAGTGTCGCTTAATTAATGTAGGCTGTTAATTAGGCTTCGCTGACCTTCAAAACGCATGCTCATTGAGCTATAATGAACATTTAATATATTATCTTTGATTTTTAACACAAAATGAGGCGTATAAGTGGTAAATAAGTTTTAGCTAAATATTAAGCCAATAAAGTCAAGCGTTTAAGATAACATCCAACATCGTTCATCAGCTGTAATAATCTCAGATATACGAATTGGAATTACAGATTTCTCGCTAATAATAATTAACTTTAGTGAATTCGTGTAATTCAAGTATAATTTCCTTTATTTTTTATTTATTTAAAGATATTCAAGATTTGACTGGCCATCGAATACAATGCAATATTTATTAGAAGTATAACAAAACTATAAAAAGTTTTGTTTTCAAGTGCTTTTTTAGAAATAAACGTCTACCTAACTTCGGACATCCATGAATTAAGATTTTTTAGATTTTTATATTTTTACACGTTGTTCTCGGCGCATTTATAATATTTCAAAGTCCTTGATAATTAAGTAATTTTTTCAATACGATCTTCGTCATATACACGATAATGCATTTGGATTGGCAGGTTCTACACTTATTTGACAAGATTATACAGGAAATAATTTAATATAATGAGGATAATATTAATGTGAATCTTCAGTTTCCCTTAAATACATTTAAAGTTTAGAAGTGTATATTTAAAGCCAATGTAAGCACACGTGTCTGCATTATTGACATTAACACGTAAATGTGTGTGTGTGTGTGTGTGTGTGTGTGTGTGCGTGCGTGCGTGTGCGTGCGCGTGTGTGCCTGTGTGTTTACCAACTAGGCAATCGACTTTAAACACTTGTTTAGAAATAAAAAATAAATTATAACATTTAAACAAAAAAAATAAATAAATAAATAAAAATAAACAAATAAAACTAAAACTAGACTATCTTCATACGTAAATGACTAAAATTTTTACGTGATTAAAATATTTTAAAACTTTTAATAAGTCTGTTACTTTTTAATGCCATGCTTAAACGACTCGTGAACTGTGTAAGCTCTGCGATAACATATATTCTTCTAAATTTTCGCCACGCTCTCTTTGCGTGAGCTTGCACGTTAATTATCAAAAATGCATATCACTGGGTAATTATTATAATTGAACATTCTTCGCTTGGGCTCGATAACTACGGCAATTCATAAAAACAATGAAATTATCAATTAAATCGGGACTACAATGAACATATAGACCACATGCTGTTCTAATGAATCATAATCTAGTGCATACAAAGTACAAATCATTGCGATAGTAATCGAGCATATTCGGCCTAGACGATGGCCAATTGTCGCCCGCGTCCGTGACGAAGAGAACCTCGGGTTAAAGGGAAAAGTCGCCAAGATATAAGTTGTGTCGCAACATCGTGTCATTGTCGCATGCAGATAACAGCCGGAAATGGCATTGGTCGCCGGTGTAACTGTAAGCTCGGTGACGCTAATATCACCATCCCGCATTTCTCAGATTCATCGAATTAAAAGGACGCGCGTGACGGCGGCTTTAAAATATAAATTACGCGCACGCGGAAGAGGGGGCGATTGCGTGCCCCGATATCCGTCGACTCTCTTGCTTTTGAGTGCCTTTTACTCCCCGATTTTCCACCGCATAATTGCATCCTGGAGATTCCGCACCGGCAGTCGTGTGCATAATACGTTTAAATATACAGTGGCCGCCGATGGCTGATCCAACGAAATGGAAGAGTAATGAAGAGAGAGAGAGAGAGGGAGAGAGAGAGAGAGAGAGAGAGAGAGAGAGAGAGAGAGAGAAGTGGAAGATATGCGTAAAATTTATCTTTGTTTTAATGAACAAATTTGCAATTGTTATATTCATACTTATATAATAACGACGATGACGAGGACGACAAATAGATAATGACTATTAATCATGAGATACCCATTTTCAAGCAAAGTGGAGAATGAAGTGCGGGATATTTAATACGTAGGTGCTTTGATCGAGTCTAAGGTATCGCAACTTTTATCAAAAAGAGTACGGAAAGTTTTCGATTACCGATTATAAACTATTACTTTGGATAAAATGTATGCGCGTCTTATCGCCGCCTTTCTTACGGCAATTGTCAAAGCTCTACGTTTATTTTAATTCCCCTTATGTGGTAAATTTTTATGCGCCCACACTTACCGATGACATAAATAAGAAATAAAAGGAAATCTTCTCATGCTGAAATACTCTACTCAAGTATTTCATGCAAAGATTCTCTTTTAATTTGCGCAAGACTATGAACTATTTTTTATAATTTCAAGTGTGCAAATTCGTGAAGAAAATTAAGGCTATTTTTTAACTCTATTTAATTCATTTAATTTATTGAACAATTTCGATAAAATTTCATTAATAAATGAAAAACTAATGATTGTAGGGACTGGTAATATGTAAATAATAATTAATAATAATGAAGATTTGACATCATTATTGATATAAATGTAAATATTCCATAGAATATTTATTCTTTAAGATTCTTAATTATAAATATTAAAGAAAAAATTCATGTAATTAAACAAAATGTACGTTTTTATGCAATAATATTTGTGAGACTTACGATAATCAACAATATTTCTACGTTTAAAATATTTCTCAATTATAATTAATTATTATAAAATATATACAGTGATTTGTATATACATATATAATTTTCATTGAATAAAAATAAATTATTTATAAGGAATTCATGTCAATCATAAATTATAAAGAATACTTAATATTTAATATTATAATTATACATTATAGCAATAAAAATGCATTGTCGCTTGATGGATTAGCCACTTGAAATATGAACAAAATTTAATCCAATTTATTTAGAAGGTAACATTATTTAATTTCAAATATATAATAAACGAAACACTTGTCAACGAACCATGTGAAGAAAGAAAAATTTAAGCTTATTTATACATATATATATATATATATATATATATATATATATATTTGATACGTAATTATTGTTAATCATTATTACGTATCGAAAGTAAAATCTCTCGTGGACGGCAACATCCACTTGTGTATTAAAATTAAGTAAAAGTGTATCCCTATTGATATTAAAAGACATTTAAGGAAGGCGTTAAAATTAAAGAAATTGTATAATGGAACGTAATATGAATCTAGATTCTTGTGTGTAGAAGAATTTAGTTGAGCACTAGAAGAAGCCACTTTAGCACCCTGACGGATTAAACGAGAGTACGTCCAAGACGTCACGAGTTTCATCGTGGCGACGCACTCAAAGCGACTGCGCAAAAACAAAAAATTGCTAACTCAGAAAAATGAAGTTTGCTTATTGGGAGAGACTCGCCTGGCCACCGTTAGAGCGCGCGCGTGTGTGTGCGAGAGATAGATAGATAGATAGATAGATAGATAGATAGATAGAGAGAGAGAGAGAGAGAGAGAGAGAGAGAGAGAGAGAGAGAGACAACCGCCGCACGCTTCATAAATAATGCCAGGACAGGAGGAGCGCGCTTTAGGCGCGGAAGATCGTTGCAGCCGTTGGGGCCGTGGGGTTGCGTCGCGTCCCATCCCGAGAACCGAATCCAACGTCGTCGTCGAGGCCGCACACGCGAATCCGACGTTACGGCGCCGAGCACCCGTTTAATTTGTGCTCGGGAATCCCCAAGTGCGCACGCGATTACGGCTGCGGGACAGTCGCGCGAGTCGTCCGTGAAAAATCGAAACGCCCGAATGACGCTGCCACGCACCGACTCTACTTTCTCTAGTTAAAAGGTCGACGGGATGCGCCGTCTGCGTCGAATCCAACCTCCAACCTCCAATCTCCACGACCATGTGACTTTACGAATTGCCTTCGTTGGTAATCGACGATTTCTACATTATACTATGCACTAAACTATATCCGTCCACGTCGAATTTATTTATTTCTGCTCGTAACTATGCACCACTTGTTCAATGGCAATACGGGCTCATAAGGAATAGAACATTGTTAATATAACCGAATAACTAATATCGATATCTTTATCGATATCGATAATTAATTTCGACGATACTTTAACCCTAAAATAGCGAATATTATTAATAATTATGACGGAACATGTATTTTCCGTAGTACAATGCTCCCTTGATAAATTAATCACTTTACATGCTGATCGTCTACGGATTAAAATGTAAAATTTTGGGCATTGTGTTTAAATATAAAATCAAGTCTATGTCGTGTACCTTAATTTCAACTTTTGAATAAAATTTATAAATGTAAAGTTACATTTAAATACATAATGAACCGAAAGAGCAGAAAGTATTTATTTATTTAAAAATTATGTATTCCAAATTATGGAATATATTTCAAACTTTAACTTTAATTTCACAAACAAATTTAATTCCCATGACAAATATTTATTTAAATTATACCGAGATTCTTTCAATTAATTACATTGAAGTCACTTACTTTTTGTTTACGTCTCTTATTTGACAATATTCATTATGAAGTTTGGCGGCATATTATTTGACCGATAATTTAATACAATTTGTTAATTGCTAAAAGCACAACAGCAGAACAGTAACTTATATTATTCTTATCAAATAAGTGCCTGATAGTGCGATAATACGCTGCTTATCGTTTATGTATGTATATTGATGATGAATTATTGCTAAGAGTAAATTCTATGAAAGAGAAATGCTAGAAAATACGCATCTGAAAGGCGCTTGATTGTTAAACGAATGTGACTCGTTTTTCAAAAATCGAATTTGTCTCGAGTAAAAGAAGCGCGAGAATTATTCGATCGACCAGCCATTAATATTTCGTCAAATCCAGTAAATTTTCCTTGATCGAGATGACCAAATCCTTGTTTCCCGACCACATGGACCACATAACTTACAAACCTCGATATCATCGCGTCGAAATTGGGAGACGTCGAGAACGTGTCACGACGAACACCCCCCCCCCCCCCCTCCGCCACCCGACCCGAATGATTCATCGGGATGGTATAGAGAGGTACTTTATTGGAGATATCGAAGCAACGGGGCGAACGAAACAAACAAAACAAAAAAAAAAAAAAAAAAATAGAAAGAAACGCGAGGACGCGTGCCTTATGACTGTCCAGCATGGACAGCATTAAACGAACGCACCACAGCTCGTTTCAACCGATTAATGCTCTGGATAAGACACCCGGGGGTTCGTCGTGCGGACTTCGCAGGGCGTCACCAGCCCCGACCCTTACCACCTACGCTCTCCTCACCCTAAGAGTCTATTTCGAAAATTATTCGCGGCGATGGCGAGGGGAGACACCCGATCAACGCTCCTCTTCTACACGGGATAATTGTCCGGCAATGGCGAGGACGCGATTGCGGCAGCGACGGATTTGACCTGTAGATGCCTCTCTGCCCATTCTCCTCACTCGGCACATTCTACATGACGCAACTGATCCCACTAAAAAGGGAGGGGGGGTGTCGAATATTAAAGCTCGATGTACTCAAGCTTCGGATGGTAATGATACAGAGATCTTTTACGAATATTTAAGACGACTACACTTGCTTCTTCTCCAATTTATGCGAAAGTATGTATAATCATGAAGATAATTGGGTCACGCGTGGTCACGCTTTAGCCGGAAAAATATTATCTTCGGACAATATTTGCTGTATCATTATAAGTACATAATCTGCTTGACCAAATAAATTTACTATTAAATATAAATTAAATAAAATATAATTAAACAATCAATGTTTTACGTTTCGCGCGAGTGTTAAATATTTAGAGACTTAAATCGAATTTATTAAGAAAAATCATATTGCCTTTTAAATATATCGCGTACATAATAATACATGGAAGCTGATGGAAATGATTCATCGATAAGATATTATCGAATTCAAATATACTTTTTACAATTATAATATTATTAATTACATTTTATTGTTGAACTGATTGTAAGAGACATTATTATTGTTAGGCAACTTTTAATCGATAACCAACATAAAAATTATTTTCACATTAAATATCACTTGTGTATGTAAATAAAATTACAATTTTTCAGTGAAATATATTATCTATCACCTCCGTTTACTGAAAAATTTATGTCTTTACATTATTAACACGTTTGAGAAATCTCTAATTACTTATAAAAGTACGAATAATTTAAGAAGATCTCGGCTACGTAGCGATAGCATCTGTATTAAATCATTGGGTATAGTGATTTTAAATGTCGGTTTAACGAGATAATGCATAACTACAAGAAATGGCTGTCACTGTTCAAAGTCATCATATTCTGTTGGAACAACCTGTCACCACAAGTGAACAAATTAGATATATCCCTATGGGCAAATGGGCGAACGGGACTTTGTTTAACTCAACAGATGCTTACATGAACCAATTTATCCAACGCCAAACGACTACTCAATTACGTACTTTGGTATAAAAAAAAAGTACATAATCATTGTCGGATTAATCCACGAGTCTCGCGAACGGCGTAGAGAGTCCGTCCTGTGGCTTTTTAATTTTGGCAGTTGACGCATGTGCGCAGCCGTAAGTACGAATGAGAGAAAGATAGAGGAATGAAGCGCGAGAGAGGCAAAATGAGCAACCGAGTCGCTGACAGGCAACGTTAACGGCCACTCGTCACGAGACACAATCGCGCTCGCGAAACGAGACACTCGCCGACTTTCGATTCGCTTAATTAGCTATTATAAATGAGACCGCGATGCACGTACTTTTAGCCTTTTACGTTCGAGACACGCGAGACTACGGCACTTTGTGTGCCTTGTGTGCGTGTGCTCGAGAGTCCGTGAGTCAACAAATCTAAATGTGGAATATGCTTTGTATGTGTCTGTCTCTCTCTCTCTCTGTGTGTGTGTGCGCGCGCCTGTATGTGTGCGTAACGATTAACGTCAGCTCCTTTGCATTGCTATTGTCTCTCGTTTATGGAATATAGGAGTTTAAAATGCTGAGCTCAAGTTTTAATAAGTTTTTAATGCTATCTCGGTGACAAAATTATTGTCGTTAACCCGTTTGTTACAATGATTAGCCATAATGTTTTCTTATAACTCTTTATTTGCATAAGCAAACAAATACGAGCAAAGGGTAATTATAACCCTACTAAAATTTTTTGAATAGTAATGATTAAGAGAGATCATATATTAAGTTTTTAACACGCGTTTTGTATTTATTGTGCATTTGTGCATAAAAGATAAGTGGTATATATACAATTGAATTATGCATATTAATATTATTAAAATATTTTCATAAGTATTGGTTATTAATGCTATTTTCAATAATAAAACACATGAATTATCAGTAATTTTAAGTATAATAATTCTGTTGTAAATAAATTTTTATTTATTTCAAATGCTAGTTTCGTTGCTTTATAATACCACAATTGTAATATAAATGATTAAATAAGATAATAAAATTTTTCAAACTTTACACGCACTATTTATAAAACATATTAAACAAACGTTAAAAGCTATTTTGCAAATTTTTCTTACATAGTGAATAAACATTAAGAAAATGACATAATACTTACTAACAAAATGTGCCTGCCAAGCCAGAGCAGCACACAACAAAGCCAATGTTTTACCACTACCAGTTGGACTTTCTAATAAACAATTTTCATTGTTCTTACATCCTTTAATAACCTGCGGAAAGAATTGTAATTAAGTAACTATTTCCAACCGTAATATCAATATTTAATATTAGATTAAACATTATTATTGCAACTACTCCACGAACCAAAATACTTGAGATGCGTTAATCAGTGTAGTTTCTAGTCTCACAATTGCTCGCATAAATAATGATAAAGAAATATTAAGAGATAAATTTAAATGTAACACTTTGAAAATTATAATGATTCTTAATAAAATACGATTTTCAACATATTGATATTTATCTTGTCCACTATACGATGAATTAATAATGTAATAATCAATAATTGTTAGGTGGATTTCATACATAAATGTATCTTCAAATTTGTTTAAATACATACCGCATTCATTACCGATATTTGACTCTTGTAAGGTGTAATTGGAAACATAACTGGAACCCCAGCAATAATCGGTGGCATACCAGCTGGCAATGGAATATTGTTATAATTTTTTTCATACTTTTTAAATGACTTCACTTTATCTATTTGCTTCTCCAGTTGGAAATTTCTATTATTTATCGATGTCGATTGTTCAAGACTAGAATCGTTAACTGACAAATCGTTGTTAATGAAATTGTTTTTACAAGGTGATTCTTTAATAGCACTATCATCGCTAACATTTACTTCTGACTCATCATTGGATATCTCAATCGATGATTCGATAGTCTTAGGTGTTTTGGTATCATTTTCAATCTTTTCTGATACTTTAGCTGTCTTATTCCAACGAAAAACACTTGCTTTATCTGGAACAAATTTTCTTTTAGCTTTAGTTTTATTCCAATGATTAGTCGCTGCTAATGGATCACGAAATTCCTCATCACTCATTTCCTCTGTATTTATTGATTTGTCTTTCTCAAAAGCAGTTAAACGCCTATTATTTAATCCTAATCTACAAGCAAAAAAAAACTTTTAATATATTCGACGAGTATTAATATTAAGATTAAAATAACGATATTGTGTTCATAGAATAGTATTTATCTAACGCTTCGTGCTTAAAGAAATATTGAAATGATATTCATGGCAAAAATTATTCAACAATTAATGCATAATGTTAATTCCATAGAGCAGAACGACATTGGAAAGAAGAATATTCTCCTTCAATGATTTAATGTCATATTAAAATGACTATAACTATCTACACTTTACAATTGAAGCATGCATTTTGTAAATATTAAAATTCCTTGGACAAAATGAAAGTTGTCAAAAACGACTAATGCCACAAAATTTATCTATATCTTTGAAATCGCGTTTTGAATCTGTTACGGCAGTGCTTAACCTCAAAGAAGAGTATTGTGTATTCTCACTTATTAATTGCCGACTTCAAATGTTTATGCGAATAAAAAACACAAACAAACAGCACGGTAAAACAAGCGATAAATATCATTACAACCGCAGCACTATGTTACATTACGAATAAATAAACGCACACGAGCTTTTATAAAATAAAATTCCGAGTAAGCGCGGGAAATTTTGGCACTTGTTAACTGTCTGTGGTAATCTGTGGCAGCACCAGAGTCCCGAGCACGTGCCAATTGGTAATTTTGGATAAATTTTGAGCGCTGCAATATCACCTCTGCATCTTTATTTAACGACGTGACGTTGCAGCATTGAAATATTTTGAAAAACTTATGTTATTCGCGTAGAAATCATGGAATTCTTACGCATATTCGATTATCACTATGGAACTGCCAGCTCAAATTAATTTATCACGTCCGCTATTGTTCTATATCACATACGTATTATTACAATATAAATTATTTATACGATAAGCAATCTTACGGCTTTTATTGCAAAGCATTGCAAATTACAAAAGATATTACGAATAAATTACATTAAAATATCATTGTCAGCGAGAGGTATTTTTACCTCGGAACATCAAAATTGTTGCTTGAAGTATTATATGATTTTATGTGCAAAGTAAGCGCTGCATAGGTATAGAAATTTTTTAAAAATTTGATATTTAATTCGTTAAAATTGTTAGGAAAATTCATAGAGATATTAATTTCATAGAGATAAAGTTTCAATGATAAAAGAATTTAGTATTTTCAATCATTCTAGAGTCCTTCAGTCTCTAGGATTAATGAAATCGAATTGAAGCTTATCAAGCGTTGTAAGAATAACGAAAAGAACAATAACTCCAAATGCCGTATTTTCCAAAAATTATATATGAGTGACATTGCCGAGACACGTACGATGGTTAGATGAAAAAACTCACTCACACAGTTGAGTCGCTTCCCGGTGTCGGTGAGTTGTCGCTGAATCTAATATGTCCAAACTTGTTGGTGACTTTTGCCGAAACTGTCGCGAAATTCAACGCTATAATCGCAAGATGGTAATTACAACTTTTCCCTTGGCATTTAGTGAGTGAGAGTGGCTCCAATGAGATCCGAATTGTTCTAGTGAGTATAAGTGAGTATAATGGAAAAAAACGTCCGAGGCAAATCTGGTATGCCGGATCATAAAATATTAATTAGATAATACGAGTTCAAACGATTTATGATATTTATATTCCATTCATTGGATATAATTCGTATGTAACATTTTTGCATGTAATGACTACAATTTTCTCCTATTTCTTGAATCTGTACGCTAGGGATGAAAAAGATATTCTGGAAATTTGTCCCTTTTTCCTCAAACGTCCATCAAAATGAAACAAATAATTGTTTCGTTAACTATTCCTAAAGTATCCATAACTGTATACTGTTATAATAATAATAATAATAATAATAATAATGATAATAATAATAATAATAATAATAATAGTAATAATAGTAATAATAATAGTAGTAGTAATAATAGTAGTAATAATAATAATAATAATAATAATAATAATAATAATAATAATAATGTACATCTAAATTATTAATATTTGTTAAAATTAATAAAAACTTATCTTTTTAAATGTTAATGATGATGTTGCATACGATTTATGTGACAAATTTTTTAAAAACTATCTTTTTTAAAAATAAAAGCCATCCTTCTTGCACTTGTGAAAAAAATTAAAAAAATACAATATAAAATTCCATGCCAGTGGAATACATAAATAAAGTTATGACTTTGTCTGCGTTTTATTGCCATATAAAATATGAATTTATTAAAAATAGATACAAGAAAAATGTCTACCGTATTTTTCTAGACAAAATATTTTCTAAAAGAAGGAAAAAAGAAAGAAATTTAAAGTTTATAAAATAGATTTGAGAAGATCTGTGGGAATATTTCATATTTACATTATTACTATTGGTAATACTATAATAATTTAAAATACTTATATTATTATATTAATTATAATATAATTATTAAAATAATTATATTATATAATACTTAAATTTAAAATAAATATATTAAGTTTTCATTTGGTATATTTCAATGGCCGAAGCTGGCGGCACATATAATTCGATGTTACTATTTCCCAAGTATTGCTATATATGTTTTTGGAAATTTCGCTATACTCCATCCACTTATTAAATTATCCTTACTACTAAACTCAAAATGTTATAATACAATAAAAAGTGTTTTTTATAAGTGCGAAGTTTTAAAATCCCAAAACCCGTCTGACATTTTGTTTAATGCAATTGAAACACTTTGGCCGATCATTGGTCCTCACACAACCACTCATGCATACACAAAAAAGATGAAAGTCTGTATATACTGGCGTAGGTATTCGGCAACTAAATTCCTTTCAATTAAAAAGTCGAAGATAAATAAATAGTATATGCACGTGTGATTTTCGAGCATCATGTTCCAGGAAGAGAATCGCCCGCCAAATAAGTCACAGCTTAAGGACATAATTTCTATTGGCGATCGGACGAGCCTCGCGAATCAGGCTTATTATTAAAATTGGCAATTACAAATCGTTTGTTGCCGGCCAAAAGAATTTAATTTAATAACTATTAATCGAAGAACAAGCACGTATCCCATTTAATAAATTCTCTCTCACAAGATTTCTCAGTATAAACGATCTATTAAATAACTCACATAATCAATGTTTTACACAGTGTTTAAAAATACCTTGTTCACACGTTGGAACGCAACTTTGTTCAAAAATAGTTTCCGTACCTTCGTAATTCATTGCATATCTTTGCATAGATAATTACCATTATAATATGTATATCAAACACATATGCAATGCGAAATACAATGCTAAGAATCGAATAAAATGCGAAATACAATGTTCTCATGGTAAGAAAAATTCTGAAAAATTCTGAAAAATTCTGAAAAATTCTGAAAAATTCTGAAAAATTATTTAAAAATTAATTCTGTATTTACGAAATGGATAATGTTAATTATCTATTTTATACTTGACACAACCATACCGATATATTTTACTAATTGTCCAATTAAATGTGTTTAATATTTGTTAATTTAATTAAGGTACACGCGAATTTAATTACACACAGACTTGATGATTTCGAGGAATGAAAAATTTGTTTTTCTTTCACATTTAATAATAGATCTAATCGTACAAATTTCAACCGTTAGCATATTACAAATAGTAAGAAAAAAAAGCTTTAAAATTAATGCTGCGAAGAAAAAAATCAGCAGTGTTATATTTATTTAATCTGCAAAGTAATAACTATTCTATTTTATAGTCAGTTATTATATAATAAATATTATTAAAGACAAAAGAAAAAAAAAAAAAAATTGCCACACTACCGATCAATTATTGTCTATTTATATGCTTAGCTTATCTTTAGATAACTAAACAACATATAATAGACAAGGCATAATAAAATATTTTATGCATAAAAAAAAAATTTTTTGTTTACATTTAATAAAGTCTAATGAACGTATGAATAAATATTCTATTGTTTTTATTTGTTTGTTTTTTATATAATTTATAACTCATCCTTTCTCATTTGGAAAATTTTTTTATGTATTAATTCGTTCCTCCATGCTTAGTATGTTGAAAAAAAAGTTATTTTATATCATATCCGTGTAATGATTTATATTCTCATTAATTTTACAATAAATAGAGTAGATGTAAAGAAATTTCTTTCAGCGATATCTCGGAGACGAAGAAGAGAGCAAACCTAAAAAGATAAACATCCGACTTAATTGAATAGTAATTTAATGGGAATATTAAGATAATAAAAGGATAGAAAGATTAATTGATTTTGTCATTTCGTTTAAAGTAGTTAATAAATAATTGGTCGAATATTTATGTTCGGGTATAAAGGTTCAAGACGTTGAAAAAGGGATTGGAATGGTTTACTCATATTTTCCAAAGTTTCATATCTAATCTTACGTAATAGTACTTATTTTTCATTTTCACAATAACAAATACATAATGGAATTTATGTGATGTGTATGACGAATTGGGTACAAATTTTGTTACAGAGTGCCATTTTTATATTAAAAAGTATATCAATTTAGTAGGATTTAAAATTTTGTAATTTTTGAAGTATTCTGAAGTGTCACAATTCATTATTAATATCCAAATTATATAGGTAATACAAAATTTTTAAAGGCTCACATATCCTTTAATAAAAACAGTGAATAACAAAAAATAATATGTGTATACGAGCCATCGTAAATTTTGATAAAGTAGTTGATTCCTTTTATGCGCAATGCAAAATGCATTATATATATATATATTTTTTTTTAGCATGTCTTCCCTCCAATAAACTTCGTATTACTTTACCACTAAAATATTTATAACAATTTAACAGAACATTCCGGCCATATTATAAATCTCATCTCACATTAAAGTCAAATCAATTTTTCCTTTATCACCAATTATCTATGACTTACAAAATAAGAGCCTTCCTAGGCCTTATTTACTTAACCAGTCCTTTCTCCCCCCCCCAACCCCTCCCCTATTCGGTTTGCCTCAATGTACTATAAATTAATACATTATATCGCGAAAAATCTAATGAAGACAGAGCCAGCCGAGAGAATATCCATCGGCCCTTGGTTCTTCTCATGGCTCTCGAAAGTTCCCTCGTCTATCTCGGAGAGAAGGAATCATGGCGAATCGCTTGATCCCCGGCTCACTGGGTCACTCTCCACAAAGCATCCGGCAAGCTTAAGCTTCTCTACATCCAGTGAGAGGATGTACATGATGGATCGTCAGCTAAGCGAGAGAGAGAAAGAGAGAGAGAGAGAGAGAGAGAGAGAGAG
>NW_011948448.1:1024501-1032444 GCF_000503995.2 Ceratosolen solmsi marchali
CCCTTTCCCCCCCCCCCATCCCCATCCCTCCCCCTTCCTATTTACCCCAATTTCTAATCGACTCGAGGCCGGGGATCATACGATCAAGCCGGAGCGGCAGGAGCGGCTCACTTCTGCGTGCGCGAAATATGAAATATAAATAAAGTAAGCGTCTGTCTCCTCGTCGCGCAGCGGTACGCGGTAAAAATGCCCGGAGATAAAGGCATAATGCACGAGGAATACGAAATGCCGGCTCCGCTTGTCCGCCTATGCTGCCACTCGACCTATCTATAAATCTATCTTTTTATCTCTCTCCGTTGGCCGGCAGCAACAAAAAAAAAAACAAAAAAAAACAAAAAAAAAAACAAAACAAAACAAAACAAAAAAAGAAGAAAAAAAAGAGCAGCTCCTCGACGTCTCTTCTCTTCCCTCGGCTCGACCGGTGGATACGTGCGTTCACGAGGAGCCGCACAGAAGCGTCAAGCCGCGCGTCGCCGGCGCATTTTATCGCCGCGACAATGTTTAGATTTCACCTGACGGGGCGAGCATTTTCATCCGGCTGCCGCGCCATTATTCCTCCGGCACGCACCCAACCTTCCTCGACCAAGGTCTAATTATTTATTTCGCCTCCTCCTCCATCACCACCACCACCACCACCGCCACCCTATCCTTTAACCACCTTCTCTTCATCCACCACCTCCTCCCAACTCCCTCCCCCGTCCCGCCGCCATTATATCTACTTGTTATGCACTACGAACAACTCGGACTCTAAATTTCTTTGACCGAAATCTCAATGGGCGAGGGCAAATCTTTCGTAGCGATCAAATAAACTTCGTTTCATCGTCAACTTGGGCATTTTCTGGCGCTCCTCTCGCTCCTCTCGCTCCTCGCTTTATTCCCCTTCCTTTATGCACCGTTTTGCCTTAATCTTATTCCCGATTATTCCATTTGTGAAGCGCGTATCGTCCTGAAGACTTTAACAATTACAACGGCAACACGGGCAATCTCGTGTAATAGGTTGCTTTTTGATGGAGTAATACGATATCAAAAAATAAACTGACACGTATAATATCCCGTCTAGACAAGCCGTAAAAATTCTAACCAAAGTCGTAAGAAGTCGCTGGGAAGTTTGAAAATATCTTAACTGTTGGATGACACATTTTACAATAAAAGCTACATTCCCTATTTTAAATAATATCTTACGCGTATACTATGCAGGCTTTAAGTTTGTGCATAATTAATTGTTTTGTTTCGCTACTGCGTGACTTCATTTCGAGTTGCGGTGACTATTGTCTTTACTACATAATCAACCGTCAACTACCAATCAACCGTCGACTTCAACTACAAAAGTTCTAGATTACAAATTTGGTAAGTTTTTTCGATCGCGATAATCGGTAGTCTTGCTTCTCTTATTGTCAATTATTAATGAAATACGATCGAGTAAGGCTATTCGAAATCAATGTGTAAATCGCGATCTGTGCAACCGTTACAAAGACTGCCATACCGATATAATCTTCTTTTTCTTCTTCATCATCATCATCTTCTTCTTCTTCTTCTTCTTCTTCTTATTATTATTATTATTATTATTATTATTATTATTATTATTATTATTATCGGTCAGACAAAGCAAAGACTAATCGCGATAATTTTCAAACATTAGATCTTCAATCAGCCTTCAATAACAACAACAAAATAAAAAAAAGTAAATAAAAACACTGGGAGAGTTTAATTTAAACTAATAAGGCAGCCGGTCTTGCTTTTGATTGTCGTGCCGTGACAAAGTTGTTGGGATAGCACGATACGTCACCCCGAGGGACGATCGACACGGAAGCGTAAGCAAGACCGTCCATCCGTTCCAGCGGACCACGAGGGTGGACGAGCTTAATCAAGGCGTGGCTTTAACGCGCACTCATTAGGCCGAAAATGACGACGTTCCACCTTCCATGTCCGCACGCACGATCTTCTTTCCACGATCAGGGCATCTCTCGCTCGACTTATTTACCGGCCGATAAGATAACGCACAGGCGGTGCCTATGCGTGTACGGCAAGGGGATGCCGAGGAGACGACGCTTCGGGGCTCTAAGGAAAAAGTCAAACAAAAGAATCATGCTGGCCGCTCGCCAAGACGTAACCCGGGAAAACGCGCGACCCTTGCCACCCACCAGTGTCTGTCTCTTAAGTTTGCGAGTGTGCAACTATGTTTGCGCTTATCTCTAACTCTCGCACTTTCAATCTATCCATCTATCTATTTTCCGTCTACCTCTGACTCCTTGTACGCGGGCGCGGTGTGTACGCGCATTTTCGAAAATAGAAACTTACACGTAGACAGCGTTGCCGACTCTAGGAAGGTTAAACTTGGTTTTCTCATTTCTCTCTCTCTCTCTCTCTCTCTCTCTCTCTCTCTCTCTGTCTTTTTTCTTTTTGACTTCCATCCCACTGATAGTCGCACAAAAGCAGATTCGCTTCCTTTTAATTCAACGAGTATTTTCTCCGTTCTTTATCCACAAAGATGATCCCAGGGCTCTAACATATGGGCGAATACGTAAATAATTCTATAATTCCGAGTACGAGGGGACAAGAGTAAATTTCGCAAATGTCACGCTAAAATAATAATAAAAAAATATATATATTTTTCATTATATCTTTTGATTCGATCGCAAAATGGCCTGTCATTTCACACGCAACAATGTTGCATTAATTAAGAATCAAGCATTTTTTAATTTTCCTTTTATCGACATTGCTGTGACATTGCAATGTCAATTAGTTTATAAAAATAAATCCTACCACAGAATCGTGCAGTTGATATATTTTTTCTCGATTTATCCAACTTGATTACATTAACAATGTGCATTTTTATTAATTTGAAACTCAGCGTTGACGACATTATTTTCAAAACATAACCAGAGTTGGAAAAATATAATGAAATTCGGTCTATAAACCCTCAAATTTGAAACATCTTGGATTTTTTGTTTGTATGAAGAAACATAGTTAGACGTTAAAAACATAGTGCGTTAATATCTAGATAGCAGCATAAACCAATACGATATTATAAAGTAGGTACGGCAAAATCAACGAGATCGATACAAAAAAGAACAATCGTGTATAATGTAATAGTTGTATCAGCAGCGCTCCCCAAGTTCCTTCTAAAGAAAAAAAAAAACCAATCAGCTTTCCAAAGTAAATATTTCAGGGCGAAAAGCAGCGAAGACCGTCACGCGAGCTCGTCTCTCAGGCCGATTAAACGACGTGTCCATCTCACTACGACTCCCGACTCCCGACTCCCCCGACTCCCAACTCCCAATTCCCGACTCCCAATTCCCGACTCCCAACTCCCGACTCCCGACTCCCGACTCTCGACTCCGGACTCCTTCGTCGGCCACTCGTCCCAGCCGACGACATTTGGCGGCGCTCGTACGCAAACGCCAGTCACCCCAAAAAGGAAGCGCCGATAAAGACAATTAGGATTCCATTAAAATGCAAAATGCTCCCTCGCCCTGTCATAAGGCCGTTTGCACGCGTGCGCGACACGCGCGCACACAACAATAGTTTAATAGTTTTCTCCTGCGTACATCCATCAGCTGGCGATCGCCCCGAAATTAGCCGTCCCTTTGACCCGCACGCGTCGAAAATTCTATATTACCGGAATTTACTTAGGCCTCCTCTCCGTGAATTTCGCCCGGCAGCACTTTTCCGACTCGCTTTTTAGGTTAACGGAACTCGGTGTCTAATCACCGCTCGACTTCCATGTGGAAAGCTGCTTTTCCATTTTAATCTGCACTCTACCTCCGTCTATGTCTATATAACACACGCGCGCGCACACTATTTTGTCGCGCGCAGCGAGTTTAATATATACGGTTAATAATACCAAAACCACCCTTAGCCATATATTTATATTATAATTCAAACGAATTTTAAAAGCTTTTATAATTACACTTAATACAATTGTAAGAGGATAAATTGTTGTAAATATTGCATCATAAACTTTGCATCTAAATATAATGCAGACATTTGAGTGAATAATATAATTTGCGGTTCTACCAATTAACGCATTTATAATATTTTATAATATTTGCTTACTCGGCAGGCTGTAATCGTTCATAAATCCATAACTTTCTAATGAAAACCATGTGGAAACATGCAATATGAAAAAAAAAAAAAAAAGCTTCTATAAATATTTCGGTGCGAAAAACTATCGGTTATATAATTCAAATTAAACATTTAACAAACGTACATTACACTTGTTTCGAGCCGATGAATTTCTTATAGTTAAAATTGCACGATTTATTGCAATATTAAAGTGTGAAAATGATATTTTTCTGTGCCTCTGTAATTCTTGCCAATAATTCTCTATCGCCGTTAAATAAATTCCAAAAGAAAAACTCTAACGAGAGGCTTAATCAAGCTGGTTGTTATTAATCGCCTTGAGCACCGTGATAAAAAGCCAAACTGTACCCGATGAAAAATATAAACTTTTTACATAAATCTTCCACGTGGACTTGTTTTATTTTTTCAATTATAGAAATGCGCACCTTGACGCATCGCGTACCATAGGAAAAACCAACTGAAAGAAGTCAGCAAGAAGCTTCCATCAAGCTTAATAAAACAAAAATAATCAAAGAAAAAAGACGAGGGAACGAATGCTTTTTAGTGACTACTTTGTGCCAAAATGGAAATTAAAATTTATTTTAACGCACGGTTTTCATTTACGGTCTTACTTCGATCAATTGTATTATCTTTGGCAAAATTAATAGCCAGACGAGACTATTTAAAGGCAAATAATAAAAGACATAATTATTAAACGAGTTAAAGAAAGTATTTATGTTATATTAATATATTGTGTTTGAAGAGCGATTAATATAACAATTTTCAAAATACATTACCGATACAATTTTAAACTATATATTGTCATATAAGTGAATTATTATAAGAATTTCAAAAGTTGCAATAATTTTCAGATCTCTTTGTTCTTTCTGACAAACAAATATCTGACTAAGAAAGAAAAAAAATCATAATAAGCAGGGCTTTTTGCACGGTAAAATTGGAAAATGTAATTTCAAAATTATCGAAATGACTTGATTCTTTATTATTCTTGGGCGCAGATTGTGCCCGATAAAATAAATCGCGTATTAAATAATAAAGGCTGATATATCGCCAGGGAAAAAGAAGATCTTCGCTTATCGGAGTAGCAGTGACAGTACAATTAACAAAACGAATAATAAATTTATAGTCGGATATATAGACAGGGTTGTCGCGGGCAAAACCCCCCGCAGGATCGATGAGACTCGCGACACGACCGAGTAGAACCGACGAAATACGTGGGGTAAGAAAAAAATCCATACACACACACGCGCGCGCGCACGTACAGTAACTGAGTGAGTATTTGATGTATGAATGGTTGTGCTACTGATACTTCGAGGGCTGTATTTGAATTCTTGAAATAGCCACTTTATTCGTCTCGTGCTTTTCCTGGCATTATTTTTTTTTTTTTTTTTTTTTTTTTTTTTTTTTTTTTATAAATGAAAAGAGGATATATGTGTTAGAAAAAATATGTGAATGAAAAGAGGACTTGTGTTAGACATACTATAAGTCATACTATATACTTTATAGTTAGTATTTTCAATATTGATGAAGCTCAGATTTTTTTGTACGCATTATTTATTGTATGCAGAAATGATTTTGTAAAACAATACGTTGGATAATTGGAAATATTCAAAGACATTGTTCGCGATAAAAGTTTTCGAAAACTTGCATGATGTCAAATTCGATTAATTAACGTGTGATATTATGAGCAGGAGATTGCCAGATTATATATAAAATGAATCAAAATTGAGCGTTAAAATCGGAATATTGTATACGACAGTCTTGGACGGTTGAATTTTACTTGTTGCAATTTAGACGAATATTGAAAGAGAGAGAGAGAGAGAGAGAGAGAATGAGAGAGAGAGATAAGGGGGGGAGGGGGAGGGGGGGGGGAAGGAAACAAAAGAAAATAATTGTTCGTTTAGAACACAAGAGTAAAAGATTCGATAACGCTTGTGCTCTGGCTGTTTGCCCTAGGAAAATTGAGCTCGACTAGTGAAATTTTTATCAAACTCACTGCTATAATAGTTGCTTTTAAAGTAACGTTACTTGATAAATCCAATAATATTGATAAATATCGATTTTATTCCAAGCCAGGGCATAGTCATCGAATAAAATTGCTCTTCTCGATATGAAAATCTCGGTCCATTTCTGGTATTAATGCTGCGCTCAAATACCATAAAATGCCTCGTAAATTCGTTAGCCCATCTAGTAATTTCATTTGTCATTTGAACTCGTAAACAAATTCGAGAGTCTGTGCGACAGTCCGTCACGTGCGCCTGTCCTACATATCCGGGCGTGTGCGCATGTGCGTGAACAAAAGTTAATTCGCGCGTGCGGACGTCTAGAAAATCGAGAAACGCGATAAAGGGAAGAGCATATCATGCTCGGTGACTCGAATTTTTGCGGTGCTTTATGGTCTCTCGCCATAGGAGCTAAACTTATTACGCACGGCGTCGGCTCTTATTTGCCGGAAGGAGGGGCGAGATATGCTTTTTATTAAATCACGCGTACTGTACTGAGAGTATGTAGAACCGGGTGGGCTATTAATCAGAAATTTGCTCGGTTGACGCAGCGATCGCGCAGATATCAACTATTCTCGTTAATCAACTTAATTTTTTTTTTCTCACCCTCCCGTGAAGGGGACAAGTTTTATAACATTTCAGATGCATTTGATGGTAGCCTTTAGTGTGAATTAACCTAAAATCGTAAAAAAAAAAACAAAAACAAAAACAAAAACAAAAACAAAAACAAAACAAAACTTATTTACCACCAACTACTAGGAAATGCTTAGGTGCATTAAAATCAATATGCAATGCCTATTTAAACAATAATATGTCTTAAAATTAATTCCTTTTCTATAAACGCTGTCGCATATGATTTTATGTTTTCTTTTAAACTTTTTGTAAAAAAACGTTTCTTTTTTTAAATGTTCTAATCGCTCGACTACGCGTGTAAATGAAAAATATTAAACTACGTAACTTTAATTGGACTCTTATTAGAACTTTATTAGTGCAACGAAGGCACAACACAACGCTTGCATTGTCCAAAAGCATAATAATAATAGACTCACGGGCTTTTCGTGTAAAATAATAAATGTCAGTCATGCGTCAGAATATTTGTTAAATTGATGTATCTTAAAAGAGAGTTGGGCTTTGAACTGCAACAAAAGGTGGCAGCGTTTAAATATTAAAGCGCTATAGATGTGAAAAACGTCCGGGACTTTTCACTTAACAGTTGCTAATTGAAAATAACGTCGAGAGAAGTTCGAAAATTACACGGGATGGGAAATTTAGCGGAGAAAATTACAATTTTCGGCGAGTCCGGGAGAGCACACGCTCGCCTTTGTAAGAAAATTACTACATGCGCAGTGAAATGCACTACGTAGTAAAAAAAAAAAAAAGATGGTATGAAAAAGAGGGGAGTAATTTTCATCTAGAGACGGCTAAACAGCACTTGCCGATGAGAGAACGCGGCAATTTTCCGTCATTCCGTCATACGAGCATTGTAATATTTCCGATAAAATGTCGGCTGCGCGTATTACTCGACCTCCTCTAATACCTCGTTGCGCATGACTAATAATTCATGGCGTGCAAACGGAGGAGAAAAGAGCATGATTTAGGACCGCCGATAAAGAATTACTCTCCTTTCACTTTCACGAATGCGTGATTTTCAGCGGCTTCTTTTAACGAGGACGCAATCGACGAGCGAGACTGGACATTATTAGAGTGCGATTTTAGTTCGAAATTTGTCGCCAGATCACCGCGATGCGTCCACCCCTGATCGGCTAGTCACGGTGGTGGATGAGGAGGGACCGAGGTGGGTGCTGGAGGATGATGAGTAGGAGGAGAAGGGGGTGGGAAAGGGAGTTAGGAGTTGGGAGA
>NW_011948448.1:1032504-1080500 GCF_000503995.2 Ceratosolen solmsi marchali
GGGGGGGGGGGATCCCCGAAGGTTAAATGACCGGTGTAAAAAAGTCATAAAATAAGTTATAATTTGGCGCAGTCGGCGTCACGCTGCTCAATGTTCTGTATGATCACCGTACTTTCGCTCGACTGAGCACTACCCCTGCTTTCCTTCTACTTTCTCATTGCCCCGCTCTCTTTCCTTCCACGATCTGCCTATCTGTCTTTATTTCCATCTTCGCCTCTCCGTGCATTCGCATTTTCTTTCATGACCGAAGCCACTGCCATCTCTGCCCATCATTAAAATCTTGTGAATATTATCCTGCTTTGCAATTCTTCCTTACTCACTTCTTCGCTTACTCATAATACACAGGGGAATCTCTCGATTATCTAACATCACTTTTGCGACTTTGAAAAGTCAAATATTCTTTGTTTTGTTTTGTTATTATTATTATTATTATTATTGTTTTTTTCATCAGCTATTCTCGTGAACTCCACTGAGAATTCTGTCTTCTTTAAAGCAGTTGCATGTAATAGTTAGGTAAAGCTATACTTTTATACTTCACCAATGAGAAGTGAAGTTTATTACAGTATTACGCACCTATTAGAGCGGAAGTAGTAGACGTATAAGATCACTTGATAACCACGATTATAAGTTCGAAAAGGGAAGTCGTTGAGGAAGTATTTCAGCGAAACCCTGTAGCTGTATGTATCATGCTACTTGTCATCGACTCTATCATTAAATTAACATTGCAGCTCACTTGTCAACATAATCATACAAATAAACACCCGAGGATCTATCACGTGAGCGAGAGGATCATTTGAAACGGCATATACTGCCGATTAGAATTGAAGCAATTCGTATAATCATAAATTTTCAATTCGCTCGATGCTTCGTATTTCCCGCATTTACTGGGTGTTACGTATATGCTTCCGCGCATTATTTGAATAGTTTTACGTCGCTTCTCTCGTTCAATTTGACATAGTGCATGCGTGCGCAGCGTAAAACAGCCTCGAGGATGAAAATCGAACATGTGCACCACCGAAGGTCTTCCTTTGCGCGCGCGCGCGCGCACACACACACACACACACCTCCATCTCATCTACCCCTCCAATCACCCATTACTGTTACAATGAAGTTAGCCGTGAGCTCATACCAAACCAAACGCCTCATCCGTAAAGCTTCACCTACAGCTGTATTGGTGACTACTAAATGCGCACGAGTAAGCGCGCGCGTATAACGTATGTATGGGGGTGCAGTGCACTTACGACCGATGAAATGCGTAATTACGTTTCGGCTGTTCGCGCCATATATATATATAAATGCGAGCCGATTGTTAAGAAAGAGATTTGACACTGAGAATATTTACGATCGGATGCGTTCCATGTACAATTGTACAAGGATTTTGATCAATTTTGCTGTTTATGTGAAATTATTGTGACAGTAATATTTGGCAAATTAGATGGAAAATTCGATCTCATCGCTCGTTTAATCATAAACATATTGTAGCGACCATAGAGAGAGAGAGAGAGAGAGAGAGAGAGAGAGAGAGAGTTCGCTGAAAACGAGCGCATTGTTCGCATTTCCATTTCAAAAATCACAGAACCTGGTAATTTAATGAATTGTAAATGTAATATACACACACTTAAAGTTTTGATATTTGGATCGAGTGCAGTAAGCAAAAACTTGTAAAGCGCAATCTTTTAATGCATTCTCATAGTCATAACGGAATTGTTTTTATTGACCGGATACTTAAATTAATACTCGGCATTATTTCTTTCAATGACAAACTCACTGCATTTTCTGATTTTCTTTGAAAGAAAATATTTTATCGTTTCAATAATATGCTAAAGAAATGCCGAGTAATAACTTGTTAATAAATAAATATGAAATTGATGAAGTTCGTCAAATTTATTGTAAAATTTTATATGTATGTAAGCTGTATGAAATGTATGAAACATAAGCATAAATATGATCGCAATTATAATATTCTTTAATTGAATACAAAAATTGTCCATAGTTTATACATTTATAATACAGATTATGGATTGTACGATAAGCGATAAAGTCATATGTTTATCTAATATACTTTATTTATTTTTTTTTTTTTGTTTTTTTTTAATGTCAAACAAATATTACATAACTTTGAATGATTTTAATTTGAATGTTTTTCCTTAATTAGCTTTACAAATGTTTATAAATATTTCTATAATATTTAGCATATTATAATTACTTTAATTCTTTAAACACATATTTTATTTTATTAATGAAAAAAAAAACAGTTATTAAAGACGATTAAATGACATAATTTAAAGAATTAAATCAATGATAATAATATTATTAAAATCATAACAGATCGTATTGCTCTATACATATAACTATTTTAACTATCATATTAACAATTACAAATATTATGATACACATGTGCCAATAATACTAATGGAAATCGATAATTTGCAATAATAACAATTAACTACGATAAGAAAGATGTTTAAAAAGAATTCACAAATAGCATGTCTATCATTAATTTTGGCTATGTAAACAAAACTTTTCGTAACAAAGGTAAACTAATATTTATCATCTTGAAAATAATTGAATGGATAATTGAAGGCAATCAAATCAAATCAAATCTAAATTGTACTGCGAGTGCGATTTGGTATATTAGATTTTCCTTAAATTGCTCTACACATTGTAAGTTCATAATATCTGTCTAAAATACCGATTCTCATAATGTCGTAATGCAATTTACGTTCCCTAATTGGTTAATTGACGTTATACAACTCGAAGAATTATACCGCCCAATGAAACCAATAGATACACGCGTAATGCGTGAAATCGCTTGTAACAATCCTTCACAAACATTTTATTAAAGTTAGTAATGATATATACATTGGCTTTTATAAAGTAGGTTGATACACAATTTGGGAAAGAAGGATTTTTAAGTTCATTTTCTCGTGACATGAACATATATTTCAGAGTCAAAGCTGCAGATTTGCATGAATTATTATCTATTTTATTTTATTTTAAACATTAGCCAAGATTATTACATCGTTTATAATAAACCTGTCGAATTTGTGAGCTTCGAAAAAAAAAAAAAAAAAAAAAAATTTAACGACAAAAAATACAATGAAATTTAAAATAACTTAAAACAAAGAAATTTATAATAATAATATAGTGTTTTGGATTTGTATTGAGCGTCGATATGAGACAAAAGTTCATTTCCAACTATTCCAATGTTGATGAAACATTGAGTTGTCGGATATATTAGAGAAGCAAATATAGAATATCAATTTTTAGTTTAAATTGCTTTAAAGTCCACTTTCGTTTCGTATTTACAAAAGGGATTTAGAAACACGAACAATTGTTATCTTATTATTAAATATCGGAGTATTTTCAAATTATATAATACGCTCTGACGTGTTGTGTGAGCGGTTTTTTTAGTTCAACAGGTTAGTAATATTTTTTTTAATCGAAAAACATTATAATTGAATGAGGCGATAGATTATAAGAAAACTCTCAAAAATAGAAATTTTAACGTATTGAGATGGAAAAGGTCACGTTAATGAAGCAATAACCTTTCGCTTGTGCACATATTTTTTATTATTCATGAAAACATTTATGAAAAGATTTTCATAATACTTTTTCATTGCAAATTAAGTGTCTAATTTTTTTCATAAAGAAAAAATTGAACAAAAACGCAAAAGATTTGAAACACATAGCTGAGAAACTATAAATAACTGCATCGTACGAAAACGATATTTTCCTTCTTTATATCGGAATCCTTGATATGCCTTGCTTAAAGATTTACATGCGACTATAGATACACGTACACGTGATAGTAGGTGCGCGTTTACGCGGGAGCCCGTGCCGATCAACTTGCACGAACAAAAGAGAGGTATTTCCAAATTACCGTGAAACCAATTCAGTTGCGTAACATCGATTCTCTCCCTCTGTATCAGTTAGTGTATAATACACGAAGGGCGCCGGGCTCATGTCCGACTCGATATGTCCGATTCACCCCCTGCTGTCCTTTCTTGTATGCGCGCAAACATTCGCCCAAGCACACGTACGTACGAAGAGAGAAAGAGGGAGCGATGCTGGCGAACGGCTGGCGGGCGGCGGTGGCCGGCGTAGAAAGGGGCGCGGTGGATAGCAGGGATGGGAGCACGCAAGAAGATAGAGAGAGAATAAGTAAAGTCCCCTGTAGTCCATCCTATCCAATTTCAGATTAATTGCCGGGATCTCTGCAAGAAGAATTGATCAGCCTAGTAAGAGGTCAAGAGCCAAAAGTCGCCGCCGTCGTAAAAGAGCGAAAAACAAACCCCCCTCCACCCTCCCACCTTCACCGATCGGGCATGAGCGGAGCCTCGACACAGGCGCGTTCGCTTGTATATGTGAGCGCCCCCATTTAGAGATGTACCGAGATAAGGGTCTGTCGTATGGCCGAGGCACGGGCGCATCGATTCCGCAGAAAGTGGCCATCCTAGCTGGGGTGAGCTTATCGAAACGCTTAATTACACCGTGAAACGATTAGGCGGAACTTCAATTTTCACTCGGATGCGCGCCCGCTGATAAGAGGCCACTGCCGAGTGTCGCACTGCGCCTACTCTCAAGATGGTCGCACGAGACTTATTGACTTTTCGGACACTAAAGCTTTCTCTTCGTTTATCGCTTATTTGTTAAGGCGAATTACGCCGGGAGGAGTGGGAATACGTTGGCGGGACCGACGTGTACACTCACTTTACATCCAGCCAGTCACCTTTGCGCTTTAGCTTCTTCTTTTTTTTTTCGATTTAATTGACAACGGAGGCGCGACAAATACATTACATTCGAATTTTTATATTCAACGCTGGCTCGATATGGATACTCATCGCGTGCTTTTCATAAAAACTCGAAAGGAAAGATTGTTTACCAGAGAAATTTGTTTTATAGATAAGATCCGGGCGTTCATAACGTTTATAACTACGAATCTTCGGAAGGAGCAAATTCCGTTAAATTTCGTATTCAAAAGAAAATTAGCAGATGGAGGAAGTATAATAAGAAGAAAGAGAAGCTTATTTTTTTAATTAAAAATAATTATTATCATTATTCGTTGAAGTTTTGTATAAATGAAAAATTCTCCCTACTTTCGTATTAAACTACTATACTAATATTTTTATATAAATTTCAAAATGACATCATAAAATTTCAATAAAACCGCTATTTTTTTTCTTCTATATTTCTTTTAACTGTGCATGAAGTGCAGTAAATATTTGGATTAACTGATGAAATAAAGTATATTAATAATTTCCCTCCCTTTATCGGGTAATTTCAATATAAGGTCATAAGAGACTGTTGGGTAGAAAAATCTAATTTTAAAACGCATTTCCCCGTGAAATGAAAACAATATTACATTAAAGTAAATATTTACTTATATACTAAAAAATCTCAATAATATCATAGTCACTTTTGAATTTTAATTAATTTGATTCGAAAAGTTTCATAAGATGCAAGTGTAAGAGTGCTATGTACGAGTTTTCGAAAAAAGATTGAACCATCTATTTTAACGTATTCGAAATAAATAAATACGTCTCTTAATCAATTTTTATCATTTGCATTTCTTATCAATGAATAAATTTGTTTTATACGTAATGAATTGTTCGTATTTTTGTTCGATGTGTAAAAATAAATTATCTTGTAACAATTTTCTAATTGATTTATTTTCTCAAAGCTTATCATAATTTATGTTAAACAACATTACCATACACTTGTAATTTTTGGATACACATGTATACACGTACACACACACACACGCACACGCACACGCGCGCGCACACACACACATGTGTGTGTGTGTGTGTGTGTGTGTGTAGGTGTATCCAGTATCGTTATGATAAAATTTAAAAAATTACCTAATTACCAAACACAAACTTCAGAGATAATACAATTGCATAAAACAAAAATCATTTGTCATACAGCAATTAAGTAATAAATTATATTTTATTATTAAAATCCATCGAGCCTTATCCAATTAATTAAGAAATCTTGAAATAAAAAAATATTTACTCCACGTTTTAGATTTAATTGACGTGTAAAAGAAAAGATTTTAATATCATTGACTTTATAAAATGACTGGTTAAACAAAATTGTCAATGATATCCATAAAAAAAATTCCCAATAAGTATTTACATTTCGGCGCTATAAACATACTTTAATAATACTTTTACCTCCCCCATAAATACTCAAAAAATAACCGACAATGCTCGGTCAATCGTTTCGTACAGTGAGTCCCGTAGCCAATTTTTCGAGCGCCCAGTAACCAAATAAAAATTCCCGACCGTGGCATTAGCAGAGAAAAGGAAAGCCGCAATTTCCTATGTCATGGGCGCAATTCCCCGAAAAAAAAAATAAAAAAAAAAAAAAAAAATGAAAAGGAAAAAAAAAATCGGAGGAGAAACGCTCGTTTTGCGTGCGACGCACGTAGCGCGCAACGACCCCACATAACGAGATAACAATCCACGTCGATTCCTCAAACGCTGACAAGGGAAATCGCCGCGGTCCATTTTCTTATCGAATCGGAGCTTAGGCTTCGCGTGTCACGCTCGATTATACCGTGAAACGATCGGCACGGCAGACGTCAATTTTCACTTGTACCAGAAAACCACTGTCCCCTTCCTCGAGCGAGCCCTTGGCCCAATTGTAGGGGGTGGCCGGTGGCGATTCAGCGTGAAAAATGTAATAGTCGGAGGAGGAGTGTTTTCCACTCGAGGAATTAGTTACGCCGATGTGTCAGTTGTGGGGTGACGGGGAGGGTGAGAAGAAAATGGAATTGCGGATGCCGGGAGTTTTGTGTGGAGCGGTGACGGCGGATCGAAAGGATGTCGACGGGCGCGGAACGATGACTCGTGAATATTGTCGACGCAGGTGCCTGAATTGAACGGATTTCGATGTGCTCGTGTTGGTACACATTGGCTTGTTGTCATTACCGTCATGTTGTCAATGCCTATAATACGCGAATCACTTGACTGTTACTGACTTTTTATTATATTACAAATCCAATGCCTCTTTTCGGCTTATTCTCTCAGAATTACTGCACTATTTTCTTTCATATATCGATTTATTAAGTTTCGTATGGGAGACAAGCGGCATTGTTTGTTAGAAGTTGTTATTATAGTTTACCTACTTACGAATATCTTATGTAATGAAAGGCTTTTGTATCATCACGCATTAGTACTTTCTTCAGCGTGTAGTGCAATTGTCATCGTCGCAGTTTTCATTGGTGCGTCCATAGCTTTATATTGCCATTTGCATAACCTTACATAATATAATATATTGTTATAATTCTTTACGGTTGAAATAAGTTGTTGAATGACAGGTTTTCTACGAATATTCTTTAAAGACGTTTCGCGAAAATTAAGATGGAACCGACGATGCAATGATCTAATGTCAGCGTTAAATATTCATTGATAATTTTCATTTCAATTGAATTTGTTAAAAGAGTTCGTTCAAAACGAAGTTTACGTGAAATTTGAATTATAAATTTCTTTCTACAATACAAAATTATTATTATTAATTTTCTCAGATAATTTGACATTACAAATTGATTTATCGATCTATAAATTCATTATTCATGAAAATATTTTCATTTCTTTTGCAGTTATATTTTCTCTTTTCTCTATTTTCTGTTATTAAGAGATAGAGCGTAAGATTTTCAATACACGCTTGACTTATCAATGAGATCGTTTAATGTAAATAAATAGTCATTTATAATCTATCGATATTATATTAATATATATTTCCAATACAACTCGTAATTTCAATCCAACTCTTTCAGTATTTGAAAATTTTTGTTTAATCTTTTTTTTTTTTTTGTTTTTTTTTGTTTTTTTTTTGTTTTTTTTTTGTTTTGATAAAATATTTAACAATGCACAATGCATTTATGTCTTTAATCTGATAGAAAATAAGGTAGTGAGCAATATTAATAAATTTATAAAATTCTTATATTATTTTGTGCAAAATAATCAGTGAATCATTCGTGAAAGTAATAGTTTAAATTACGAATAATCTGTAGAAAGATTTTAAGAATGAAAAAGAAAAAAAAAAAAATAAATAAATAAATGAGACGTAAAACTTCATAACCATATAAACCTCATTCGAATAATCGTATAATTAAATGATTGACTGTAATAACTTGTGACAATCACCCATTACTACAAATATCTTGGTTTCCGTGACTCTAAACAACACGTCAACGCTCTGAAAATTCGTGGTATAAAAGAATAATAGAGGAAGAGCAACGGTGGAGTAGGAGGCGGATGAGGAGGAGGAGGAGGAGGAGGAGGAGGAGGAGAATTATAAGGAGAAGGACTATTAGATGGTGGGATGAGGAGGAGAAGTAGGAGGAGGAGGTGGCGGAGGAGAGAAAGGAAAGGAAACTAACGAACGTGACTTCCAATCGTCGATTAAATAAAATTTCCCTAACGAGACTCACGCACACAATAGTAATGGCATTGCTCCTCTCGACAATCGAAAATGAGCAGCGCATCGTACATTTAACACAGAGAGGCGAGACTAAGAAATAAAGAAGAGACTATTATAAATATCCGATAACACTTCTCTTTCCTTCTCTCCCTCGCTCTTCGACTCGCTTACTCCGCTAATGGGTAAAATCAGCGTCGCATGCATAAATGTCCCTCCTTGATGAGAAAGAAATAAAAGAGTGGTGGGTAGGAAAAAACGAAAGAGGCAGGAAACACTAAAAATCCGCCCCTGAATATATAGTAGTGAGGTATGCTTTTTGAGCATCGGCGAGTCGCGGGCCAATCCGAGGGTCGACTTAAAATGCCGAAAGAGGGAAGCAAATACGTTATTCGTTCTCCACGAATGTCGCGTGAAGTATTTTCGGGCAGTGAAATACAACGGTCCGCTATTTTTCTGAGCTAATTTGATTTTGCAACTTCCCTTTGTTTCTATCTGTCTACACGCGCGCCCGCACACACGCACGCACACACGCACACACGCACACACGCACACACACACACATATATATATATATTCATATATATATATATTCGACACGATTAACAAATAATTTTTTTCTGTTCCATTTAAATAACATATATCCTATATTTATAGTAATGTATATAGTTACGATGTTCAATTTATTGTCGAATTTTATGATACAACATTCGCCACTACCGATAGCTAACGATAGTTGGCGAAGAAGAAAGAAAAACGGGATTATGCAATAAGTAAAAATAGCAAACGTTTTATTTCACACATTTGCCCTAATAATAACTATAAGCAATTGTGAAAAATATTATATTTATCATGAATTTTAATGCAAGAGTGTAGCATAAAAAGCACGAAGATAAATATTCTCATTATCTGAAGAAGTGTGTGAAGTTTCTCGCGAGGCATGTACAATAGGACCTGAGGCCTTAAAGAAATCCGTTATACGACTATTACCACAATCTTATGCAAACACATATTTACTCGTTTTACATGTAGCTTATTAGTAATAACCAAAGGATTTTTAAAGCGCACGTATCTTCTGCCGTCTCTAACATTTTCTTCCATACTTTTTTATTGTCTTATTTTCTTTTTTTTTCTTCTTCTTCTTTTCTTTTTTTTCTTTCCAACGAGCAAACTTGTTTTATCATTACATAGTGTATTTTGGAGGGAGTTTACAATAACGTATCTCGGATGTAAATTATAGAGCGGATAATGATTTCAGCGTATTCGCAAGGATCTTCGCAAAATTGTTGTTTGCAAAAGTAAGCACATAAGGTGTTCGATGCAAAGTTTAATGAGCCAAGCAGATTTGCCTCGAATATATTTTAATTATCAAGTACGATGGTAGATTATCTCTTTGGGTTCAAGTTTTTAAATTCGAATTAAATAATGTTGCCAGCTGATGCAATTTCACCGAATATTTTTTTACGAGTGCCGATCTCTCATACATCGCAGCCTTTTATGCTAATTTTCTATTATTTAAGATCGTGATTTTTTCTTATTTAAGATTTTATATCTTTTTTACCATAATTTACGTACTATTATCACTGTTATTCTTAATGTACCAATTTATTAATGCAATATCATAAATAAATAGTATAGGAATTCATTTGAAGATATACCAAGATTCTTATCAGAATTTCTTCTATTTCCGAAAATGAAACTAAATGCAATAGCAAAGAAAATCCCCTCCTAAATAAAATCATAAAATTGTATTTTTATATCGGATTTCTGAAGCTAGAAAGTCAAAAAATACTTTTGGAACGAGTCCATGTGTATACAGGGATAACGTGGGACACTCATACATGTAGCAGATATAAACCACCAAGTATTACGCAACTAGTTATTTTACCATTTTCTCGTATTTAAATAGTTAATAATTAATAGAGATGTAATTAATGATTTGACATGTAAATTATCCAAAGGAGAAAATATAATTATAAATTTTCAGACGAATTTTAGCATTTAATTATTAAATTGTGAAATTATAATTCATTAGGAACGTACATACATACATTGATATGCGCTCAACCATAATTATAGGAAAATATTAGAGTTTGTAAAATATTTGTTCAAATATAAATTCAATGATTATGTGAAATTATTATATTTCGAGGTAATATTATTTTTCTGCATTAGAGTATCATTAGAAAGAGTAAATTGTCTATTATCATAAGAAGTTGAGAGAAATTTCTAATGCGAGAAAAAAATGAGGTGATAAATAATGAAGAAAAAACGTAAAACAAATTATGACGTTTCCCCCCCCCCCCCCCCCCCCCCCCCCCCCCCCCCCAATACCTTCTCAATTCTACAACAAATTCTACAATAAAGACATTCAAATTTAAGGATAATTTTGATCGATTCGAGATGCAGAATTTTAATTACTTATTTAGCAACTCGTTAATGCCTATTTGTATTAATTCCTTAACGATTGCCTGTATTACATGTAATATTACTAGATAAGGATGCACAAATTTATAAAAATAACGCAACTGCTGCATTCGAGTGTGTAGTCGATAGTAGCGTTGTAAGTTGTTGTTTTGTGCATTTTAACGATTCGCTTAGAGAATGATGTTTAAACACTGCGATTCGGATTTCCTACATCTGTTCGTGTCCTATAATAATAATAAAAAGGCTTTCAGTCATATTTCAAGTTAAAATGTTTACGCTTTAGATAAATTGCGAATTTTTTTTTTTTTTTTTTTTGCTAAATCGCTGATGAAGAAGACACTAATATTTCCACTATAGTCGACAGGATAGGCCAGAAGCTTTTAAAGTGAAATTCTCGCTCGCAGGGAATGTCGTAAGGATAAGGATCTATTATACCGAGATAAAGGCCATTTATTTCCTTCTCATTCGAAACGAAAGGAAAAGTACTATCACATGCAGCACATAATCATTAATTTTACGTTAATCACTCTCGACACACCTTATTTCACAACACAATAATCCATATCCGGAAAGTATGGAGCACCATCTGGGATTCGGCGCTCTTGCAAGATCTGCGGCTTACACAGGATGTGTTTCTTGTTTCCTGCACGTTGGATTTCATACTCTCATAAAATATTCTCGCTAGATTGAAATTCGAAAATGCGGCACGACTCTTTGCCCCCTCTATTTCCTTTATCTTTATTCTGTTTTTTCTTTTTTCTTTTTTTTTTTCCTTTTTTTTCTTCTTTTGGCTCTATTTTAACGCATAAATTGTTGTATTTGAGATCAAGCAATTTATAAAGCTTTATATGTATAAAAATAAATAAACATTATAAATTATTATAAAATAGTAATTTCAGCATGGAAGCGCCATCTTAAAGCCTTTTGTACTTTGAAAGAAGGAATACGAGTGTGAGCTTCGACATTCCTGGCGACTAAACAATATCGCGAGGACGTCGACGAGCGCGTCAATAGGCACGTTTACTGAAAGCTCTCCTAATTCGGAAAATGCAGGAGCAAAGGAGCATTGCTCGTATCGCACCAACAAACTCTCGCGACATCATCCTTATCGTCTTATTCATCAATCTACGACTCGATCGCCTCGTCCCTACAACTCCGATCGGATAATTGCGGCATAGTAGCGTACGCGTCTTCCTCGGGGCCGCAGGTTCCCCATACATTGTACGTTGGCCCCATTGTAGGCGATCACGCGAACCGTCGGGGATGTGGCTTGCGGCTGCGGATCGATTCGTCGAGAATGGCGCGGGGCAGGGTGGACGGAGGGGATATGAAGTGCGTGCGCGGATGAATTTCCTAGCGCTTTTCTAACAACGGGCTGCCGGCCACCTCGCCACCCGCGATTAACGTTCTCTCGAGTCCTTGCCGTTTACGAGACTTTTCAGCGAGTGAAGAAACGCGCGACAGCTTAAATACTTAATTTTCACGGGAGCGAGAACTTTACGGAGGTCTCTTATGTCGGAGTATAATTTTTAAAAAAAAATGCAAGCTTGGAAAAGTTCTCGACTCGACGCTATGAGTTATGCGCGTCTTTCACTATACAATGATATAAATTTTCATGACTTCCGTATAGGCTAATAAACATTGAATATGATAATGAAAATGTAATTGTCGTGTTATCGGAATAAATATAAGCTGGCCTCGGTCGCAAGTTCCATATAAGCAATATATATTTCTATTAATTCGAATGAAGTCCAGGCAGACACAAATTTTCAATTATAATAAATAAGCCTTTAGTTGAAAATTTTCCCGATTTTTAGGCAATATAATAAAGAATAAGCTAAATCGCATTTATAAAGAATTGTAATTGTAACGATGATGATAAAATCTCGAGTGTTGGGCAATTTATAAAAAAAAAACAAGCAAAAAAACAAGCAAAAAAAAAACAAGCAAAAAAAAAAACGCAAAAAAAAAGCAAAAAAAAAGCAAAAAAATTTCCATTTTAGATTTATCGAATTTGTAATATACATGTATTACATTGTAAACGCTACTCATTGGCTATTGTGAAGTATTTTTATACTACGATATTCGTGCTACTTTTCATATCTCGTCACACTGCTGAAATTTTCAAAGTGCTTGACACTGTTTTATGCCTTTTGTGATAAAATTCTCTGCAGCGTTTAAACGGTCAATTTCTATATATATGCTTTGTATAATGTATTACGACTTTATTGTTATTACTATTTTAAAAAAATTTTCTCTTTTATTTATTTTTGTTTATTTTGTTTGTTTGTTTGTTTGTTTGTTTGTTTGTTTGTTTGTTATATGGGGAAATTAAAATTGTAAAAGGAAGTATTGCGTTGGGCAGCTATTGACCGACACATACGCTTGATTGACACATTGCTACGTAGTCCTACAATTAGGCTGTTGTTATGACCGCGTAGAGAGAGTAGGAAGAAGACATTCGTTCCAAAGGACAGTTTCGAATAACAATTTCCTAGGATATTGTCGACCGATGAATCGCTTGGGATAAGTCGAGGGAGAACTCGATGTTTATTTTTCACACATGCTGGACTCCGTTTGCGCAATACTTTTTATTGAACGAGATAAAGAAAAGAAAAGAAAAGACGGAAAAAAGAAGAATACAAGTGGTGAACATACGCAGTATCGTGGGATCTCGAAAAAATTATAAGCCTCCACCTACCGGGCTATTTAAGTCGCACACCGCAGCACGAAACGCCTTTGGAAGAGCATCGTTTTGGTGAATAGAGCCTTCGTATTTACTTCCGTCATGTTGTGCGTTGTACGAGGGAACTTTTTGATTTGTGCCGCATCCTTTGTGGATAGAGCGCGAAATAAGGATTAATAGAAGGAGTTGTCGTGCAGTGCTTATCGATCGAGATCCGACAAATGCGGATCGGCATTGGCGAAGTGTGCGAGGTGTACAAAGTCTTAGGGATAATGCGATGATGGGGCTGGATGTCGCCAGTGCACATGGGCGGTGGGAGGGAGGGGGGGGGCCGATAAAAGTATAGGGCGTGAGACACTGGTAAAAATGAAAAAGAGGGGGCGATAAAAGTATAGGGCGTGAGACACTGGTAAAAATGAAAAAGAGGAAGGTAAAATGGTGTGGGGTGTCGTTAAATGGCATTGTATTGTGAAGGCGGAATACGTGTTGTTGAAATCTTGCGAAAAAAAAGTGGGTGAACGGAGGAAATAATGGCCCGGCTAAACGGGCGACGAAGAGAGTTAATTGTTAATTTATGAGAGCCAGAATGTCACTCTCTTTCATAACTTGTATATTGTTCACGTGCTACGGTTGCTTCCTATTTATTGCGCGGAAGCAAAAGGTATTTATGGTTGATCACCATATTATTCATACGATATATAATAAGTGGAGAGTTTCTTTTCGACAATGTCGTCTTTAATAATTCGCGTGTTTTTTTTTTTTTTTTTTTTCTTTTATTGGTGCGTCGTCACGTTGCGTTGACGAGGATAATTATGTACATTTTATTAGAGTCTAAGTAATTTGATGGCAAGTAGATAAATTCAAGCGCTTTTTCGTTTTAATTATTTGAATTGGTCTGTATGAAAACTATTTTAAATCGTCACGTGACATGCAACGATATATTCGAAATTTTGAAGAATCGTATTATAATGTTACATAATTGTGCACACAATTCTTCATGTGACGCAACTTTTTCTAGTAAATCAATGTGATACGAATTTTGTATATCCATCATTGGAATTTGGAAAAGTACGAAGCAGAAACGCGCGCGTGTGTATATGAATATATTTGCAAACATTTTATCTGTCTGTCTGTCTCTCTCTCTCTCTCTCTCTCTCTCTCTCTCCCTCTCTCTCTCTCCCTCTCTCTCCCATCTCCATATATATAATTTGTTAAAATTATAATTTGTTGTTAAAATTATACCGACATCTTTTATAATCATTATTATTTCATTTTATATAATCGACTAATTTTAATTAATTCGTATACTATAATCGTATAGATAACTTTAAAAATTAAAAATTTATCAAACATTTGCATCGCTTAAGCGATACGAGAGAGCTTCGATAGGGATTGAAAATTATGTCTAATGACAATATCACCACCCCTTAATCTCATCTACTTAAACAATTTTTAACTAATAGTTTTCGTTAATACTCACTCGATGTTCAAGTACACACACACGTGCCCTACGAATGGCAGCCAAAGACCATTCCCATTGGCGCTTAGACGTAACACGGCAAATCGTGGGATGAGGATAGGTGGTAGGGTGTTGGGTTGGCCGTTGGAGGGGGGGGGGAGTGTAGCAATCAACCGAAGTCGTCTCGGTCTTTTCACCCACCACCTTAAGCTCGTCCGATCGATTTCGAAAAGCCGAATATTCCCAATTGGATGCCGTAATGGCAAGTGAAAGAGGGTCCGGTGAAACACCGCTCACGGCTCACGGCTCCCGACTCCCAGCCCATGCCGAAAAAGTCCGGCGTTGCGTCGCGGCTCGTGCGTTCGTGTCCGGCAAGAGATTTTCGCGACTGAGTTCCGCCGAGCATTAATCACGTTAATTTTTTTGGCGAGGACCGCCCCGACGGTGGGGAAGGGGGCGAAAATCGGCCGGTGCCGTTGACGCGGACATATTACACGCTTAGAGCGGGAAATAAAGGCGATACGTCTGAACGGTGGCCGCCCCGGAGGCAGACGTAGAGAGCTTTTATAGATTTGTGGAGGAGTCACGCGGCGAGTGCTGCTGCGTTTGACCACACCCTCGATCGCCCCAAGATTTATCGCTCTCCGGTTTTTACTCATCGCTCGCACGATACTCCCGGCCCAATGTATTTATTTATTTGCTTATCTAGCGCTTGAATTCTCCCGACGCGCTCTGTATTTATCCGTGTAACCCGTGTCTTCCCTTTTTCTGCTCTTTGAGAGTTGTAATGCCGGTTGAAAGATGGCTAGGGAGATGGTTTGCTGCACCAGCGGTTATTAGAAGTCCGTTGGTCTCCGCTTCTTGCATCGTTAAATAATGCGAATGATTTTTGTTTTTCGTTTTTCGTTTTTCGTTGTTTGTTGTTTGTTTTATGTTTTTTGTATGTTAATCGGGAGGCTTGTTGAAACGATCGACTCTACCAATAATCTTGTCTCGGTGAATAATGCCTTTTTGATGCTTCGTTTATTCTCCCTCAATATCGCAAGTGCCAATAAAGAAAGACGAATAGTAAAGTTTGCGGTGGAAGGGAAACGATGGTAACGATACGATCTTTCAAAATTTAACGCGCGCATCGAGGAAAAGCCTGGTAAAAGCTATTATTCGTTTTTTTATTCCAGTACTCAGTGCGTTAAATTATTATAAAGGCAAATATAAGGTGGAGCGTGCACGAATGGTGATTGAGCATCTAAAAAGAAAAGATAAAGAGTCTCGATCGAGTTTACGTGCTCCACATAAACTCGCACTTACGGCCAATAATCGCAAGCGTATCCTTTGATTTTTCAACTCCAGCACCTAGTGCAACAATAACATGCTAATCTAATAACAAAATCTCTCTCTCTCTCTCTCTCTCTCTCTCTCTCTCTCTGGCTGTCTTTCCATCAAGATCGCCAGCATCACTAATGCTATTAATTGCGCTTCATCTTGCAAAGCTCCGCTAGAACACCGGGACGAATAAATTGCGAGCTGTGCGGCATAATTAAGCGATCGGAGCCCCCCGCGGTCGAAAGCTACGAGGGATGCTTAGTGATGGACCATGCGCGACTCTAATAAGCAGCTGCGATCGATATTATCGCGAGTGTAATGGCGGTTGGCGAGACTCAACGAGGGCAAGATTGCCAGCCCCGGGCGGGAGGCCGTCGACAGCTCCTGCGAGTCCTTGTGGAGACACAGGCTTAATCGTTACACGGGGCCCCGAAGGTGCCTAGTCGGACGCGCGGGATAAACAGAATGTGAACTACTATATCATCAAGACACTTACGACAGCATGAAAGATTCGGCGAACTTTTGACTTGTGGCTTTACGACGCTTTCACCGGCACTACCACTAATGCTCTCATTTTAATCGATGGCTAATAAAGCCAATGAGTAATTTCTTTATTATACTATGCCTGCATTTCCGAGCAAATGGTTTATCGAATGTAGTTTTATTGCGGTGTTGCTTGGTGGGATGGGGGCGGGGGAGAGAAGCCTGACTGATTAACAAATAGCAGAGATCAGCTACATCTTATAAGGCCTAGAATTTCATAAACGATAACTTTAATTTATAACTATTTTTCAAATTAAAGTAATGATTGGTTATGTTTCGCTGTAATTTCTTTCAATCGATCATAAAGTACTTTTTTTTTCGTAAGTAAAAGTTTATTTTGTTTTCCTGCTTTTCTTATTTGTCGTATCGTTAATGCAAGTAAATTAAACCTTCAAGGCATTTCGGTGGCATTGGCTCGCTATTCCTTTAGGCTTTGTAATTTTTTAATTATGTATTTTTAATTTTTACTTGCCATAGTAACACTCGTTAAACTCTTGACAAATAATACCATTCCTTGCTATAATGTTATTGAGATTTATCCTACATTTTAAGTTATTAATTTGCAAGCATTAAATCTATATTTTCTACGTCTTATTATTTTCTCATGTCATCTCTACATATGCATCTCTCAATATATATTTATATAATTTTAGTTGTAAAATTGCATAATCAGTCTTATTTGTGCTACTATATCTTGATATTATAAAACCTAACCTTATAATATTGTTTTAACTTTGTATATAAATAAGTTGTTATCAATATTATCTTTATTGATATCACCGCAACGCATTAAGATTATTAATATAATTACATAAATATAATTTAAAATAAAAAATCTTTTACGATAATTAATGAGGAGTTAGCGTTATTTTATATTGACAGTTAAAATTTCAAAATGTTAACTTGGCCAAATATTGAAAGCTTACGAAATATATTTTAAATTGAAAATTTAATTCAATATTCACTAGAATTCTTCATTTATTTTACATCTCATATTAAAATTCAAAAGTCTGACCTTTGTTTTTTTTTTAAATTTTCTTTTTTTTTTTTTTCTTAATCATAGCTAATTTTATAAAGTTTTTCCACAAAGAAGAAATATAATAATAAGAGAAATATTAAATTCGAGACAAAGTCATAGGGATTTTAATCAAATAATTTATAATGATGCTAATAAATAATACATTTATGTTTATGTATTTAATAAACAAGCGATATATATGCAATATAATGATTTTTTTTATTTATATATTTTTATTAAGCGTTGCATCGATTGCATTGAGCAGTCTTGTTGAGATATTGAATATCAATGTATTGAATGTAAGAATTGCTATGCGCATTAATATAAAAATATATATTATTTTTTTTCATTAAGCAAATATTTATACGTACGGAATTGATAAATAAATTATTGCAAGTATTACGAATTATGTCTTAATAATGTTAATATTCGATAAAAATCTATGAGCATCTCATCGAATCGTCTAATCGCATTATTTTTTCACCCACTGTTGTTGCACATTGATGATTACGCGCACAATATAGTTGTATTGATGTATGACGAATAATTAAACTTAATTAACGATACGATTGACCAGAAATTTGTAATTTATTGTCTCGGGTTATAAATCAGTTAAAGGAAAAACGAATGAATTAGATAGTGAAAGAGGATGGACTTGATAAATCTACACCCGCCCGCCCGCCCGCCCGCCCGCCCGCCCTAAAAAAAGTCCGTAGATAAGCAATCTATCGAATTGGCTTGGAATAAGCATATAAAGTCGGATAAAGTACGATTGAATGACGTGGCTACTTAAGGAAGCCAGGGCGCGTCGAGACTCGAAAATTCCAGAGCGCGACACCGATAATCGCGACCGACCGGATGAAAAATAACGCCGATTTCCGTCGCGCCGTGGCGTCTCGGATACTCGTGAGCCTCCAGCTCGTTGTCCAGGGTCATCCGCGGCTGGCCATTCGGCTTGCATTATTATAATCGGGCGCGTGTGAACGGCTCGACTCGGCGTCACAGTCAATTTAACACCTGGCTCCAAATGGTTTTGTCGAGGCATAATATCGTCGGGCCAACAGGATACGGGACATTACAATATGGAAATGAATCTCCCTCCCGGTGACTCTCTTTCCGTCCAGCGACGATGCAGGCAGGCATTGCGCTATCACTCACCTCGGGCGCGGCCGATTTTGTTTTTCTCTCCTTGTCGTTGCGCGCTCTTTTTGCTTAGCGGCGGGGAGGGACACACACACACGCACGCGCACGCACGCACGCACGCAAACGCACACACGCAAACGCACACACGCACACAAACGAGCAAACAAACAAACAAACAAACAAACAAACAAACAAACAAATACACACACACCGTTTTTCGCTATCCGTGAGGCCGTCACGGACGAACGATGAAGCGGTTAACGTTTCTTTCCCACTATTTCGTTCTTGCTATGCTTTGTCCAAAGCTCGCCGCTGGTCTTTTCTAGCTGAAAAGCGCGTGTACCGAGAATTAATAATTAGCTGCTCATGAGAGCCGTGAATGCGCCGAGTGCCGAATTAATCCGACCGTGGTTGCATAATTTATTATATGAATATTTAATGATGTGGTCCGAGCTCTCATCTCGGGGCAGACGAGAGTTTTCATCGATATAGGAAAGTTAATGTGTAGGCGACATGAAATTTATGAAACTGTTAATGTTGCGACGATATGGTAAATGCGAATTAAAGAGTGGCGAATGAAGGTTAGCGAAGCATAATTTTCAAATTTCCATATAACGGTGTATTTAGTGTACGAACATTAGAATATTCTTTGCTAGGGGGGACTGTGAAGAACATTTTTACTGGCTAAAATAGACAGGAACTTTCGTTTTCAAAGTGGTCATAATTGATATGTCAAGTGTAAGAGAAACGATATGCGAAACACCAACAAATCGATATTTAAATAGAAGCTTAATATTTCTTTTATCTTAATAATAATTATAATCATATAGTCCATTTTCTTTTTAACCTATTTGCGTTTCTTCAACAATATCGCATAACTCGATTGATATTTACAAATACATTTTTAATAGTAACTAGCTCAATGTTAGGTAATAATAAAGTTTCCTTTTAATAGTTCCTTCTTCTGTCGCATAAAAACACAAATATTTTTGCAAAATATCAGTTAATCCGACTTTAAAGTAACAACATCACTTAATATTAATGTTATTCATTTGTTTTAAAAATACGTTCCCGTATTTGCGAATGAAATCTACTCGAATAATAGTAAGACTTTCAAATATAGCGATTTTCTATTGTTAACACTTTTATAATAAAAAAACGAAAGATTATAACAAATAAGTCGAATATTGTAATTAAACATATTGATCAATGTTTCGATATTTCAAATACCTTTTCAGACTCAACAATCAGAATGAATTAATCGCTAAAATTACTCTGCGAATACATATGATTTTAAAAATGAAAATGAACTTAACGATTAATAATATTACAACACATATTTTATTTCATATATTGATTTTTTAATTAGAATCTGCAAAATCTTGCATTTCATTTTGTCAATATTTTATATAAATCAATATAAACCATAAACTTAAAATATTTAACATTAAATTTTATAGCAACTCAACGTGTATATAACGACTGAGCAAGTGAATAATGTGCAACGATAATTAATGTAAAATAACAGATATTTTTCTGAAAAATATATCGAACAATTAACATTTTTCATGTTTAACTTCGATAATCGCAAAAATAATATTTTTATACTATTTCGAAATATAATATTAACTAGGTAAATAAAGATTATTCAATTTTTATCATCTCTATAGAATTAAAAACTTTATTTTTAACTTAAAAGAAGTGTAAAGGCCTATATAATATGGTACAATATTGATTGGGAAATTTGTTTAACTTCGTACGTGAAATTGCATAAAAGTATCTCGCTTTATGCTCTGTGAACCTCACCGAAGCTTCACATATATTTTTGAAAAAAATCAAAAAAAAAAACAAAAAAAAAAAACCAATAGAAAACGCTCAACAAAGTTCTATTGATTTAATAGAAATTTTTTACCAGTAGTTTTAAATTATTTTATATATAAAAGAATATGAGCTATTGTTTTATCTCGAAATTTGTGTTCAAAATAAATAATTATTTGAGGATTTATTTTATCAAAAATTTTATATTATATTATTTTATGTTCTTTTTTTTTTTTTTTTTTTTTTTTTTTAAACAATTAACATTTGAAAAATACTTCTCCTGTCTCTTCATTCATTCGCATATACTTTTCAAAAAGTACATTTTTTTTTGACATTCCGTGTTAGCCAATATTTGTTAAAATATCTATTCGATGGTGAAGTTATTTGAAAAATAATGGATGACCATTGATTAGACATAGTATTTAACCAATTATATCTATATACTAGTTGATAAAAATTATTATACAAATAAATAATAGTTATACTATATATGATCAACGATGGTTAATGAAATAGTGTTTCAAGTTCTTTTAAACTTTTATTTATCTTTCAATAAGAAATTATAAAAATTTTGCTTAGTTTTAGCATTTTACAACCATATCAACCCTTAATACATTGAAACAATATAAAATTTTATATTTATGTAAAAAAGATTTATTTATTTATTTATTTATAATAGTGTACACAATTTTCTTTTAATAACAATAGACATTTGTAACTATTTATGATTATATTAATACAATTATTTATTTATCCTTTTGCTGATCAAAAAAAAAAAAAAAATATATATATATATATATATATATATATAAATAAACTTACTGTATTTGGATCGTTTTTAGCTATAGGATATATAGCTTCCCGATATAAAAGGAAATTCGAAATATTTGAATAAATACTTGTGTATATATGATGAGTTTACATTGATAAAGTTAAATAACCCAACAATCAACATATGTAAAGCCCTGAATTCTTGTATGAGAAAAATATTCGCCGAATAAAATAACCCCTTGATCGGATATCAGAAATATAAATTGTGAATAACTAGAAACAAAGATGTCGATGGTGGCTCTAGGCATATTCGCGTCCCCTTTAAAATTTTAAAACTGGTACGTTTAGAGAAGTAATAAGTGGAGTAGATAGAGTTAGTATTGACGATTGAATAATTTAGTTGAAGGAGAAAGTCAGGAAAGGGACAGATGGGTTCGAGCGTTTTCGTTTATGCTCGAACAAATTAACGTAGCTTAGGAATTGCCTCCTTAACGAAAACAAAAATTCTCCCATCGTTCAAAAAGATAAACCTTTTAAACTACAAACTATCTTTTATTATAATTGAGGATTAATGTTACTAATATCGATGTAAATATTTATTATAATAATCGACAAAAAAAAAATAATGAAAAACGTTTATTGTTTTGCTCATTGATCTATGATTTTTTTTCTTTTATGATACTCAGATGATGTTGAATCTCGTCAAAAGTAGCTAAATATATTTAGTTTTACTTAGGATTTTCCTCATTCAATGTAGATAAAAATTAAAAATTATAATACGTACACACACACGCATACACACACACACACACACACAGACACGTACACACGCGCTCACGCACGCACACACGTAAAACATAGTACAAAGCGGATTCGTTTAGCGCAATTTAATATTGTAGAACATGTAAAGTAATATCTATTAACATTTTGTCGTTAATATTTATTAAAAGTAAGAAAATATTGTGTAAATCTTACCTATCAATTGGAAATTACAAACGTTAGTTGAAGTGAAGAGACCAAAGTATAAATATTAGTATTTCTAATATTATAAAGAAATATAATATTTTGATATTATTGACATATCTACAGTTTTTATAAAGAACATTTAATTATTAATTTGAGATAATAGAATTAATGTAGTTTGTGATTAAATTAGATACAATTTAATGGAAAAGAATTTAATTATGTCTATATGGTGATTGAAACGAAAGATTTTATAAATCTAAGGATAAATTTAGATGATCTTTCGCTATAAATGATATTAGTATAAAATGGATTCGCATAATATGGATAATTTTCTAAAGCATATAGTAAATATGACCTTGAAAACTCTTTATTTTTTATTGCACAACCGCAGTGAAAGTTTTAATAAAATCTGAAGATAAAATTTAATAGAATAGAAGATAAAATGATAAGACTAACTATGTACCATCGTATATAAAGAAAATTTATTCCATTAGTTAATAGTATAAAATATTTTTGTAACAAATATTGGATTTCACGAAAAGACTATTTAAAAAAAATTTTTTTTTCAAAAATACTTTTCCATTTGAAGAACAAATCTGTTAGTCTCAAATTCATAATTATAATACGACATTATAATATTGACAATTCAATTAATTTAAATATAGTGGAAAATATAATTTAAAAATTATAAGATTTTTAACCAAGAGCATAGAATTTGTGCACTTATTGACTGAATTAATTCTTATATCCTTTTATTAAATGTCGAAAGATTGTTTAAATAACGAAGATGACGATATAAATACACGATTAAGCAAAAAAATTCCGAGAAATCGTGGTAGCGAAGCTTTAATAATAAAATTGGGATATAAATTTTAGTATAACTTTAGAAATAAAAGATTTTTAGATAGATTAGAACAAACCGAGATAATAAAATAGATTTAAAAGAAATTGAAAGCTGTAAATCCTAGATTAGTTTTGTGAAGATATAGAAAAGCAATATTCTTGGGATGAATATGTGATACAACACAAAGTAATAAAAATAGTTATACGCATTTTTTTATTAGATAATCTATTCGGTAATGAACTTAGATTCGATTGATCTTTTTATTAGATTATCGAACTTTGTTAGAATTAACATGAACATTTAAAAAGTACTTTATATTTTAGATTTTACAACACAAACAAATTATATGATTATTAATTTTATTTTCGAAAATGAAGGCATTAATTGTATTTTCTTTTATTTTTTTAAACTGTCCTTATAATTAATGATGAATATCAACATTATTATTTTTTAATTTTTAAAGCAATTTCATAAGGCAAATTAATTAGTAAGTTGCAATAAAATGGAAATATGCCATTTGAAATGTCGATTATCGCTAAATTTGTATGTTCAAATATCAAACAAATTAAATTAATTATTAGATTATTATATTCTAATTAAATTGTTTAAATTGTAGGTGAATATTATGATTCGTCATCATCTCTTCGTTAATAAAATCTTTTGCAATTTGGAATATTTAGCGTGTACAAAGTGAGTCACGGATTGCTTAATTTTGTTAAAATTTCATGCTTAAGGCAATTATTACCATGAAACATTAGATTTGTAAATAATTGATAGTAACGTTGATTTTTAATAATGGTAATAGATTTTAATATTTCTAGCCCGATATTAATAGGAGCTGTAACTATAGTATATTAATTTCATTTTAAGTAAAAAAATAAAAATATATTTGTATGAATTATTCATCATTTATAGGAAATATAATTCCGATTGCACTTGGCAATTCTGTATTACGCAATAACGTCTACTCCCTTTCATTTATTGACCACCCGAGAAACCGAAATAATAGTCATTAAACGTCTAAATACCTGTCCAAAGTCGCATAAAAACAGTAGTTAAATTACTAAATTCATTATTAAAAAAAAAAAAAAAGAAAGAAAAAAAAAGAAAGAAAAAAAAAACAGAACAGAGAACAAAGAAAAACAAACGAACGCCATATTTCATTTAGCGTGGAGAACAATTCTTCGCGTTATAATGTAATCGGCGATCGGCCGAGCGTTTGAAAATGCAGAGGCTTGGCAGCATTATAAATTCAGCGTTTTTACAATGGACTCGCGAGTGTTTAATGCGCGCTTAAAGCCATACTTGGCGCATCGAGCAGCCGTTTCGTGGGGAAAAGGATATAGATGCGCGGGACCCACACGGCAGCCTCGCCGACGTATCGGGCGCACGCACACCGCGAATGAAAAATAAGCGCGAAAACGCGAGGCGAATCGCGCTCGTAGATGTGGGTGCGCGGTATTATTGCGGGGCGGTCTTGGCGCAACGAGAGTGCGAAAATCTTATCTCGGCTCGTTACTTGGAGCTTTAACAGTCGCGCTTGAGCCATTAGTCGCGGCGCCGCGCTCGCGATTCCGTAAATCCGCCGCCGCCGCCGCCGCCGCCGCGTCGTCGGTTCATAATTTCCCCGTTAATGCAGCGGTCCACTTTGTTCTTACGATGCGGGATCGGCTTTCGTGGTGCTCTTTTTATTATTCTTTTTTCTTTCTTTCTTTCTTTAACTCCCTCGTTCCGCGGCTGAAAAGTTTTTTCTTCTCCTGGTTCCCTCGGCCGCCTGATAATATTTAACCGGGAAACATCTTAAGAGTGGCGCGCTTATTAAACAACTCTAATTAGCAGGACTTTCTAGGCTTTTCGATCTACTGATTATACGATGTGGCTGCAACAGGAGGACATTAAATATTTAACTTGATAATGTATTTTGCCGGGGAACGTTATAAGTTACGTCTGATAATTTCCTCGACAGTTACTGCTTTTGAGCATTTAATATCAGCGCGCCTGGACTTTCTTGCAAATGTTCAAGATCGGGCGCGTGTCTCAATTATTCGCGTCTGTCGTCTTCGTTTAATTTACCTAATGAAACCAAATGAAAACCTGTTTGAAAATCTTCCTTCCGTACCTTTCGTAACCCGAATTAGTGATATTTGACGATTCTGATGTCGGAGAACATCGCCAAGATCGATATGGCACTTTTAAATTTTAAATGAAGCTGAAAAGCTTTTATTGGCACAAGTGCGATGAAAGTTAGTCTCGTGTAACATGAGGAGGTATCGTAAAAAGAGTCTGACTTTTCACCAAGTTTCTCCTGCCTCATTGTGTACATGCAAATGGAGTAGCGTGTAGTGTCAAATAAATATCCATGCCCATCATTATTAAATGTCTAAGTAAATTACAAATATAACTAAGACAAATACTCATTCTTTATAAGCTCATTCTCTTCAATGCCCATAATAGGCAGTCTATTAGATAAATACGTTAAAGTAATAGATAAACTTGCCGTTGAAGCACTTGTCTTTAAAGAAAAATTTGTCTACACTTGTTTAGTGCAACCATGCTATTATTATAAAAATAATAATAATAATAAATAAATGAATCATTAATCATTTTGATATTTAAAATTAGAGCTTATAATGTCTTGGTTCTGTATTAAACAATAGAAAGATATTATTAATCAATTATTTTCTTATCAGTCGCGTTGTTTAAAGAAGCTGAACGACTAAACTAAAAGGAATGGACTTTATTAACTAGTTAACTTTAATAATTATTTAGTACGTCAGAAGATTTAAAGAAATTTTTGTGCCCCACAGGAACAAAAAAGAAAAACAGATTAAAATTACTATCGAATAAGCCTTTCAAATAGCCTTCTTTAATCAATAGTTCATTAACACATTGATAACTAATTGCATGCCCAATATTTTTTAATCCAAGATTGTTCCACCAACCCTTACGATTATTATGACACGAAAGAGGCCGACCACGGCAGTTTCCTTTCGTTTTATAGCCTAAACGAAGCGAATGGCGAAGCCTCGGTGAAGGAAGGCGCGACCTAGAATTTCATTAACCGATGGATTACGTCCTCAAGGAAATATACCTACAAGCGGCTTCGAGAGAAGGTTGCCGCGGGTTCGCTCGAGCTGGCACGCGTATCCTATCAGCTTTCCGCGTGCGAATTTTCACCTGGATGCGCGCGCGCACACACCGAGGCCGGGAGATTAGCTTATCAGCAGTGAAGTTCGCGCATCGCTGGCGCGACTCTTCGTGTCATAATGTACGCGCCGCACACGTTAATTAAAGTCAATTAAGTGTTTTTTTGCTCGGTCGACCTCCCCCCCCCTCACACCCCCCGCCCCTTCCACTTCCACTTCCCTTTCCCCACTCAAAATTTCTTTCTACGGACGACATATATCAACGTGCTTACGGGTCGATGGCTCGTTTCTTAATTGTTGTATTCTACTAAATGGCTGTAGATATTTCAATTCATAGCCTTAGCAAAGATAAATGAGACATTCGCTCTTATATTTATCCATTTTATTTTATTTGTTTTAATTATATTTATGTGAAGCCACACTTGAATTTCGATCTAGATTGTTGGCCTTGCGATAAAATAATTACAAGCATACGCCTGATACGTTGAAGCAGCGAGAGGAAAATTAATTTTAATTACATTAAATATTAATTCAAAGATGTTTATTATGCGTGACGAATGGCTTTAATGAAATATGTAATAAATATTTTATCGCTTACTCAATTAATTTGGCCTATCATTAATGGCTACATTAGTTGACATAAAATTTATTAATATTTCTTATTTCACTACGATTTAAAAGCTCGATTATACAATTTTTAACTTCATTGGTATTAGAAGAAAAACTGTTAATAAAACTGCAAAACAAAAGATAAAATCACGAGGTTTCATTAAATTTTTCATCGACGTTATTTATGTATTCATTTAAAATCAAAATGGTTGATTTTTATCATTGCACTAAGGTAGATAATCAGCATAGTTGTTATATAAACTAAGGTTTACAAATTGTAACGACTTATTTCATATATAACGGAGACGGAAGTTGATTTACTAGAAGTTTATATTCGACATGCTAAAAAAATTTAAAACTACATTGACAAGGCGTTGAAATGTTAAATATGTGCTTTTTTTTATCGAAATACGATCATCAGCGTTGTATCCTACATATTCATTATTTATCAAAGTTTTGGAATTATATCAATTATCGTTTGGTTGAAAATTATTTATGCTCATTGTATTTTGATATTATTGGTCATTTCGATGAGTTCAAATCAATAATCCTATAGATGGATATTTGTTACATTCACATTTAACGCATTTAACACATTTAATAATTAAACAAAATATTTAAGATATTTCGTACTTTTTTAGAGGTTATATTATTTTTCGTATTATCTTGGATTTTTATGAATATATTTTATGTGCGTATATATGTGTACATTATAAGCGCACACATTACGCCTAATTATTCCATGACGGTTACTTTTGAGAAATTCGAGAAGTTATTTTTACTTGAATAATTAAAGAATCTCGGTTATTTATATGTTGATCTTTGGCTCGACGAGGTTTGCAGAAGGTGAGAATTTTGTAATTCTAATTCCAGTCTGAAGTAAAATTCGAAATAAAATAAAATGGCCCAAGGGCTATGAATGCACAATTAATGAAAGCGATCGTTTATCGGGTCAACAAAAAGTCCTCGATTTCCTAAACGAGGAGCGGCTAAGGTAATCGAGCGAGCGTTACCGATTAATCCACGACTTTGTTTTTCAATAAAAATCGGTGAAAGTGCGAGTGGGTACACAAGGGAACTGCCTACTAACGGCGACATTTGTCGTTTCTCCGGCTTTTGCGAGCTCCATTAGCTCCAAAGGCCAGCGCAATCGATAAAGGTTTACCGAGTAGACTGCAAATTTTCTCGATCCACCAGCCCTTTTTACAGACCCAAGTTTCTCCAATTAACTCGGCCCAATTAATATATGAAATTGAAACGAGCGGGTTCGACGAGATAGACGTGATAGACCTGGAATATATCTGCGCAAATTCTCGCATACGAGCGATCAATGTGCAAAAGTACAAAGCTCAATTTTGTAATTCATCTTTTTACCATTTTGTTACGGTTAAAGTGTTTAATATAATAACTAGTATAATAATAATAATAATAATAATAACAATAATAACAATAATAATAATGATAATAACAATAATAATGATGATAATAATGATAATGATAATGATAATAATAGTATAATATGTAAGAATGACTGTATGACGATAATTTGAGGAGAATTAAATGTGCTTGGTGACAACAACTGTTACCGGAAACAAAATCTTGTTCGTTATTACAAAAATTCGTTTGATTATTTTAATTCGTACGTCCTATTATTATTATTATTATTATTATTATTATTATTATTATTATTATTATTACTATTATTATTATTATTATTACTATTATTATTATTATTATTACTATTATTATTACTATTATAATTGTTATTATTGTTATTATTATTATTCAATTTAATGTATATTGTTGTTAAATAGTATAGAAATAGATAGGAGCATTGAGTAAAAATGTGGCAATTACATTGTACAACGAAGGCTAAGGAATCAAAGACAAAAACTTATGAAAAAAATAAAAGCATTAGATCATATTGAAAAAGACTTAAGTCAAAGGCTAAATTAAAAATCTTTTATTACAATTGACAATTGTTTTAATCGATTGCGCATCGTGCTGACTGATGATAGTTGTGAGGAAAGTGGGGAAAAAAAAATTAATAAGCCATTAAATGATCGACATCTGCTAGTTAGATAATACACTGACACGATTAAAATTCAAAGCTTTCGAACGAATATTTACTGACTACTCGTATTCTTGATTACATCTGTGACTTGAAATTAAATAATACTTATTAATAATTATTTAAATTATCGAATTCTGCAAATTATCTCAATTCTTAATCGGAGGGCCATTAAAGCAGCATAAATTTCATTTACGTGCGTGCATGGGAGACAAGTAGTATACCAATTATTATAAATGGGATGATACTTTTGCGCTTCTAAATGATATTCTAAATCGTTTACGCGATAATCTAGTCAAAGTAATCCTTCGGAGTTTATGTCTTTAATCAATAAGTAAGCGAAAGCAACAGCAATTTATTATTGTGACAATGAACGAATGCGATCTTCGACCCGCAATCACTTGACAAATAGCCAACCGTCGACATTGCCAAGTTTAAATAAATACAAAAGTACCGCAGACGCTTATCAGCTCGATGCTCAACAACACCCCCATAACCGATTAATCCAACAAGAAGCATCACATCGGCACAATTTCATAAAGTGAACTGCAATAACAACGCGAATCATCTTCCATCCATCTCATAATAAAAAGCCATCTTGCACAATAAAGTAGTTAAACACCCGCGAATAATTGTTTTCATTCTCCTAATGAAAAAATGGGGGTGGCGGGGGTCGTGGGTCGGCGGTTGGGTGGATGGGTGGAAGGGTGGGAGGGTGGTGGCGTAGGAAATGGGAACGCGTCCTTCGCCAATAAACACATGCACCTGTGTCACCTGACGTCACGCCTATTATTATCTTCTTTTGACGTTAAAAAGAGACAGCGAGCGATAATACGTTTTCGCTTGCATTTTCCTCCTCACAGTTGGTAATAGCTTAGGACTCGAAATGATGCCGACGCGAAAATTAGCGGCTGTCGCGCGATCGCGCGACATCCCACCATTACAAGTGAGCCCGAGGCTCACCTAATAGAGAATCTTCGATGAGTTGAATATTGATGTGTATTGGCATCCTCGTTCTGTCTCCGTCGCGCCTCCGTCGTGTTATGTCGATCGTGGGACTGATTACACGGGCGTTTTGATTATAATTGGCCCGTCAACGTCTCGTTACTCGCTATCCTCCGCCCTCCCCCGCCCCCACCCTCTCCCACACTCATGTCCGATTGTTTTCTCTCCTCGCTTTTTATTTCGTGCGGCTCGTTCGCTTGTCGTGCGAGCGTGGGAGGAAGAAGGCATATACAGACGACGCTACCGTAGACGACGTCGTCGGGGCTCGTGACAGTTGGTACCACTCGGGATGGGGTGGAGAGGAAGCGGGGCTTTTTAAAGGAAAGACAGAGAGAGAGAGAGAGACAGAGAGAGAGAGAGAGAGAGAGAGATTGGTCGCAAGGTGTAACGAAGATACATAAGTACGGCACGTGTGCAAGCTTGTAATTTCGGTGGGATATTCATGACATTTTTTTTTGTTATTTTTCTTTCGTAGTTTTTATGATAAATTGCAGAGAAGTCATTCGACTAATATAAGCTTTTGTAAAAATATGTGTAAGGCAAGTTTGTCGAGTCGTTGTGTAACTTTTTGACTACCTCGATGTCATGGTAATATCTCCTTCTAATAAATTTTAACGTAATACAATTATTTTGACATTGATTAGGTTGCGAAGGTTCCAGAAATTCTTCAAAATTTGTTGAGTTCATTGGACTGTCAAAATAAACTCAACGTACGAAAAATTATTTCGTTAAATTCAAAACGCGACGTTTCAACCTTCAATCTCAACGTTGAATTTACACCAAATTTTTTTAGCTAAATTCATCAAATCGAAAGCGGAGATCATTTAGAATCAATATCATTTCCAAATTCCATAATAATTCATATTAATTTTTTTTACAACTTGGAGCTTACTAACTTAAAGGTAATAAAATAATATAATTTCAGTTGAAAATTTTAATTGATATACATTATTTGCCTAATGGTATATAGACGGAAGTGGCTTAATTAGGGATACTTAGCTACTTTGAAAATTGGAAAAACTCTGGTAAATGCTAATTTAAAAGTAATTATTCGGGGAAAATTAGCGATCAATTATACTACTTTCTGTTAGAGCTATCTATTTGATTATAGATTGTAGTAGTTAAAAAGAAAATTCTTTCAAACGATCTAATTTAGCCTTAATTTATTATAATCATATATCAATGTCTATCAATATAAATCAATGTCTATTCTCATTATTAATGACCGTCCTCTAAATTAAGGATAGATTAGATTTTCTAAAGCTAACTTACAAGTCAAGAAAGTCACAAGTATGGCAGTAAGTACGTTTCTCCGAGATACTAAAACACTCACAGACTCCCTTATTATTCGGGTAATCAGATACTCATTTAAATATTATAATGCAAGTGGATCATCCTAGTCCACCTAATACATTAAACATTAATGTTTTTAAGGTAATGTTACATATACATATATATATATATATATATATATATATATATATATGATCTTTGAATGATAATCTGAAAATGATAATCGATAAGTTCGCTTAATGGCAAATGTGAATGTACCGATCGTTTTACCAACTAACAATCAGATTATACATATTATTTACTCTTTATCAATACGAACTTGAATATTATACTTAAGCAGGCTCTCTAAATTAAACAAATTAAATAATTTTGCAAAACTTTAACTAAACAGCTTTACAGAAGTTACAGCTCTTGATGGTTTATGTTTCGTGGCCTTAAATTAATTTACCTTCACTTCCACCTCGATTAAATAACATTCTAATTGATTATATTGCAAATAGTTTAAGCTACTTTGATACAAGTAATAATATCTCCATATTTTATGCGCTCCATATTACTTATTTTTATCAAAAAATTAAATTATAATAACTCTGCATAATTCGTCATTGTTATTCAATGGGGCGTTATACCATCCTCGTAAAACCATATATTTAATTATAACTATATTATACTTTAGTTCAGCGGATAGTTCAGAGTTCTTTTGCTTTATCTAATACCAGTTCATTTCATTAAATCGACCCGTCTATTCATTGAGTTCGAGATACTTTCAATTCCATAATACAAAGTTAAAGCTATCCTCTAAAATTTTGAATTTAATCACATTTCCACCATGTCTACCATTGTCGTTTCACCTCCTTTTAAAAGGATAATCAAATTATCTAGTACCCATTATATATAAAGTAAGCGTAAAGTTTCTAGTAAAGATCACAAAAATATATTTGTTTAAGAATTAAATTCTCCAAAATAATGAAATATTGAAAGAAATACAAATTAATTAAAAAAAATTTGTTTGTGCATTGGCAACTATACGGTGATACGATTTTACGATTTTACAACACAAAAAACAAACCAAACAAAACCAAAAAAAAAAAAAAAAAAAAAAAAAAAAAAAACAAAAAAAAAAAAAAAAAAAAAAAAATAAACAACAACAACATCGTGTCAACAATAGCTCGTTTCTGAAAACTTGTTAAACTTCTCCACTGAACCGTTAAAATCTACTCCCTTTCGACGTTGAAAAGACATATTATGCACATTCAGCCTTCGTTTGTATTCATTTTCCCATGACTGTAATAACCACTTATGGTCTGGCGTTGCATCATGAATTACAATTTTTTTCTTTTTTTTTTCTCGCCTTTCGGAATAATACGAAAGTACGGAAAACTTTTGAATAATAATAACTGAGCATTAGCCTGGTTGAGGAATTTCATATCCAATGTAGAAAAAGTTGTTTAACTTGTATAATTTTTGTTTTCTCTTTTTCTCGAAGATTTCAACCTTGCGAATAAAGGAACCAGAAGTTTAAAAAAATTTTTTCGTTCCCCTCCATGCTTAAATTGTCTTTTGAATACATTTTTTTTTCTCAATTGCATAAAATCAAAAGATGCTTGAAAACTTTTGTGAAATACTCGAAAGAATAATTAATTATGTAGTATATAAAATATCCTCTCTTTCCGTTACTCTTTATATATATATATATATATATATATATATATATATATATATATATATATATCTAAATTAATGATACTCTACATATCAGAGTATGTGCGTTTAAATTAAATATAACGATTTTCTTCGATCGTCTTAATTTTCCTTCTGCTACTTATTTTCAAATTACACGATACTCGTCGTGTGTTTAATAATATTTAATTGTACTAGGAAATTCGTTAGTCCCTCGTTTACGTAAAAAAAGCCTACCTAATAGCTAAATGTCTGTCGATAAATGCTATTTATAAGAGCAAAATTATTTTCTTTTTTGCAGTTTGAAACACCTAGGGTGATTTAAATATTAAGATTATAAATTATTGGCAGAATTCAATGAACGTGGACAAGAGTGAAAAGTGACTATTTAGCAGCAGTCCGGAGCCGATATTACGGTCGGTGAAATCCTTGGATCTTTCGCTGAGGAATGCACGAGATGTGTCAACTTGCACCTATCGGCTTACGTGCAATCATCCAAGTGACTGATCATTGCATCAAACGGTACTATAAAATCTCCATATCATCTTAAAAATGAAGCTTATAAGACGATTATTAAGTGTCAAAGAGATCTTCAATGTTTTGCTTTTAGCTTTGAGTTGCAGAGTTGCTGAATGGAAGTATCCTTTCATTAATCCTTAAACGGCAATTTTACTCTCCTTAGGAAATAATACGATCCCAAGCCTCGTTCCCTATAAAATATCTAATACATAAAGCCTTATGTTCCATCAATATCTTCGAGCCTTTAATTTAAATTTTTTTCTTCTTTTATTCTTTTTCGTTCGTTTGTTCGTTTGCTTTTCATTTTCGTTTCAAGGCTCTGACTCTCAAACGCGACATTTCACGGTTAAAATCACCCGCCACAATTATACTACAACAGTATCCTTTAACCAACGATTTAATCGAGCGTAACTCTCGCGGAAGGCTGCTGATATTTTTCAACGCTAATTCCTTATGAAAAATTAAGCTAACGCGTGGGCCAATCGAATCGGCTAATCGAATGATTATTCCAACGAATTTCGAGATTTTCGGCGCATGTGAATTGGCATTGATCTTTGTTGAAAAAGCTAAAAGACAACTCCTTGCTCGTCGGTAGCGCTGGAAAAGCGCAGCTAATTCACGTCGACTAGCGCATTTTGAATCCGTGGGCAGACGCACACGGATATACACAATGAGCGGCGGCAGATCGGCAGCCGAGCGTTAAGCCCATTGCTAGACGAATACCCCATTGCATTTTTCGTCCGCGCTTGCGCGATTCCCGGCAAATACATTCGTCACTGGACACGACAGCGGAATACAATACCGAGACGGCCGGTCATAAAAATCCGAAGAACGGGTTTGAAGGAGGCGGAGATAGGGTCCTCGCTCGGCTCGCTCGCTCGCTCGATCGATCGCGGGGGCCCTCGCTCGATCGCGTTTCACACCCTAAGTGGCGCGGCGTCTCTCTTCTTCGACCGGCTCCTTTTGCACCGGTGCGCGCAACACGCGCCTGAATAAAACATGAGGATCTCGTCGACACCCGTCCTCCGGCGAACCGGGAGTTTTCCGCGGCAGTGGCGACTGTCCGTCGCTGCCTCTTCACCGCTGAAATTTACTTGTCACTCGTGATTTCGGCCTCGATCGATGCAATGCCCATTGCACGGAGGATGGCTTGCGCGAACACGGTGACTAGCATTTTAATATACTTTTTATGTATATATATATATATGTATATATATATATATATATATATATATGTGTATATATATATGTATATATGTGTGTGCGCGCGTGCGCGCGTACGTGTGATTTTTTTTGGTCGTTATGGGTCGTTATCGGATCGTATTGCATATCTCGCATGAGATTGAGTTTTAATGCTCGGAAAACGGGGTGGTGAATCGAGGTGAACGAACCGGGCTTTTTCGTTATCGTGTACGAGACTGGCCGACTTCGGTCGATGACATTTTTCAAAATTTAATTACATTATGATGCGCAGCGAATCAACGACCATTGTCGGGCAGCTTCATCTAATTACTCGCCTCTTTATCGCTATCGCGGCACTCGATACCCCGACCATTTGATGCAGTTACTTGCAAACGATAAATACTGATACTCATCTATGATAGTTTACATAAAGCAGTCATTAGGAATTCTTCACTTTCTTTTGCATTGGCAACACAATTTTGCAATTACAGCCACGGCAAACGTCTGTATAACACGTGGAATTCGTGCTTATCGGCACGTAAGTGAGACGCGTACTTACATTGCGTTTATTCTTGCAACTCACGATGAGCCCCGTTGTTTAAGGCCCATTTGCTGCGCCCAATACCACCACGCACTGCTTATATACGAATACCATAAACACATGGTCGAAAATAATAATAATTCCAGGATTGCTTCATTAATAAATAAATAATTATTGTTTGACGAGCTACTGCGAGGTCTTCTCCTGCTTCTCGCTCTATTGGCGAGCTGTTATAATTATCCTCGGAAAATTCCGACTCGTACGATTGCAGAGTTCGGATCTCATCGCCAAAGCAGCAATTACCATGGATTTTCGAAGCATTCGCCTACAATTATGGAATAATGAATAACCGCGTGTAATGTACATCTGTACCGATAATATACCATTCAACATTGTAAAATAAAGCTAGCCGACAATGACTTGCTAGCCGACTCCAATGTAATTCGTACGTTTATCTCCGAACGCATCGACAGATATAAGACGATACAGAACAAAATGCTTACATTGCATTTCGGATCTGCATGTCAGGAAAAAAAAAGTGCTTGAAAAACTAATGAAAATCATAATCCTGAATATTTCACGATATCCTCGGCATCGATATCCTTCCCGGTGAATATTACTTTTTATGTTATTCCTTAAGCAGAAGAAGAAACAAACAAACAAACAAACAAACAAACAACAACAACAACAACACAACAACAACAACAACAAAGAAAAAAAGAAAAAAAAAAGAAAAGAAAAAGAAACATTTGAACGAATGGCGTACTGGTATCGTGTATCAAACGTATATTAAAGATTCTTTGCATTTTAAATGGCCTGGAGGTCCGTAGATAAGCAATCACCCTGCTTTATCCACGGCATAAACAATAAACAAATAAGTAAGTTCGGTAATTCGTTGAAGTCACGTTGTAATAATAACAAATTCTCGTTCCTCGTGCTCGTCTCTTTCTCCATTTTAATATCTCCGCGCACTCCAAAGTCAAATGCACGAGCGGTCGGCGGTTGAAAGGGGAACGAGGAAATTTCAACGTTTATGCGTGGCGCCGGAGACAAGCGTCGCTGACACGCGCCCCAGCTTTCCTCGTCTTCTCCACCTGACGGAAACTCAAAGATTTCCCGAGAAGACACGCGGTTCGGTGTATTTGACGAACGATACCACGAGCTTCGCAATTTTCTCTTTTTTTGTTTTTTTCTTCTTTCTTTTGTTTTCTTTCGTTTGCTTCGCTTTAGTTTTGTTTCGCTTTATTTTACTCTGTTTTTTTCTTCTTACTCGAGCGTTGGATTACTTTTGCTTACTATTGCACAGTGTTGGGAGACTGAAATTATGCAGTACTATAACGAAGGCTTTCCTTTTTTTCGTCATTTTATTTATTTAAGAATTTTTCTTTTTTTTTTTAGCATCGGCTTTATCACATATCAAATGCCGAAGATGCAAATCGTCTAATTATCTATGAAAGTGTATTTGATGGAACATGCGAAATATAAAATGAAATTGTAGATGCAAATAGGACTAATAAATAATGCACTAATACATACGTATTTTTAAGGATGTTTTGTATTTTTTCTTTTTATGCATTCGTAATAGAAGACTGAAACACAAATAATGATAACGATGATAATAATCATCGTCATCATAACAACAACAACAACATCAACAACAACAACAGCAGCAGCAGCAACAGCAACAAGTAAAACAGTAGACGTAAAACTTTATGACATAAATTTAATCGATACATTCAATCAATACAAGAAAAATTGTTATAATTGTTTGGGGAGGGGGGGGGGGATGTGTAAAGAACAAGAAAGTGAAAATTCATCGAATTACTCAGGTTACGTGCACAGTTATTAAACACTTGCTAATAATATATGAATTAATAATTAATTAATGCACCATGAATATTCAATGCTTATTATTGAATATTTATAAAAGATTATGCGGTTTTGCACAACGTCTAATCGTACGTTAAATTGAAATTTCTAAGCGCTTGCCTCGACATTAATTATTCTCTCGGGCAGCATAACGCATTGAAAAGTAATTGCACAGTTGATCGAACATGGACTTAAAATTCGCCGTAATTGACAGCGATAAACTGGTAGAATAGCCTATTGGCTAGCCAATGTCAATCTGTAGGCAATTACAAATTCAGCCTCCGGAAACACCTGATCATTGCATATCCTGTTCTCATCCATAACGATGCATAATATATAATCGCGTCAGCATGGAATTGTTTTGTGCGACGACCGACACACCGATCGTCCATGGCTCATTTATCGAGGCTGTGCGCGCGCAGCTACGCTCTCGATAAATTTTCAAGCCGAGGCGCTTTGATCGATAATTAAACACGTCAGCCCTTGGAGCGAAGTTATAGATTTTTATGATTCAGGCGATACGTTAGCCGCCTTCAGAGTCATCCATAGCTTAGAGACGCTGTCCTCGTCGGTGCGCTCTGCCTTTCCTCAAGCCTCATTATCGATCAATCCGGGAGCTCGGGCGTACCTTGTCGTAATGTGCAATTAAACGAAAGAATTTAGCGCGCGTGCTCGTGGGCGTATGCGCCGAGGAAAAGAGACTCGATTGTCAGTCTACGGCCATTTTGGCTTTTCTCTTCCTACCTCCACGAGGATCATTGTCAAAAAGTTCGAATCGCAATTAAAATCGCTCGATTAATACATTTGCGACGGTAGTTGATAATAAATGCTCTCTTGCTTTCCAATAAAATTTATCGCCTCCGAAAACTAAAGCACAGCCTGACGGGTAGTAATGCGCGCAATAACGTCGTTACAATAATATTCGCATTAATGCGAGTTTTCACAGCGTGAGCCCCGAACCAAGCAAACACGAGAAATGAACGAGATGAAGTAACAGAGGACGAAGGTAGAGAGAGAGAGAGAGAGAGAGAGAGAGAGAGAGGGAGAGAAGGGAATAGACTAATTTTTGGCTTAGAGTCGGAGATCGTGGGCATCCATGTCCATCGACTTGATACGCAAGGGATTTGGTGGGTAGCGGGGTGAGGCGAGGTTGGCGGTTAATAGTGGCGGCTTTACTTTCTATGTGGGGCCTTTGAGCTGCGGGTCGGCCAGCTGCGCCTTTCTTCGGGTGCATATTTCGCGTCTGCGGGCGCGGCTGCGAGACACTACCACGACTACCACCATTCGGGCGAATTGATTTTCGCGAAGGACGAGAAGAAAGTGGCTGTAGCCGCGACTGTAATTAAATTCTCAGCGGCGCTTGGGAATTCTAAGCTGATTGATGCGTCGTAATACCAGACTCACGCGAGCTTTCCCTCCTCCTTTCACCCACTAAAGTATACATCGCGATACCAAAGAGAAACAGCATCGCGTCTAATATTATACGTGTCTCGTTTGAATTCACACGCGAAGCCTGTAAAAAGAGAAAAACGTTGCGTGCAGAGCCGCGCGGAGTCACGAGATTAGCCTCAAGTTCATTGCATACGCGGGGAGTTGAGTGTAACACATCCCGTGAACACAATAGACGCACGGTCAATGCTAAGGACAGACAACGGTCGACCCCGCCCGCCCCCCCCCCTCCTTACAGCTCGAAATATTACACATTTGGCTTTGTGAAATGGCATTCGTTGCTTAACGCCTGTTCTAACATTGCCACACCACGATTGCATTCATTGCATTTGTCAATTGGGGCCGGATCCAAGGATCCACATAATAATAACAATAACAACAATAACAACAATAACAACAATAACAACAATAACAATAATAATAGTAATAATAATGGTAGTAATAGTAGTAGTAGTTTTAGCAGTGGACTGTGGTTTTTTTTTTTTTTTTTTTTTTTTTTTTTAATTTTTTTTTTTTTTTTTTTAACATTTACGTTTGACATCGAGCGACGTGGTGCCATTTACAAAATTACACTCAACCTCTTTAATCGTTCATTCGATTTATAAATTATCAAAATCAATCTCTTTAATACAAATTTTGAATTTTTTTACACAATCGACGCTAGATTGCGAATACAAATGAAATTTCTTACTTATAATAATTATATTATCCTATATACATCGAGTACTTACTATTTTATTAAATGATATTTAGATTTTTGTGAGAGATAAGTCGTATGGGCCCTCGCCATTTAAACATGCTTATCGTTTAAAATACCATCGAGGGAGACGCAAAAGTCATGCAAATATAATAATAATGTTGTAATGGAACATTGACATCATTATGTAAATTACCTAAATAAATGGCTATAAGAAATGGGAATGAATATTTTGCGATTTTGAATGAAAAAAGAAACGCGTGAGCTCTGTGTGCGCGCGTGTGCGTGTGTGTAATTCAGTGAAAGTCTTGTTTGTACAGTTCAAAAAAGGAATCGTTGTATGAAAAAATGAGTATAGGCATCGAAGACTCGCTGTTGGCGATAAATCTAATCCTCGATGAATCCGCTAACGCCATTGAAAATTCACAACCGAGCGACGAGCAACGATAAAACATTAGAGTTGGATAATGGGAAAAAGTCAGCGTTCGCCAGCCCCCGACGTCGTAAAGATGAAATAAGCACAGCCGAAGCGAATTTAAAGCCTCGCGACTCCGGCACAATAGCTGTTGGGTCGCGCGCGAAAAATTGAATTCCAACAGTCGCGCGGAGCTTTTATAGTCGCGCGCTTCCGTAAAAACATGGGGGCGGTTAAAGAATGGTGTGGCGGCGTGCGAGTTTAATGGCCCGCACGCGGGACGCATCCTCGTAAAGAAATAAAAAAAGGGGTCTCGATTAGGCTCGTCTATTCGGATTCCCGGGGAGTGCACGAGGGTCCCAATTAACGGGCGCGCGCACTCACGCACTCACGCACGGACGGATACGGTGTGCGACTGCGATCGTCCGTACTCATGGCGGTTATAAAGCAGCCTGGGCTTGTCATCTCGTTCCCTTAGCGAGGACGCGCAGGTGGAGAGTCGGGAAAATAAGTACCTCGACTTTTCCCAGACTGGCGCGGCGATGCCACGTAGGCTCGAGGTGACACGGGAGACGCGAAGACGCGAAGACGCGACGACGTTTTTCTTTACGTTAATTAATCGTTTGTTAATGCCGTAGCTCGAAAGTGGGAATGAATTGTAAAAAGTCGAGGTAAAACCATCACATATCCGCAGGGAATATTTATAGAATGATTTAAGACCAGTCAATTTAGTGCTCTACTCGAGGATATGACTGATCGATCTAATGATAATGAGTCAAACGAAACAAAGTCTCGAGGATTGTTACTTTTTTTAATCAACTTGTAAATAATGCTCTTTTTTTATCTTTTTTTTTCTTCTCTTTTTCTATTGCTTTCCATTAGGAGAAAATATGTGCTTGATTTATGCTTTTATATCCCCTCCATTTTATGATTATGAGGATAAATTCTCTTCTATAAGAATCACTATCGTGTAGAAAATAATGCCAAAAATTCTTGTTCGTCTTAATTTATCGACACACACCCACACATTCCTCCAAATTCAATGTATTAATTTCACAAACACACACTTTAACGCCTTAGCATTAAAGTGTATATATAATTTTTATTACTACAATTCGATAAGCAAAATCGCATGGAAAATTGCAAACAATCGCTTTACTGCCAGTTTTTGAAATACCGTTATCGATAATGGCATTGATCAAATAATTATTAAAAGCATCGATAATAAGCGAAATTTTATTACAAAAGTTATGATTAAAATGCACTGGCCTCGTAATAAATCATGCTGCCGATATTATTTACCGATACTACAGCGAATTTTAATTATAATTTTCTATACAGTTCTTTATTCGGATGTATCCGTTAAATAACGCGTAATTACATTACGCGAATTGTATTAAATAATTATTCCTAAATATCGACACGCTCCTTTTTATAGACATAAATATTTTTATGAGAGTATAAAGTGGCCATAATACCGTATAAGCGTAAGGCGTATTCAGGCTTGCGATACTTAATCAACGTTTCGAGTAACAAAGTACTTAATTATCGATCCATTACTCGCGACTTACATTAAGATACTTTACCACCGCAGCCTTCCTTCCCCTTTCTTACCTCCCCCCTCCCTACTCCCCCATCTCCCCTCTCCCCTCTCCCCACGTCCCCTCTCGCCACTCCCCACCGCCCCAAAAGGAATTTTATTCCGCTAAAAATTTGCCAGCAAAGCCAGCTTATTATTATGGACTATCTTTATAAGGAAGAAAATTTGACGAACGACCAGTGGTTAATAATAATCGAAAAGCTGATCAACCACGATGCAGCAGCAATGTTTTCTCGCATCCTCGACGAAACTCCTCGACAAAACTCGTATTCAGCACAGAACCCGTTCTATATTTAATCGTCGCGAGAGGCGAAAACGACACTCGGTCATCGCTATGTCGTCGTCATAAAACCCAAGGAGCGGCAAAAACGTCATGGAAAAGGAAGGAGAAGGAGGCACGCGGCCGATCTAAAGACGATATAGAAGAGGAAACGGTGAGGCGTCGTCACGTGTAATTGTCTAGCGGCCTCCTCCCGTTCGACTTGGTATTCGGAATTCGTCATGCGCGCGTCACTAACGACGATACGGAGATGCGCGAACGATCAGCAGTCGGGATAAGCCTCCCGAGACCCATTGGGATCCTTGTTCCCTCCCCCACCCCACGACCGCCATCACCCTTATATCCACCTCCTCCCTCGATGTACACGAGACGTCGTTCCGTCGGCACAGCTGCGCGAGCCCAGAGAAAGAAAACCCCTAAATAACGCCGTTACTTTTATTTATGTAACGCTCGATTCTCTTGGCCTCGTCTTTCTCTCTTTCTCTCCATCTTCATCTTCTTCTACTTCTTCCTCTTCTTCTTCTACTTATTCTAATTCTTCCTCTACTTTTCTTACTTCAACTTCATCATCATCTTTACGATCGAAGCGCTTGGCTGCCAGCGAATGCTTATACATCGTCGGTCGGTCGGTCGCTCGGACGCTCGGTCGTCCGTACCTTGTCTCGTCGTGTACTTGCCACTCTCGGTCACCACCATATAGGCAAGGAGTAATTATCGCCAACATCGCAGGATTTCGTGTTTATTTTGAGGACTCGGGGCGTTTGATCGAGTATCCCGGCGCATCCCAGTAGCCTAAGTTCAATAATCCACGGCGACTATTTATTTAGCTCGTCGTCACTCGTCTCTCTCGTATCCGTATAACACCAAGGTGGGCGGTAAAGGCCAAGAGTCGCCGATGTCGCACACTTTCCTTAATTGTCCCGATGAATCCCAATGTAAATGGCTGCGTCTGAACGAGCACGTTCCTCCACATACAAAGCATATTGTAACTCACGTCAGCAGGTCGTAAATGTTGGTTTCCCTCTCAAATTCAGCCACGAGAAACGTGATACAACAACAACAACAACAACAACAATAACAACGGCATTGAAGACACGAACGATGGCTCGAGAGTTCGTTACCCGTTATTTCCCTATTCTTAACTAGCGCTAATGTCGTTCGGTGTGCAGGATCACGCTGCGTCCCTTTAAAAGCAGGAGAGGCGAAGAAAAAAAAACCCCTTTGAGCTTTAGAGGCGAGCATTGTTCGTGGTAGCGAGGAAAGCGCGGCCAAGCAAGAAAGTGAAAAATGTGACGGATAGAGGTAGAGAGGCGCGATGATGGGACCGACAGATAAGTGAGATGCGCGCGACTCTCACGCTTTAAGGGGCCCTGTGACACCCAGTGGTTGGTTAAAACACGTGGCGATCGCGCGTAATAACGAGATTCCAAGACGATTCGAAAATTCTTGGAGCCCCAGCCCCCATATTAATCGGGGGGCGAGTGATGGCGCGGTGACTTTTCGCGGTGGTATTTGCCCGCTGCGATCGTATTCCATGGATCTTTCGATGCGATTGTGAAAGTAGGTGCGATCCACCACGTTTTTTCGCTCAAGCTCGTCTTAAGCGTCCCCTGGACTTTAAGAGTTAGCGTTACACGCAATGTATTTTACATGCAATTTGAACTGTCGATACCGCCTTTCAATGGTCGTCCTCCCCTCCCCTCCTCATTCGAGTTTAAATTATCAGATGTTCTATTTATTTGCAAGGATTAATGGCCGATCCGAAAATAATAAGCCGTTGCTCGTGTGTATTAAATTTCACGGGAATTCCATAATACTTTATCACCCACGAGATTACAAAAGTTTCATTACATTTTCTTTCAAAGACCTATAAACTCCCCATATTTTACCGCCTAATCTCAACGAAATGGCAAAACGTAAAACTTGATTCGCAATCAATTCCCTCTACAATTTTTCGCAACTTTTTGTAAATGACTTTCGCTCGTATACCTCTAATATTTCATATGAAAATGATCGAGCAATGATAACTTGGGAGCTCGTTATATCGTTATTCATGATAAGAAATGAATATATTTTTTTTTAATTTTATATAATCGCCTTGAAAGCCATCGGCATTCTAATCGATAATTATTGATTGTCGCACAACTCGCAGGACGATTGATAGGCCATTTTGGCATTATAAAGAGCGAGGCATCGCCTCGCACAAATAAGATGAATTGTTTATTTCATAAATGAAAACAAACAGACTTTATTGTTCGTCGCTGTTTTATTGTATGACTATAACAACAACACCGCGACTGTAACTGCACAACCATAAATTGCACTTACCTTAATAATTATGATTATAAGAGGGAAAGAAAAAACAAACCTTTCTTTATTTACATAAATTCTCATTATTATTAGAACATAAAAGTATCGAGCGTAAAAAATTGGCAGTAAGTTAAATTTTTTTACAGCACCTTTTGCTTATAAGAATGGACAAGTAAATACGCGTTTACATCAATATGAAATATTTTAATATTTGCATATTTCCACGTACGTCCTAAAAGAAAAGCACACGTTAATGGCAGAAGCCGTTTCCACAAGTGAACGTCTGGACATCGTGGAAATGAGTGGGGAAAATCCTTTTTTACTGAGAGCCGCTCTATTGTTGCTAATAAGCAAACGAAAAACAGGTATTCGAAAAAAGAAAATAAAGAAAGAAAAGAGAAGGAAAGAAAAGAGATGCAAAATAAAGCAAAAACGAAATTTTAAGGATCTTCCACTATTGAAGGAACTAAAGCCGAATGAATTGGAGTGGGAGATGGATGGTGAAGGTGAAAAAACAAAATTTGTGAGAATTTTTTTCTACAGATTCATTAAAAAGGAGAGTCACTGCCAATGGTCTGCACGTGGTGCACTCGTCTCGTAAAAGTAATCTGTAATTGGCTCGTAAAACAATAAAGTCTATTAAGGCTTTGACGAAGAGTAGGAAGGTTACGCCGTAGGCTTTCTCCCCGCACAATCTATCTCCTAACTCTTCTCTTATTTTTCATCATTTTGTCTCCATTTTTCTCCATCGCTTTGTCTCTCTATTACCATTATCTCGATTTTTATTATAACTGGCGTTATAATTTTACTTGCATTACCTTCTCAATTCCAGAGTAAGGTTTGCTGAGTATATGGAACTCGTATAACCATCATTATCTAGAATCTATTTATATAGATGGGGAGGAGCGGGGTGGGTTTGGGAGTGAAAACAAAATTGAACAAATTGAAGAAGGCAAGATTCAAAGATATAAAGAAATTTGTAGCTGTAACGTAGCTTTGCTAGGTCGTATATGTCAAGGTGAAGGTCGCAAAGTTCGCCTGATGTTCGAAACATTATTTTTTGCACGAGAATACGAATAACGTGAAAATACATTTGTTCACGCGAATAATATATCCTTTAGATTTATAAACTTTCACATAATACGTGTAGATCTGTAAAAATAACATTCCCTTGATAATTGCAATAGTATAAGATTAACACGACCGATGGCCTTTTATTTAAATTTTAAATTGCCTTTACCTATGCCTAGTAAAATAATTTATTTCAACAATAAGTTGCAAAGCCGTTCAAGGAAAGCCTATAATGTCTTTGTGGTAATATCTTAACTGGTTTCTTCAAACGATGCCCATTCTACTTTTGTTTTTAAAATGTACCGCATACACTAAATTAAACAAAAAGAGCTTCTAATTCCTGTTACTGAAAAAAAGTGGCATTTTAATCGAAACTACCAAGTTCTTCATTGTTAAATAAAAGTGACGTGCTTACAGACATTCATTATTACGGTGCACAATCCTCGTAAAACATTGACTTTCAATATCTTGTCAAATGAATCGTAAATCTTACAAAATTTGCCGGTAAGGAAATAGCGAGTGAAATACGAGTATAAAGTATTACCGAACAAAGTGCGTGCGATTGTGCAATGAGAGATTGCGATTGAGAAATGAGCACGAAATACAAATAGTCATTTCGAACGTTTTGGTGACTTTAAATTATCTCTCATTCAGTTTTTAAATATTCTACCTCGTAACTGCGTATATTCTTAAAACAAACATTCTATTGGTTGAGTTATTTTCTTAAGTCTTGACGCTCAGCATCAATAAGATTCTTTTGTATCCACCTGTCTCTCCTCCGACTATTTATCATTAGAATTGAATAATTATAATTATTCCTTCATTCGTGTCTATATGAAATATGCACGATGTAACGAGTGACTGGAAGGAACAAAAAAAAAAAAAAAAAAAAAAAAAAAAAAAAATTTCGAATAATACTTGCACAAGTGATATCAATTATTGTCATAATCATAAAATTAACGGACCAGCATTGCCCGACTCTTTAATTGATAGAGCAACGCAAAAATCTTCAGCTAATCGTATGCGTAGAACAGTGATGGTAAGGAATCGACTGTTTTGATCAAATTCAACAGCATCCGCTACGTTAGCTTCCAACGCAAAAACAATTTTCAGAACTTTTCACGAGCGATGATTAACGCGCGTCCCAACGTAATCGTCATAGCTCACAGATAGGAGGAGGTGCACTGCCGTGAGTTAGTTACCAAAATTTGTCAGTTTTTTATGCGCGCGCGTCGATGGTAAGATTGGTGGAAGCGTGTGAAACGACTATGCCACGTCGGTTCATAAATTTCGTCTCTTTGTGGTCTCGGGAGCAATTTCGAGAGCTTCATTTTGTGAGGATCTTTAGGGCTTGAAAGGGCCGTAAAGTATCCCCGTTTTGTAAAGCTATGGAGTGCACGCGGAATTCTTTTGCTAAACTGACGCAAGAGGTATGTATTATGTATTTTGAGGGACGTTCGGTTTCCGGTTGGCCTAGTCAAGTACTACGGACGATAGTCCCACCCACACGGATTAAAAAAGGCCCGATACATCGCCAAAAATTACGGCAGCTCTCGGTATTAGACAGAACTCGGTTTTTGCTGCCCACGCAGTAATGCGTGGGAGATAAGCGCTGACTGCTTGTGCGCTGCCGTCGTCTAAGGATTCAATAGTACTTCTATAGTACTTTTAAATTGAGCGTGGCTTTGGGTTTGAAAAGTTTTAAGTATATGACTAAGTATCATTATTATTCCGGCTTAATCATCGCTGCTGTACAATGATAATAGAAGGAAAAGGAATTTTTCATGCACAATGAAATAGGAAATGAAGCCAGAATGGGCTTGTAGGTCTTGTTTCTAATTTACTTGATTGTGTTCTTATGGGGAAGTCAATCAGCATGATTGTGTGGGTGCACGTGTATGGATATGCGCGCGTACTTAAGGTAATTCAGTCGTCTCAACACGAATTCACTAAAGCAGATTTTATCAGAGAAAGAGTTGAGATTTTAGTAGTTCTAACACGTTTTTCTCAACTTCTTTCTTTATACCCTTCAGTTTTATTATCTCAAACACTTTATTGTCCTTTCAATTTTTCTTTCTCTCTCTCTCTCTCTCTCTCTCTCTCTCTCTCTCTATTTCCTTATTTATTCTTTTCTTATTCCTAATTTATGCTTTATGGAATTGTAGAGTGAACATGTATATATATATATATATATATATATATATATATATATATATAATAATATAAGTATATACATAATAATATAAGTTAGAGAATTAATAAAATGAACGTTTATTTTATTTGTATATTATTTATGTAGTAGATTTTACACTTTCCATTGCGTCATTTCAATTGTTAATATACTATAAAAACAAATAGTCGATTACGTAAGACGAGTATTTATGAAATTTTAGATATTAAATTTCATATGGTTATTCTACGATTATAATACGATAATTAATATTATTGTACGAACCTGAAATGAGAATGACAAATATGTCAAGTAGATAAAAGTAAGGGAATCAAGAAAATATATGTGCAAGTATCGTTGAACTGTTAAATAAATCAATTAAAAATGTTATAAATTGTATGCAAAGTTCGTTAAATCATATTTTCTTATCTATTTAAACATTATAATGAAAATTATCTTTACTTTAAATTACAATACGTACTGTGCAGTCAGTAATTATTAAAGCAAATGCTAATGTTACACATTCATATCGAGTTTATCTATGTTCTTGGATTTAATTAATTTATATGACAATGCATATTACTTTATATATATATATATATATATATATATATATATATATATATATATATATATATATATATTTATTTATTTATATATT
>NW_011948448.1:1080655-1094079 GCF_000503995.2 Ceratosolen solmsi marchali
TATATATATATATATATATATATATATATATATATATATATATATATGTATATATATTTTTTTATTTTTTTATATATTTATTTAATAACATTATACTCTTAAGTGTACTCTTCGATTAAAATAATTACTTTATTTAAACATTTCTCCATAATGAAGTATCGTTCTTGCTTAAAATACGTATTTTATTTGATTATTCGGTGAATTTCATAGGAATTTGATATTCGTAAATTTCATCGATTGACACTTACTATTTCAGATTAATAAATTCAAATATATTTTAACGTTTAAAATGAAAATGAAGTAGAACAGTTTTTATGATCTAATGACCAATACTATAAACATCAACGATTAAAATTGACGCCAAAAAATATTTTATCGCACGCTGTAATTTCCAATAACGTTGACAACATATTTTAACTTAAAGGCATTGGTAATAAAAAGAGGAATACAAAGAAAGAAAAATCAATTCTCAACAGATTGAAAGAGTCGAGCGAGCTACCTGCACTTGCCATTCATTGATTTTTAGACTAAATTTAAAATCATAAAGAATAAAACATTGGTATATCAGATTCTGTTAGTTATAAAACTGCTTGCACGAGCTAAAATGAACTAGCATATTAAATTTTTGATAGTTTGTAGAAAACTTTTTTGCGAAAGCATGCTACACGTGTACTAATTCTAACTCTTAGCCAGTATTATATAGTTTTTCCTTGTGCCATAGTTTCGCATTCTAATAATTAATCAACGCTTTATCAATAATCACGAAAATAAAAAAATATAATCATAATGCAGCTTGTCAGAAAAGACTTCAAAATCTGAATAAATTGAGTGAGGATTTGCAAGATTTTGATAATAGCGACAATTCTTCCCAACAATTGGTCTTCAATATCATCGGCTGATTGATTTCGTCTATCTCGTAATCTACATTCCCGAGCGATGCATCACCCGGACGCCGTGGCATTAGCGGAAGAAAAGCGGACGAGCATTTGCTCACCCCGAGCGAAAGTCTTCCGCCCGTAGCTCGTCGTCTTGCCGTCGAAGGTGTCGTCGAAGGTGTCGTCGAAGGTGTCGTCGAACGGAAACTCCACCAAGGAGTCGCGGACGTCTTATCGCAACTCTCAAATCTGACATCCGCACGGGGTCTCGGATGGCGCGCGTGGCCCTAGGAGGGCCAAGATGAGCAAAAGGGGCTCGTCGATCGCCATTGGCGATTGAGGTCTATCGTATTGGAACGAATTGGGTCGGCTTTATCGGGATGTGTGGGAATTTGTAATGGAATGGAAAAATAACTCTTAATGCTCGTTGTTAATTTCGAATGTAGAGGAACGAGGACGCGCAACGATGTGGAAAATTGGAAAACTTAAGGTGGTAACGCACTGCATGAATAAACGTACAAGGACTTTTTCTCGATTTTGTATTAAGATTACAATTTATATGACATTCATTAATTTATTTATTGATTTTTATTTGCTTATTTTATAAATAACATAACGGTTGCGAGTTGAGATATTCCAAAGAAAAAACAATGAAAAAATAAGATAATACTCGAAATATTTCAAAAAGAGTATATGGAAAAGGTAAAAGTCCTTTTGAGACTTAGCGATAAGACGATAATTACCAATTGTCGTATCTGCTTCTTTTAAATGTAAATTGAACATAACTTCATCAATGATAAACCTTTTCATTTTGCACGAGAAATTATGTTCTTAAAATCATTAAATTGAAAATCATTAATAGCTTTGCACTTTTTCGCTTTAGACATATCATCGTACTCTCAAATTTTATTGATATTCACATAATCATTAGAACGAATCCGCGAAGATTTGCATTAACAGGCGTATTTGCAATAAATTTCTAGAAAAATAAAACCAAGTAATTTGTATTTATCATGCTGTTTCATTATTTTAATAAGTGTGGGAAAGCTTGTCGCGACAATTTTGTCATTTGTACGATAATATTTAAAACATAGTATAAATTTAATATTCATAAGCTGAGTTAATTACCAATCAGTATATTTTGAAGTAATTAGAGTGGCCAAGCTTTCGTAAAGGTGCAAATAGTACTGGGACATTACAGTAAAGACACTTTCTGTTTGAAAAAAAAAAAAAACAATCCGAGAGAAAGCTTAACAATGTTAATTTAAGAAACTTTAATTAAGTGTTCAGATTCCCAGAAGAAGAAATCTTCTCCCTCCGATTCCCCCCTCCCCCACCCCTTCGCTCGCTCTCTCTCTCTCTCTCTCTCTCTCTCTCTCTCTCTCTCTCCCCGCGGAACGCAGAAAATATATCGCCTTGCCAGTTGCCCACACACAGTCAGGAGGAGAACCGGTGTTCAAAATCGATTCGACTTCCCTAATTTAAAAACGCGATCATCTACGAAGCGACGCAGCGAAACGAAGAGAACGAGAGAACGAGACAAATACATATGCATTTTCGAATGCACACTTCAACTCACCCGGCGGCATTTAAAACCGATTTCCGATTGGATCATGCCGCCCTCCCCTCGCCATGTTCGCAAAGCGAGTAAAGAAATGAAAAGAGAGATGGATAGAAAAAAAAAATGAAAAAAAAGAGAGAGGATTATTATATGGTATGTCGTGTAGAGCCAATGATCGAAGTTTTGCAAGATTGAGGAATTAACACTGTGTTGGCATATTAGTGGAGTAATATAAAAAAAAAAAAAAAAAAAAAAAAAAAATTAAAAGAAAAAATACTACGATAAAGTCAATCGTACATCATGCGTTGCTCGTTGCTCTCTATGTTACTTAGAGCGTTAGAAGAGAATGAAATAGTGAAATCCCTTTCGTGAAAGGTGAAAAAAAAGTAAAATAAAATAAAAAAAAAAAAAAAAGAAAAAAAAAAACCAAGAAGCTCCCAATAAAAAAATATATTCCAATATGAATACAGATCACATAATCTCGAGTTTCCAATTTGAATTTCTTATACCATCCGTTCCGATTCCTCCTCGTCGTAATTCTCGAAATAATACTTTTGATAAAGAATATTTAAAATAATCACCACCGAGCCTTGGTGATGACAATTACAAGTGAAATCCAGCATTTCTCGCACACCTTAGGGCTTTTCTCGATTTAAATTACTTTAATTTAACGAATTGTCGGATTATTGTAAAATTTATAAACGTACTTAGGTTTTTATATTGAAAATTGATTCTAACAAGGGAAAATACATTCTGTTTAAAGTATATTAATTTATTCAATACTAAGTTGAATGTAAAATTATATAAAATGTGGGTCTTTGTGTGGTCTTCGATAGTATTTAATTTATAATTACCTTCGCGTAATAAAAAAATTTTATTGTCTTACAAAACCTTTTATACAAGACATTTGATTTTGTTTTCAACAACTTGTGTATTTCTAGTTGGTTTACTAATCCCATAAAAGAACCAATAAATTCTTTTTATTATTATTCATTACAATTTAACACGCTAATTTAATAAAATATAAAAATTCTTTTTTTAAGCAATATAAATTTTATTCTTCGGTCGATCATGATAAATTTTTATTTTTACAAAATGCCTCGCAAACATTGAGTGGTTCAATAAAATTCATCAAGTTAAAGAAAATCATTAAATCGATCGTTTGATAAAATATAAGGAAATACATATATAACTGCTATCGTATATTTTAATATTTACTAATAATTTTATTGCATAATAAATTTCGAATTAACTTATCGAAAGCATATATTTTGCAGGAATAAAATTTTGAAACAACCTTGAATCGCTCGACAACAAAATCAATTTTCATCTTCGAAATACTATTCGTAATATTGAGGCGCAAAAACTTTAAGCAACGCTTTGTTTTAACTGTTCCGGGTTTTATTAATCAAAGAAACGGGAATGAAAGATTAAAAATAAAAGATAACTCGACCGGTGTTTGTAGTAATTTTTCAAAGAAACCGACCTTTTCGGCTTTTATATTGTTATTATTCTTTTTCTTTTCCTTTTAACTTTTCCTTTTACCACCACCACCACCACCACCACCATCACCACCACCCCTCCCCCCTCCACACCCAAAGTTGCAGATTTAAATGTAAGTCAAGCGTGAGGTCTGCTCGAGATAAAATTTTAATTAAATTATAAAATGTCGGTACATTTCAAGGGATGCCCGTGCGTGCGAATAACTTAACATTTCTCTTTGCGCATTGAGCCTAGGACTTAAGAATCTGAGCGAAAAACATAATCGTACCAACGGTCGATGCTAAAGTATTTCATAATCGCAAATGTATGATAATTGACGACGAAGACGATTCACCAGCGCTCGCTCATTGCTAATTCAGGTAGCCCCTTAATTATAAGCAAGATGATTAATTCTCATCAGCAATGTTGCTGCCCTACATACATCCCTAACGCCTCGTCACTCTCGTATCGCAGGACCCTCTCGCACAAACACCACCAAGCGCAAAAGGTGCATATTTATCAGTACGCGCACAGTGACGACCAATACGGCAAGGAAGCTAGAGACCGATGCGTCGAGACGCAGGATCGCACGTATAAATGCAGACGACGCTGCTGGCGTATGTGTGAGCACGCGTAAACCAGAAGGTCCTCAACTTGAGAATCGAAGTCCCGAAGATCAGCCTTAATTAACTGTCGGGGAGCCGCGAGGCTCGTTTGCGCGGACTCAACGGGGCGAAGAGGTGCGCGAGGACCAAAGCCACAGAGAGAGAGAGAGAGAGAGAGAGAGAGAGAGAGAGAGAGAGAGAGAAAAGTCCATAAGTAGCATCGTCGGCAAGCGCGTGTGTCGCTGGGTGGTCATCGGATTCCAGTTTCTCGATAATTGGTCCAAGTGTTTCAACACCCGGCCCAATACGAATGTATATGAGGATGAATAATCAGCGCTTGTCGCCGCGGCAGTGGCGGCGGGCTTATATTAGGGACCGCTCCCGTCCCGGCGTGTGCGGCGGCTGTGGTGGTGGCCGTGGCTCCTCACCCTCCTGCCCTCCTCCCCCCTCCCCATTCCCCTCCCCCTCCCCACTCACTCACTCACTCACTCACTCACTCACTCACTCACTCCAACCCCAACCCCACCACGAATAAAAGCCGATACTCGCGCGCTATGGCGGACCCGAGTGTCGTCCATGCGCCCATGTTACCCATACAGAGCCATCGACGCGCGTGTAACGCATATACGCGGGTTTTTCACCGGGAATTAATGAGCCCACTCCTTTTTCGGAATTATTTCAGAGGTGTTTCTTTTTTTCCTCCCGTCCCTTCCCGCTACCTCCCTTGCCCGTGATCGCTCGATCGCGCGCGCGCGCGCCTTCTACTATCTTAACCGACTCCGACCCTCAAGACTCGAGGAGGGCATCGAGTCTAATTCGGCCGGGATTCCGCTTCTTCGACTTTTTCCACTCGAGTCCAGCAGAGCGGCCATTACTATGTTTATTACGAAAGTGGAAGTGAAATAGACGACAGTTTGCCCGTGGGAACTATTTTCTCGGAATAATGTGAAACATCGGTATGATGGAGCATCCTAAAATACTTTTAGAGTCCTCTCAAATTTCAAGTGTCAAAATAATGAAACAAAAAATTAACAGTATATTTACGTAAATTAATAATAATTAAGTAAATTTGAAAGTAGTAAATTCACAAAAATAAAAAATAAAAAAAATAAAAAAAAAAACAAAAAAAACAAAAAAAACAAATAAACAAAAAAAGAAAAAAACCGAAAAAAAAAGACAAAAATGGAACATTATCTATGCGACATAAAGTATCGATTAAACGTCTTGCCATTGTTTATAAAGAGATCCCATTTATACGATTAAAATATATTCTAAAATCCATATCAATTATAATAAATAGTTTTTTTTTTCATTTGCGCCTAGTCTCCACCTAATTATCCGTTTTTTGCAATAAAAATATTTCTCCTTATACTCGTGAATCCCTTACGTTTTGCTCTTTACCGGTGCTCATATATAAGGGCGCAAATTTTTTAAATGAACGGAAGTTCGAATGTAAAGTTTTAACCGATCCTAGACTCGTATGTTACGTAAATATTATTCATTAAAAATTTCATAAACATTCTATACTAGCCACTGAACTATTTGAAATTAAAATACATTTAGCAAAAGTAATACTTCATCAAAGTCAAACTGCATAATGTCCTTTGCGATACAAATTTGTGACAAAAATTCTTAAATAATTATTCTTATCATTATTCGTAATACTTTCGTTGGATCATGAAATTTGTAATTTATAAAACGTATAGAAAATTATCGTAAATAAATACGATAATGGTTTTTTAATTGTAAAAGATTGCTTGTCAACCCTAATTCCAATGTGTTTCAGCTCGATCAACGATATTTCCTCGTGAATTGCGTTACATTTGAGAAGTCGAGTAATCCATATTTACGAAAAGTGTTAAGACAGAAATTACATGGTTATGAAATAATTAAGAAAATCAACATATCCGTATCCCTCCACGACTCCTTCATTCCCCTCAATCCCCAATATTCCGACCAATTCCATCTCCTGTCGAAGTTCTATCATTGAAAGTTCTATATAATAAAACAAAAAAACAAAAAAAAAAAAAAAAAAAACAAAAAAAAAAAAAAAAAAAAAGTATTGTTAAATAGATCGACGTGGATCATAAGTGCTGTAGTACTGTACAGTGCGCTTAAGAAACAATACGAGTAGATCGATGCCCAATATAGTACGTTCACACAGATAAGAATTCTTAATCTCAATTTATCTGGATAAGCAAAGTTGCAGGATGCAAAGGATCCAAGCGTCCAGCGAGTAAGTCGATCCCGAGTATCGCCGTCGAGTGCAACATCCAACCAAAAGCAAGAATCCCGACCACTAAATGCACACTCTCAAGCAGTGCCGATGTAAGTTAAGAAGTGCGTTTGACTCATCTCCGACTTCGTTGTGCCTATCACTTTCGAGACTCGCGTGTTATCACATCCATCTACATCTCGATCGACGCTCTCCTTTTCTATTTCGCGCCGCTAACCCTCGTCACCCCAATAGACTTCATCAGCCGCGTTTGCGCCGCTTCGCTTATCGCGTCCCGCAGACTGGTCGACGGGGGTCTGTGGGATCGGCGGGGCGGGGGGGGGGGGGGGGGGGGGGGGGGGGGGGGGGGGGGAAGGCCACGGGTCGATGCAGCAGCATCGGACAAGGCCACGTTTATTCGTTTGTGAAATTAGTGCTGCTTCTGTCGTGTTTAGGATCGACCGGCCTGGGCTTGAGGAGCGAGGAAAACCGCCCTGACACCACCAGACGACTCTCGCTATCGGATGACCGAGCGCAAGAGAGGGAGAGAGAGAGAGAGAGAGAGAGAGAGAGAGAGAGAGAGCCGAAGGGGGAACGAAATCGTGTGCACGGCTTCTTGAGCGTATTGGTGTGAAGCTAATTTGGTTGATTCGTTATTTCGGAATTGGTGTGTGAAAACAACGAGCTCTCTCTCTCTCTCTCTCTCTCTCTTGAGAATTTGGGATAATCTGTTCGCTAAGGCACCGGATCTATTGGAAAAAAGTTTGATTGGTTTGATTTTGTCGGGAAGTGAAAATGTCGCCGTATATCGTCTCCTTATTTGACTCTGAAAATTCCCGGATGCGATATATATATATGTATATATATATTGTTAATTTTTATAATTTTTTTTTTTTTTTTTTGAATGAAATCCATCGCTCGTTTGTGCAATGTCAGGTTCGAGGTAGCTAGCGCATTCCGAAGAAAAAATTCAACGCAATGAGATAAATGTCGTTGTAAAAAGTATGGCGACTTTGGCTCCGATACCTCAATGTAAATCCATGAAAAAGTAAAAAGTAAAGATGTGCCACTTGATAGGGAAGAACTATTTTCAGACTAGTAGAATTTTGTTCCGCTCACCTTACAAAGAACTTGATTGTTTTTTGCGACCATTCGGCAACTATCGTTTAATGATATATATAAGACTATAAGAGCTAACTGGTGACGCTCATATGACTAACACTCGTAAAGTCTCAACTTTTTATAACCGACGTAGATTGACTAGAGGCCATGTAGAATCGTAGTCACTGTCCAAGATAAGGATTGCGCACTAATCGCGGGACAGCTAATGAATAGGCAAGTCATACTTTTAACAGTATCAAAGTATTTATTACGTGTAGTTAAAGTATAGCAAGGTCGATGAATGCAAAGCTTAGATCATTAAATAGAGTCCTACTTCTATTTTTCATCCATCTATCATCATCATCATCATCATCATCATCATCATCATCATTCTTCAATTTCAATATGCGAGGTAATATTTATAAACGAAGTCAGTAAAAAATCGTTGCGCATACAATTTCTTTATTCTGCCTTTCTTTTTAGGGCGAAATCTCATTTAAACACAGACAGCTGCTCTTGAGGATTTGTCTCCCTCTAATGTGCCAAAAGATATTTAATCTACATTATTACATCGAGAGCTTTGTGTCCTATCTCATTACGAATGACCACAATTGTATGGTTGGTTTTTTTTTTTTTTTTTTGTTGCAATTGATAAGCCGCGAAAAATGCACACAACTTACCGGTGCTTCCATCACAATTCGTAAACCGCGTGGAGCATACGAGAGTGCGCGAATGTCTCTCGATTTTGCAAAAGTACACATTATCCACAAGTATACTGAATGCACAGTCGATCGGAGCTCAAGTTTACAACAACAATTATTTCAATAATAATACAATGCACCACTTCCATCATTATTGTGGTTTGGCACACGAACGTTTAGGTAATTCGGTCCGTGCGGTGATGACGATGTACGGTAATGGAGTACCAGTCGCCAGCAGAGTAATTAGCAAAGGCCAAAGGAAACGGCACGAGTACGATCCTTGCCCTAATCAAATATCGACGCGTCTGAACGTGGAGGTCGCCAAAATGTACGAGTAGCCTAATCGAAACGACTACTCGCTCCACTGAGCGCAAGTCAATCGCTCTATGATCGCTGATCTAGCGGAAGGACCCCCCCCCCCCCTTCTCCTCCTCCTCCTCCTCCACCCTCCTCCCACCCAAACCAATACCCATGCACGCACGCATACACGCGCACGCACTCCCTGTGTCCTCCCGTTACGAGTTTTTGGTCTCCGTTTGGCCGGCTCCCGATCGCTTTTCCGTCCTTGCCGCGGACGCGTTTTCAAGCCATAAGCTGCGGGCGCTTAGACCCGCTCGGCAGCACTCTTTCAATCCGTCGAATGTCTTATCGATCCGATCAGACTGATTAACGACACTCGCAACCATTTAACCATGATATTTTTAAATTGCAGCCAGTCAATGTTGATGATTGAATTACACGTGAAGTATTTGATAGTGGCAGTAAAAACAGTGAAATCTCCGAAATTGTTTGTTTTTAATCGATTAAGACTCGGGTCGTTGAAAGCAATAGGTTGCTCTCAGGGTCAATTTCTATCAATCGTCGACCGAGAGAGAGAGAGAGAGAGAGAGAGAGAGAGAGAGAGATAGCGAGAGATAGAGAGAGATAGAGAGATTGAGAGAGATTGAGAGAGAATCTCTCGGTTAATTTAATGCACGTCGTTTGCTTTGACGTAAAAAAAAGCAAATTAATCCAAGATTTATGGTAAGTGGCCAAGAGATTATTATGATTGCTCGCGTTAAATATTTAAGTTTTTTCTGTTGATAGCGAAGGAGTGGTCACCAAACACAAATTATTAGCTCATTGTCTTCAGTATTCCAATATAATGAAGATAGTTATTGATTTATTTCACTGCAGTGTGTCAAATTACACATTTACGTTCAATGAAACTGGCCAATTACAAAGTCCCGGGCTAACGAAGGGTTAACGAAATATTCAGGTTTTTGGTACCGCGCTAACTTGCCGATTTTACTTCACCCACGTTTTTAAGAAATGTCCGTCGGCGAACAACCTGTCTTTTAATGCTCAATCGTGACTGAAATAGAAAGTTATCGATATATTAGAGGCTAATCGTCATTGAGAAAAAGTAGACGAAATATCATTAGCATAATACAAAGCACCTGATATTCCAAAGGCCTACTCCCTCAGAAGCCACGCAGAGGGGCTGGAGGAGAGGAGTCAGTCCGAAATTTCAACATTGCCGAGTAATATTAGCTCGTTGGCTGGAGGCATAAAAAGCAACAGGAGGCGAGGGAGCAAAGACTCGTCGGTAGGTGAATTCGCTCGGATGCCGAGGAGGAACGTCCGAGGCAGGTCCGCGAGCCTCGTCCGAGCGGCCACGCGCGCTACGTGCATAATCGACGACAAAAAAAGGAGGGCATCGAGCGGAACTTCCCCGAAGTGGGGCCGACGAAAGCGCGCGTCGATCGCAACGTCGTTCGCTTACGGCGTCGCTGCCGCTGCAAAAAGAGCCCGAGGATCGCGCGCGTCCGTCCCGGGAGAAATTCTTCGCTCCAGGCGATCGGCCGAGTCATCGCCGCTACATCTCTCTCTCTCTCTCTCTCTCTCTCTCTCTCTCTTTTTTTATCTCTTTATCTCTATATCTCTATCTCTCTATCTCTCTCCCCATGTCTCTCTATTTCTCTCCATCTCTCTCCATCTCTCTCTCTCTCTCTCTCTCTCTCTCTCTCTCTCTCTCTCTATCTATCTCTATCTCTATGTCTATCTCTATCTCTATGTCTATCTCTATCTGCGTCTATCATTGTGCGTGCGTGCGTGCGTGCGTGCGTGCGTGCGTGCGTGAGTGCGCGCGCGCGCGCGCCGATGGGACAGGTGAGCGAGGGAGAGGGGCCGAGAGCGGGCGGCAAAAAGAGAGGCCGAAGAGACGACTGTGAGAGCGCGGCCGCGTGTGCGTGCGTGTGCGCGATTCTTCGCGTTTTTGCCGCGAGTCAACGAGAGCGATGTTTCACTCAAGCGGCTACGCGTCTGCGCGGCTTTCCGGCAGCTCGCGCGCCTCCGTCCTCCCGACGAGTCAGCGCCGAGACGATCGCCGATCGTCTCGGCGATCGATAAGGGGATGACGAGGGCAGCCGGAGCGACCGAGGCCCCGGACCATTCCTCATTAGGCGCGATGGCCTCGCGAAATATCGGACTGAGCTACTGGCAGCTCCCCGAGCCCTCTTCGGGGGATGAAGCCGTTGCTCCCTAGGTGGCCTCGACCATGAATCTTCATATTGTTCCCGATCTCGATACCACGACCGAATTATTAATATCCAAACCTTTCCCCCCCACCACCTTCAATTATCCTCGTACTCGGTCGGGGTTGATTCGACGTTTCGGCACATATACCGGAACCCTTTCCTACAATACCCAATTGACTATTTTACTATTTATATCGACGGGCTTCCTCGTCGGCCAAACGCTTCGACTATCGAATTAGCTCAGATGAGCGTAATTCGAAAATTTACATGCACCGCCCAATAAACTTCAGTCGACCATTCTCCAACGTAATGCACAATGTCGCATTAACTAATAATTGTAAATTGGTATATGAAATACTTAGGCAGCCCCATCGGACTATTAAAGGACGCGGCGCGTGGTTACCGCGTCTCGCGAAAAAATCAAGATCAGCCTAATCCACTCAATAATTAACTCGATGTTCTTCCCGATGTTGTCCCCGATAAATATAATACGCTGGCTAATTCATAAATTTAAGAGCGGCCGTGAGAATAATATAATGGACAAAAATTTCGATAACGCGAGAGCCAGAAAACATCGTCGTCGAACGATTCTTCCAGTAAGAAACCGCCACGCCCATTCGTCTCGGCCAAATAAATTTTCATTTTCCAATGTATATCGTAGGCAGACTATGGCTAATGCTCTCTCTCTCTCTCTCTCTCTCTCTCTCTCTCTTTCTCTTTCTCTCTCTCTCTCTAGCAGGGCTGATGGAGAACGACAGCATCGGACCTCCCGAACGGATACGCGAGAGGCTCGTCATCCTGGCGCTGCAAAGAAACCGTCGCGGACAAAGAGACGCGAAGGAATCACGTTGCGCACGTCCGGCGAAAAACTGGATCGTTACGTGCCCAGCGCGACGCCTTTAACGAACGCGCACTGATTTACTCGCGTAGCCTGGACGGGGGTACAAGGACGTTATCCGCGGATAGGTTAGCCGATTTCGAGCTAAGGAATTCGTGCGCCGATGCTTCCCGCTTGGGACGTGATTGTTGCCGCGGGAATGAGCGAGCAATTTTCTTGCCTCTCCGCTCGCTCGCTCGACTCGACGCTTTTACGAACGTGTCAACTCGTTATACTCTCGACCGAGCGGCGCGTCCACACTCGTAATTTTGCACGACCGCCGTACTGCCAACCGGGACGAGCAACGACGAGCAACGGCGAGCAAATTTTTTTTTCTCCTTTCGCTTTACAAACACCCGCGAGCGATCAGGACTTTGCATGGAATTATGCGTGTTTTAAGTTGGCGGCATGCTCGAACCAACACTCGCCCGTATCACGGAGCTTATCACTGGGAGAGATTAATAAAGAGGATGAGTGGAGAGGAGAGGAGAGGTGAGAAAGGAGTGGGGGGGAGGGGGGGGCTGGAAATTAGTCCTTTGTACCGCGCCGAGTTTTCAAATCCAACGAAAATTCGCAGCGAGCGACGCGACTTCCCGACTTGGATACCATACACGGGATCTTGGAAATGAAATTCTCTCTCGGCGACGAATCCGACACGAAATTTCTTACTCCACTTTCAGCCTTAATTATCCAAACTCGTTGGCCGTTTGGTCGAATGTGAAAGCTATTCTAGTAAAGCGCCCTACTCCTGAACTTATTAAAACATTATATTACTTTCGTAATGGATACTCGATGTGCGAGAGGCACGCGCTTCGCCAGTTCGATACCCTTCGATTATTATGTCAATTGTAATTGCCGATGATAATCGTATGAAATAAAGAGGTAATTGTATCGTGAAAAATCGTAAGAATGTGAGATGCTTGGGAAAGTTTAAAGCTTTGTTTGTCACATTGTCGGCACTTCTAATCGAGGCATTACGATCTCATCTCGGAGGGCAAAAGGTCGAAGGCAAATTATCAGGAAGCGAAAGTTTCGCGACAACTGTATTGAGTGACAATCAGCGGGGCAAACATTTCACCATAAGAATTTTGTCTTTATTAAAAGTTACTCGTAACAGCCTATTAATCAATATCGCCCCTATAAAACTGAAAGATATTGCTTTAGCGATGCAATTTAATGAAGCGAAAAATGCTTTCTCGCGATATCGACGTCTCCTTGGTTCACTTGCCTATGCCTATCTAATAATCGCGACGCTTCTTCAAAAACCTTCCCTATCGAGTTCGCATTTATTAATATCGATGGTATCGATCGGCCGATCCACCTTCGTTTCCATTAGCTGCTACACTCACACCACAAGCACATGAGATAAAAGTCACGACCTCTTTGTTGTTCTCTAGCTATATCGCGCACTCGCGAGAACATTGCCATTTCGTCCATCACCCATTCCCGATCACGCGAAAATTACAAAGCGTCTCCCCCCCCTCCCCC
>NW_011948448.1:1096649-1097241 GCF_000503995.2 Ceratosolen solmsi marchali
GCGCCCTTATTTTTCTTCCCCCCCCCCCCCCGCGGGGTAATTACCACCTAATTATTTTGCCGTGCGTAAGCACGTAGCGTGTCCAAGTCCCGAGGAATTTTTTGCCCTCGCGGGCGTCAGAAGTGGGCGGATGCTACAGGAGCGAGAGAGCGGCCAGCAAGGTTTCGTAAGCGAGTACCTTAACGAGCATCGCATTCCCTCGTCCTCACCGCACCTTTCACCCCGCTGCTTCGCTAGCTCCAGCACACCCGTTCACTCGCACAATCGCCCGATAACCCGTTCGTGAATTACATTAGACGAATGGGACCTACCGCTACAGCGGTTTTCGTATAGGAAAGGATGCCATCCTCGGCCGTGCCCGCGTAAGGAGTCCCCAGCTGCCAGCGCGAGAACGCGGATCGACGCATCTCCAGGAGCTCCCGGAGCCCGTAAATCATCCAGGGCCGACTGGGCCGTCGAGTGCGTAAGTGCACCCGCTTAATTACCGTTAGCACCTTTCGCTCACTCGTCGCCTCGGCCGATTTCTCGAAGGACATCTGCGACTCGCTCCGCTCCGCCCTGTGTTCTCGCCGCTCCACCTGTTTCGCTTAGA
>NW_011948448.1:1097268-1115734 GCF_000503995.2 Ceratosolen solmsi marchali
GACGCTCTCCTTTTTCCTCCCGACGGAGGCTAGGCGACAGTTGTCGCGCGGCTCTAGTCTACCAGCTCGACACCTGCCCTCCCATCCCCATGGAAAGCGGTTTACCAAATTCTCGTTCCGACATTAATGGCCAATGAACTTTCGGTTTCCTTGGCACTCGGTATCCTCGAGGCACTTGGACAAAAAGGCGGCCTCGGGCCTCGAGTGGCGAGGCGATGACTACGACTACGAAATTCAGCCACCGAGGTGCGCCTACCAACTTTATTATAGTCTTACGACATTACCGACCGCGGACATTAGTAGTCCCCTGATTTTTTTTTTTCTTCTATTTTTCTTCTGTTTTTCTTCTTTTTTTCTATCATTGACACCAGAGTCGCGTAATAATACAATGTCTTATCGAATCACGAACCACGTGACCGTGGATGTCCCTTATCGAATGGTAGGCTCGCAACGAGTTTCATCTCCTCCGCTCTGCTTCCAACGCATCGGTACTTTATTATTATTATTATATATATGTATATAAACTAAATTAAATTTGAACTAAAAGAAAAGAAGAAAGAGAAAAAGAACTCAAAATTTAATTACGAAGCATTGATTGTGGGGATTCGTGACTCGGTACGGTGGTCAGATTCACAACATTTCTTCCCAATAAATATAAAGAATAAATATCAAGAAACATTCGATCTCAGACATCCATGCTCCTCTATTGCTCGTTTATTTCATACTCGGGAATGTGCAAAGAAATTTCATTGCAGAATGAACGAATTGTAATTATAAAGTGAGGCGATAGAGTTTGCCGCTCTTAGATTCTCGTTGTCAACAGTGACGCGAAAATCCGCGAATCATCGTCGAAAATCACAGCCGTAAGCCAAGCCATTACGCGGAAGCATCTTAAAAAGCATCTGCGCGGAATTGTCAGGACCCCGTTGCCGAGCTGGGCGATGTCGCGAGAAAAGGCGAGACAAACTCCTCGAGAGAACGGCCTCCCGTCCACCCATCCTCTTTACGACGCGTTAAAAGTCGAAGGAGCCCGATAGGATCGGCGCGTCGTAGGAAAAACTCGCGAGAACTTATCCGTCCTCGGGCGCGTCCATTCGTCACGTCGCCTCCTGTCCATTCCTTGAATTTTTATTTGTCCTCCCGTGGCCGTCGAGGCCGCCGTACTCTCGAGTTGCCCGAGCACCGCTCGAATTCTTCCGTGATGCGCGAGAGGCAACGTCGATTCCGATCGGCTTGCTCAATCTACGCAACGCAATAGGATCGATCGCACGATCTTATGGATAAAGCGAGTCCCTTTTTATTATTGGCCACTCTGAAAATCGAATGATCTCCGAGGATGTAGAAGGAGACGAGGAGCGACGCTTCAGTCTCCAACGCTCTATAAATTCTTTCTTTTTATCATCATCATTATTATCATTATTATTTTTATTGTTATTATATTAATTTAAGCGATGGGATTGACGCTGTTATTTATTGTGCTTTCGGAGTTTATAAAATCTCGAATGATAAATTGAAATTGAGTTGAAAATATATGTTCCCTAACGGCTGACCTTTTTGAGAATAAGCGTAAGCGCTGATCGGGACGGTTTTCGTTTTTTTTCTTAGGCACATTCGACGATGCGATGGGTATTTAACAGCCGCGCGGCGTATTAAAAACACCATTGAAAAATAAGACGAAACAGTAAACGAATGGAACAATAAAAAACAAAAACAAAGAAAACAAAACAAAACATAACAAAAAAAAATAAAAAAAATTAATAAAATAATAATAAAAAAGCATAACGTATAAAGTTGATGATTGAGATGAGAAAGAAGGATGAAAAAGCTTGCCGAGATAGCGCAATCGCGAGACGCAAGTGCTAAAATCCAAGAATTTGAATTTAATTGAAGCCATAAATAATAGAAAAAGTATTCGCACATAAACAGTAGTTTTTGATATCGAAGCTCAACAGTGTCTAACCCCCTTTTGAACTCCTCAACAGCGTCCATTAAATAAGCCTATAAATCGAGTGAATAACTGAATAAATGAATGGCTAATAATCGGTGTGCCAGTAGGAATTATACGGCACCGCTATTAGGATACATGGAAAGGAAAAGATTTAAACGGACTGGGGGCCCGTTAACTTCCAAGTAGCGCACAAGGATCCCGCCACGGCGCGCCAGTCGTTACTATGTTTGCGCGCCATCCGCGACGCCATCCGCGAACACCCCGAGCGCACAATATAATTTACGCTTGGGGCCGGTTTCGCTCCCCCCACCCACCCATCCACCTAACACCCTCCACCTACAGCGCTCAAATCTTCAAAAACCCGGAGATATATATATATATATATATATATATATATGTACAGGGTAGAGAGAGAGAGAGAGAGAGAGAGAGAGAGAGAGAGCGGACGAAAGAGGAGATTAACGAAATGGAAGAAGAGCGGCCAATTCGCAGACTCCTGGCCTAGCCTACATTTCATTATATACATTTAAATTTAATGTGGCCCCTGTGACTCTATCGGATTTAACGGGTCGCCGACGCCATCGTCGAGCGGAGCAACGAGGACCCGAGCCGATCACCTTAAGCGCCGGCGCAGCATAAATTCAGATGCTTTTCCAGGTCGATTAAAGACCCGGAGCGTCCGTTCGTCCGTCCGTCCGTCCGTTCGTCCGTCCGTCTCGTCAATCAGCCCCGGGAATTCGCTTCTCTCATCCAAGCCGACCGACCGCGCGATATTTTCACGAGGCCGAGAAAACGCGCGGCTACCCGTTGTCCGTTGTCGACGCGCACCGAGTCCGACAATTTATTGACCTGGATTACCACGGCCAAGCCCATCTTTATCCAATATTTATCACCGTGCCGATAATATGCGATATTCTCGCTCTCCTAGCCCCTCTCTCATCCCCCGTCCATCACCGCCCTCCCCCGTCCAACGTCCTCGACCCCGACGCGACGCGTCGATGAAGACATCTTTAGCACCGTCGTTTTTAATTGAAATATCGCTTGTGAATTTGCCTTTTTCATTTGGCCGGATAAATGGATACTGCGACATTTCTGAGTCAATGCCGAGATCGCAATTAGCGCTCGAGCGTTATGAGTGAGACGTCACTTCGTATACGTCTATAATGTACAGTAGGAGACTACTTTAATCACCGATCGCTCGGCGTCATTAACGACGAACGCTCAATTTGTTCATTACGACTCGATTCTGCTTTACAGGACGAGAATTAGTTTTCTAATGCTCGACCACCTCCGTCCGACATCCACGGTTAATTGCCCGTTCAATGCGTAATCGCACTCTACGTAACTCTATTATTAAGCGATGAAAGTATGCGTCGTGCTATTGGGAAATCGAGAATGCTGAAGAAAATGCTGCCACTGTGGTGTTGTCCTGCCGACAAAATGTCACGAAATGCAAGAGATTCCGACCATTTATTTGTAGATTTTAAAATTCTCAGCATTCGCTCAATCAACGCGCGAACTTACAATTATTCCAGGCTCCGGTAAAGTTCCCTAATACTCGACGAGCATCCATAATGGCGAAGCAGAGAGACAAACTCGCAGCAATGGGATTAATCGAATTCGTTGGAAAATATGGGATGAAAATTTTCTCAACGATTCCAAGTCCATTGACCGACACGATGATGACAATGGCAACGCGCGAACCGTGCTAATTATTCATCGACTGCAACGTCACATGGGAAATATGGGAAGGGACGTATCGTATACCCTCTCACTCGGAGTATCGAGCGCAAAGCGCCCGGGGGAAAAAAAGCCTCGATCGGTAGTTACGATTTACGGGTAAAGGAAGAATCTGTAAGCGCGAGGCTGCATTAGACGATTGAGACGAGAGACAACGAGCGAAGCAACTTTTTTGCGAATGCGCAAAGCCGATTCCACTTTATGTAACGCTCCTATTGCCCACGTACACCTCCCCGCCTGCATCACACCGCCCCTCCCAGTCCCGACCACGTCCCGCCACATCGGTAACATCGCCCCTTTCTTTTTCGTTTGTTTTGCGCTCGAGTTAAAGACTTTCAAAGCGATATTCTCGCCGATAATCTTCGTTTAACGCTTTAGAGTAAATGCTCTTTTTAAAGTGGTGCCTAGTGGCCTGCTATCTTTTTTCATTTGTTTTCTTTTCTTTATTTCCTTTATCCTTTTGCTTTTTCTTCCTTAGTTTTTTGTTTTTTGTTCTTTTACGATTTTACGTTTTAAGCTGGCGCTCGACGCGCCATACTTCTTGCGACGTTCAAGTTCCTCTTTAAGGATTGCGACAAGGTTACTCGCCGGCAAGTAAGCTGCCTCAGAGTTATGCATGTAGTTTTGCAATTTTATTATTTAAATGAGTGTACGAAAATGTTACTACTGACATTACTTTGCATAATTATATGCATAATTCATGATGGCCAGCCAGCGCCATTATGCAATATTCGAGTTTTAGACTAATGATTTAAATATTTGCTTTTGGAAGGAAACTTCGTTATCCATAAGCTTTTACACGTTTTATTGCACTTTAAAATGACGTGTTTTATTGTTAACCAATTTTATCGGATCTGAAAATTTAGTGAGAGAATTAGAAGAAGTGTGATCATCGCCATCCTTTAAGGAATATCAATAAAATCTGTGCCTCTAATTTATAGTACTAAAAGTCTTTTTAGTGTATATAAAAGTTTATCTTATTAACCCCCTATGATGCCAAAGTCCGGTAAATCCGTATAAATTAAATTTCATCTAAACCAGCAACACAAGGACGATTTAAATAAATTTCAATACAATGTATTTACTACTGACATCGAACCACCGAATTACCAATATTTCTATCACTGCTCTTTTACATTCGAGATCAATATGACAATAACTCATTCGCTCGTAGTTTTTATCAGCGGAAAATTAATATTTATTGTATCGATGACATAATCGATTGAGCCCCACAACTGTGCATCTAATGTCGCATAAAAATATATTACATATTACACTATATTTAATAATTATTTTTCATTCACAATATTAATTAGATACTCATATATGTATATATATATATTTTTTTTTTTTTTAATAATATCAGCATAAACATCTGTGATAGATAATAAAAGAAGTAAATTATCTTTTTACAAATCTTTCGATTTATCTTTCGTATTTCCCTTGCGAATTGTAAATACGTTGTTGAACATTTGAATGCTGATGGTATAGTGTAGTCGACGGTAAATTGATTTAACTCAACGTATCTCTTATTCGTCGAAGGCGTTGAAAAAGTCGATAAAAGTAAAACTGCTCTTGGGCACATAAGACTCTAAACGACGGCCACCCCGACTCGACGACGTCATAATCCACAAGACCGCGGCGGCGGCAGCGGCAGCGGCAGCGGCAGCGGCAGCGGCTGAAACGGCGACGACGCAAAAAAAGACACGGCAACGGCGATAGCGGTGACGAGAATGAAAAATCGCAAAGGAGCAAAATTGCACGGCCGCAGAAAAAAAAAATGAAAAACGAGTCGGACATCGCGGCATCGAGATGCGTAATTGAGACGTGAACCGCGACAGGGAAACCGACAGTCTCCCGCATCTTCCCACCCACCCATCTCCCTCTGTCCATCTATTCTTCAATAACCTTAAACCAACGTCTGACTTCGTTCAACATCATCTAAAACTCTTCCCGTAAATCCATGATTATCGCATTTTCCATTTGCCGCTCAAACACTTCAGGCGAAACTAAAAATACGCAAAGCATACGATAGATATTTGAGCATCGTTGAGCAATCGAGCCATCGTATTAACATTACCAAGTCTAATTGAATATTTTCTAAGAACTCTTGACGCACGAGATTCTAACGCCCGTAATCGTAATGAGTAATTAATTGCTTCGATTATGGCTGCTCTTACTTACTTACTTACTCTAACCGATCTAAGCTCCGTCCAATACCATAGGAAAGTGTATGATCGCATCACACTGGAGCGCAATCTTCTTGCTCTAAACTTTTTATAAGAAGTACCGAGTCGAGCGTCCCCTAATGGTCGCGTTATTGCCAAGAAACGTTGTTAACAGACAATTTGGATATCGAGAGAAGAAAACATCGAGCGCGCGACAAATTCCCAAACTCCCCGGGGTGAGCGTAAAAAAAGTGCTCCAATACCTCCATTCGTATCCCGAGTGAAACGTCAACGACTGGATGGTTGATGAAGGAGGGGTGGGCGGGGAAGGACGGCAGGGTAGCGGTGAAATCGAGAGGAGGAAGGCATTAATCGAATGTGCGCTGGCTTTATAACTAATTCAAGCGGACCGAGAGGACTGTCGTAGCTGCCCCTCGAGGCGCAGGTGCCGGCGAGCGATACAAATGGCTCCTTAACTCATGTCGCCTCGCTCGAGTCACCGGATATCGCATTAATCCTCGATTGGTAGCTATATACGCGCGACACCTCGTTCGCTCATCAAACTTAAATTGTCGCAGCGAGCGACGACGAGGTCTCGTCAAGTGGAGGAGAGACTCGGGCGGGACATATGTAACTCAGCGCCAGAGAGACTCGTCGTACCGCCTGGGTCCACTAGAACGAGCTCGAGCCTCGTTATTTATTGATTTACTTGGTTTGCCGAGAACGACTGAGGCAGAGACAGAGACAGAGAGAGACAGAGAGAGAGAGAGAGAGAGAGAGAGAGAGAGGGGAGCGAGAGAGAGAGAGAGAGAGAGAGAGAGAGAATAGAGCAAGGCATCGTCTAAGGACCTTACGGCTGCCTCGGCTCTTTATTCTCCTGCCGAATCTCCCGGGTATCTTAATGCCCGGTGATCGCTTGGGTTGGCTATAATCGCCGACTGACGTATGTCGCGCGAGTAAAGGGCGCAAGTATGATGGATGGTTTTGCGAATCCGATTCTCGAGACTCCTTTAAGGAGTCCTCGATTGATCCAGTCCAATATCTTACGCCGTAAGGTTTGTCGTGCCCGTGATCCAACAACGGCGTATTTAATCATTTTCCTCCGTCTTTACGCGTACGAGAAAAAATTTACGTTAATAAAAATTAATGGATTGAACTTATTGTATGATTTAATGATAACATTAATCATGATGAGAATTGAGTTTATTTTTTTTTTTTTTTTTTTTTTTTGAATACTCTCACGCTAGGAGCAAAAAGACTTGTTTCGATAAATTTCCCATACTACCTTGGCTGGAATTGATTGAAAAGCTGCGCCAACGGAAATTGATGTCCTACAAATTAAAAACCCAAGATTTTATATTCACACGCTCACGCGAGGCGACTTTGAGAGTGTCCATACAAATAATATTAAAGTATAATATTATTACAGATAATACAGATAATACAGATAATAATACAGAGAATTTTACACTTTTACAAGGAGAAGAATCTGCTAGAAAAAAAAAGTGTGTTCGCTCCTAGTCAGCCCTCGTGGTCCATTTCATTTCACAATTTTATGAAAATAATGTCATTCGTATTTGACATTTGCATAACCTGACAACTCGAGCTTCTCATCTTACTTACTTTTTATGACCCTTCGTTCGTTTATAAATTTAAGCATTTAATAAGCCTTTAATCGTGAGAAATACTCGTTTACTTTTCAATACGACAATTTTGATTTATATTTATTGTGATTCTATTCAAAAACCAGTTCTGAAATGAAAGATTTCTAATTATGTCATAAATTGTCATACTATTATTTGGTAAAACATATTAAGTTTTATTAAAAAAAAAATAATAATAATAAATTAAAAAATTTTTTTTTAAAAAATTACACTACTGCCAATATGAAAAAAGAACAAAAAACATTATTTATAAGTTTCGACGGAATAACTTAATTTTAAGGGATAATAGTAATCGAGCGAGCATTGAATATAATAATTTTCCTTCCTTTTTTCTTTTACGAAACATTGATTTTTGATGAACGTAATCAATTAAAATTAATGACAATGAAGCTCAAATAGCGAAGAAACCCTCTCTCCTTATTCGATATTGATTATCATAAACGTAAATTTTAAAAAAAAATTCCACCCATAAATATGATTTTAAATTCACGTTCGAATAATAACGATCGCAATACTAACTTTTAACGAAGTACGAAATAATCGAGGTTTTGGAATCGGCTTTATAATTACGCCTTTATAATCGCTGTATTTCTCATCCCGGCGCGACGTCTCACTATCAAATCCGTTAGCAATTCATAATACGAAGAAATCACAAATCCATTATCCTCCATCAGAATAATTAGATTTATAATTTTTCTTTTCAACGCGACAATGTTGGCTTTATGCGCCGTCGACAAGCGCCTTAATATGCAAATGAAGAAATATGAGTTAATAAGTGCCGTCGCACGTAAAGAACAAAAAACAAAAACAAAAAAAAAAACAAAAAAAGAGAGAGGGAAAAAAAACTGAAAGAATAAAAAAAAGAATGAAAAGATACGTGGTAACGGCGGCAGCGGCGTCGGCTTTCCGTAAAACGACGGAAAAAGTTCGACGACGAGCCTAGGAAATAAATTTAAAAATTCGGCGAATGCCGTTCTGCTTGTGTAAATTAGGAGAATCCTTTGGGAAAGATCTTCAAAATACGTTCACACCTCGCGGCTTTTGAGAGCATCCGCAATTTATGGATTGATAACGATCGAGGCGGCAATCCGGCCTAGGAATATTGCCAAACGTCTCGTCGGATCGACAAAAACAACAAACACACGCCGCTTGACGTAACGCGGTTAATTCACTCCTACCCTCCTCCTTCTGCCTTTCTTTCACTTTTTGTCTTCTTTCTTTCTGCGTTTGTTCTTTTCTTCCTTTGTTTGTTTGTTTGTTTGTTTGTTTGTTTGTTTGTTATTGGTTTTTTTGTTTTTTTGATTTTGTTTTTTTGTTTTTTTTTTTTGTGAAGCCGTGCTTTTTGATATGACGTACGCATCGAGAGGAGCCGCTGCGAAATTAGTTTCCCTTCGGGCCCAGAGTATATCATCCATAAAAAGTGTTTCTTCTTTCAGTCAATTACCAAACGATCATGGGAACGTTATTTTTTTTTTTATTTCTTTATTTTTTTAATTTATTTTTTTAATTTACTATTCTCTTTTTGATGTTTTTTTGTTTTGTTTATGTATTTGTTTCATCTGTTTCTTTTTTCTTTAGCTTTTTATTTGGCGTATATACTATATGATAAAAAGGCTGATTTTTAATTACAGTTATACTCAACACTTTAAGAATGCAAGAGTGATTTGTGACTTTTCATTCGATTAATAAAATTTTCACTTTATAAATGATAAGAGCTAATCAGCCTTTATCTATATAATTTATCGATTTTTCTCTCATCTGCTTTATCTATGATTTAATTGGCTAAAGGGAATAATGACACACTTTATGGATATACGTAGCTTATAATAATGTGGCGTTAAAGTTAATTTTCCATTCTTTAATTCGATTTGAATATTGAATAAAATTCGAAGATCTTTTGTTGACGTAACTTCGTAAAATATACTTGAGCGAGGATTTGACATTCTTGAAATTTTACCGCTACCTCGTCCACATGATCTCGAATTTTATTTAAATTCAATGCTCTTTTAATTAAAGATATCCATACGATATCCATACGATAATATCCAGACGGTAAAACTGATCCATTTTTTAGACTTTTGACATGGGTACGTTCTTACTAACTAGAGTTTACGATCGATCGACCTCAAAAAACCTTTTGAAGTTAACAAAAATAAAATAAATACACATTCTCTTGGAGTTGAAGTAAGCTTTTAATATTACTTGATATACGTTGTCATTCTTAATTTATTGTTGAATCCTATGCTTGATAAATTGTGTGTGTGTGTTTTTTTTTTTTTTTTTTTTTTTTTTTTTTTTTTTTTTTTAATTCAATGCTCAAGATTTTCGCGTATTAACTTAAAGAGGACGTCAGACATGTTTTCACAAACTAATTTCAGTGATTATATTATTATTATTATTATTATTATTATTATTATTAGGACCTAAAATTGATTACATTCACTTTTACTAACCAGTATGTAACATACCTGACTAGGGAATATTTACAAAATCGTTCGTCAATATGAAATGGTGTTAATATTTAGGTAATTGCACTTGCTGATTACATTAAATTGATGGAGCAATGTATCATGAAAATTTTCGTTCGCTTCTTTCACTCGCTCGCCAATAATTTCACGCGATGTTAAGTTGTTTTTTTTGCTCAATTTATTTTGAATCAATTGAAAGCTCGAATAATAAACGAATGGCTGAGAAGTTAAGATTCTTGATTCAGATCGCAGAGCCCAATAGCCTCGATTTTTCGCGAAATAAAAAGCAAATTATCCTTCTCCAATTACTCCAAAATAGCTAGACACCCAGTATCTTGCGTAAAGAATTATGGTATCCGTATAAGGGAACGAATAATTTGGTAATAATAAGAATCATGCTTTCCCTTGTCGTCGATAACTACGAGGTGAAAGATTAATCCAATTTCCAATGATACTGTTCAAGACGGAAGCAAAGTGGCAAAGTCGCTAAACGCTGAGCTTCTTTAACGACTTTTCGGTAATAAGGCTGTGTATGAATTTTTTTTGTCAATTAATGGATAAATAATATCTGAGTGGAAGCAATGGCACACGACTATCGCTGATCGTTGCTTGCAATTTACGCAAACCGACATTACCTGTACAGATGTACGGTAATCGAGCGGTGAATATTTACCAAAAGTAGTCGGAAAAATCGTAGAACGCATGAATATACGTTGTTTCATGACTCGTTATGAAATAATTTAATGGAGCGATTTAATCCATTGGCAACTTGTAAACTCAGTGTCCGTACAATTGTATAGAATATTAATTATAGTCCGAAAATGAAATGTATAGGATAATTCTGTGAACTAAGGCGTGTGCTCTATGGACATGCAGTAAAAATAAATAAATGAAATTAGAATTTATGACTTTTTTCGCGAGGTAAGAATAACTTGAATAATGTAATGAAAATACGAATTAAAATGCTCTGGAATAAATTGCAGTGAAAAAAAAAGTAGCGAAACGGCAAAAAGAAAGCATCGAAAATTTCAAACGAATCCGAGCAAAATCGAAGTACTATCATGAGAAAAGACGAAAAAAGAGCGAAGAATCGTATCCACGGCCGTAGGGCATCGGCGCATATCCAAGAAGATATAAAAAACTGAATTAGAAAAGGCTAAAGTAGAGGAGAGAAGAAGAGAGAGAGAGAGAGAGAGAGAGAGAAGAGAAAAAGGGACATAAAAGCAGGCGCTTTCGAGGCGCCTGGGCCCAAAATCAGATTGCGTCCATTCGTATATATACTATAGGTACAAAAACAGGAGAGAAATCGAGGAGGCAGAGAGAGAGAGAGAGAGAGAGAGAGAGAGAGAGAGAGAGAGAGTGATAGAGGGACATAAGAAGGGAAGAGTCTCTTAGTCGAGACGCGCGATCATAATTATGGCTTTGACATATGACCACGGATATACCTATAAAACTAGACCCTAATACACTGAAAATACCCACATACACGCAACCCTACCTTTTCGTGTGCCCGCGCGCGCGCACAGACACGTAAGCTACCACACAGGCACGCGCACGTGCACACGTGAATCCCGCGTCGAAGATTGTGGATTCCTTTCATTTTTTTCCAGCCTCTTCCCTTGGACTCCTTCTTTCTGTTTTTTCGCGCGTCCAGCTGTCCATCTTCGCTCCCTTTCCTTATATTTTTTATTACTTCCTTTTTTTATCTCGTTTTGTGAGTAGCTCGAGCGAACTAGGGACAAACCTTCTCGTGGTGTATAGTGACGAGCGATCGAGAGGATTTTGCAAAGGATGCTCTCATTTTTGCATCATTGTCGATTTCTACATTTGCTCATTTTATATTATAAAAACCATATATAAAACATAGCCAGACGTTATTGTCTAAATAAGATAAAAAAAAAAAGTCTCAAATCACTCGAAGCTATTGTTACGCATGTATGATATTATTGATGAGTGATTAGGAATTTTAAGAAGATAAATGACTTACGCACCTTTTAATCATCAAAATCTTGAGTGTATGAATGTATTGCGTTCAAACAGCCAATATTTAGTAAATCGTTAATTTATTTTAAGTAAAAAATTAAAAATAGAAATTTATTATCAGATTTAAATCTTCGTATAATTTATGTGGGAAAAGTATTGAAATGAAATAACGAAGAAAAACAAAACAACTCAAAGCAAAACAACAAAAGAAGAAAAATTAAAAAATCGAAATTGATTTCCTGGAAAGTGTGACAGCTCGGTTGTCAGTAAATTTCAATTAAGCTTTTAAGAATATCGCGGTTACTTTAAAATTTCATCCAATGTCCATAATTTGATAAACTTATAAAATTATTATTATCAAACTCTTATTATTATTTCTCTTTTAAATTAACATTAATTATTCATTTATTTATTTATTTATTTACATGTTCTACTTTTTTAATTTTCGCGTTTGCATTCAAGTGCAGTGCACATTAATACTTTACGCAATTGCGATAAGCAAGCACGTTGCACGTTTTTTGTTTTATTTTATAATTAATAAAAACCACTTGATTGCCTTAAGAAATATTATCAATTTTAAAATTTCATTGTTGAAGTGCGAATGCCATCGGCATCTATAATGCCAATATTCAATAATACTTAGCTTCATAAATAACAAAGTTACATTGCACGAGTTAAACGAATGGACATGAATCGGCCAAACTGTAATTGCAAATCTTTGCGCGACGTTCATCCGAGCGAAGATAGCCAATGACTTTCATTTCACATAACGCATTGGAATAACTCGAGTAGAATGGAGATCAGCAGAGTGTGGAAGAGCCGGGATCCCGGGGTCCAGTAGCTTTCACCCGTGATCCAACGAGGAAAGGACTGCCACGGTTTTGGCGTTTACGTTGCTGTAGAAAGGCCGAGGGACGTCGGGCCACACGAAAGACAAAACGCTCGTATCCCTCCTAATTAAAAGCAAAAATCTCTCCTCCTTGAGGAATCCTCGGCGAGCGGCTGGACTCCTCCGGAGCGCCGCCGTGGAGGCGGGAAGCGAAAGAAACGCGAGGGGAGGGTGGGGCGCGAAGGAGTCGAAGGCGGCAGCAAGGAGAGAAAGGGCCTTGGGAGAGCGAGCGGGTTTGCCTCCATAGGGGGTCGTCGCTTACACGGGCGCACGGAGGCCCCCAGAAACCAACAAACGCGGCGTCGACAAATAACTAACTACCCGTATTATTTTCATGCCGTGGACAGCTACTGGCGCCTACATAACAAAAATCAGGAAAAGTTGAACGAGCTATGCCGAGAGAGAAGAAAGAGAGAGAGAGAGAGAGAAAAGATCTCCTACGGGAGTGCGTGGATTTTCGTAAAAATGCCGGGTTTAAAGACCGTCCTCGTGCTCTACTTCGTGCACATGATATTTTACGTCACGCTGACGTTATGTCGTAACCCTTACAACAACAACAACAACAACAACAGTTCGATAAAACGTATTCCGTCGATTCGACGAGAGCGTGTTAACGGCAATGGCGTTTATTTATCCATTTCGAGTGATTCTCGGTGCGCTATGCAGTTTTATAGTTTAGAAGTTATTAGCGAAAATATATCCTTAACAAAAAAAAAAAAAAAAAAGAACGCACCTTCTCCAAAGATACACGACTATCGAAAATTTAGAAATAATTGACCGTGTAATGATAATTATATGTTTTATAAATTTTGTAAGCATAATTTATGTTCGTATTATGAATTGAAGGGAGCGTGTGAATAAATGGTTAACCCCAATAATTCTATAACACAAGTGAATTGCATTTAAATTCCTGAATTCTTTATTCTTATAAAACATTGACCGTGCAAAAGCTTATGAAACATAAGGTCTAATTGACTTTTGAAAACAATGTTAATCCACTGGCGCGCTATTCCGTACTGGCGTCCTCGACTTTTTTCCTACTTCCCCACGCTCGATTATCCGCGAAAGAGACGGAAAATCCAATGAGCGTAAACACGCGTCAAATTACATGGGCTATTAGCACAATAGCTGACCGGCAAATTATTAGATAAGAGTGGGCAAAAAATCTGCTCGACTCGTGACCTTGAGGAGCGAGGGAGCGATCGTACTGGATACGAAGGATACAAGGTCCCTTCACCCCGCGCGCCGCCTGACCCATCAACATAAATTAACGAATAACGTGATAATTATCGCCCGCGGCTCCCCCTACCCCCATCGCCTATCTCTCGCCGGAGCAAAAAAAAGTCCAATAGCATCCTACAATGTATTCCTACAATAGATTGCGCTCGTACTCGCGCTTACATATACATTTATTGCGAACCGTAGGGTCGTGCGGTTTTTATCTCGACACTTAGGCGCGCTGGTTATACGGAGTTTACGGCGCCCGGGGCGATATCGCTTAGCTCGCGCTGCGTTTAATTTCCCGGCCGCTCGTATCTACGGGAGGAATACGATAAAATCCAAGCCAGACGTTTTTCCACGATAAAAAGGGAACTCGTCTATGATTTCTGCGGCTCGAAGGACGCGTAGCGGCTCTGCGCAATCGACACGTACAAAGTCCTTTTATTTATCGGCAAAACGATACGCGTAATAATACAGAAGCAAAGGCTCAGTAGCCTACGATTTCTTCGCGGATAAATCCGAAATTGAAAAAAAATTCGCGTATAATGCTAGGAGAGGAGGGCAGAGATACTTTACTATGTCGTTATCCTTGGTACTTTCCGGATACGAGTTACCTCATAAACGTCTCATTATTCTCCTGTATAAATATCCGACTAAAACATCGCGTTCTCTAATGAATTAAGAGGCTTCGGGTAACGAAGGTGGGTGAGGTTTTGCTTCCCCGCCAAGTAATTTCAATTAGCTTGAAAATATTATTCGCTACTTGTGAGTGTTGCGCGAGCTTTCATTAGCTTTTTGCCCTTGTCAATCGAATTTAAGCCAATTGGCCCCAATTGCCATTCTCCAATTAATCACTGCATTGATGGAATATCATATAGTTTCTTGCTCGTTAGTTGAAGAATTTTAAAATAATAATAATGCACATTTTAGCCACGTCTCGATAGGGTTGTTGTTGCGAATAATAATTCGACAAATTACAACACGAATGCGATACGCGCAATGCAGTACTTGGTAAAGTACTTGGTAAATTATGCTCTATTTGTTTATTCACTCGTATTAAGATTGTAACGCTTAAGTAATACGACGAGCAATGCATAATAGCAATGTATCTACTTAGCAATGTATCCCTTATGCCAATGATATATCGCTCGGAGCTTGTCTGCAATAAGTAATAATTCCTTAATGCCGGTGAAGCAAAAATTTAAAAATTTTCTTTCGATAATTTTGACAACTCCATTTGATTTTATCTCACTATAACCTATCAGACATTGTAAATTATCTTAAGTGAGCCCAGCTTTGCAATAAACATTAAACGAACAAGATAAATACAAACCCTTTTAATAACGAGTACGGCGTACGTAGCGTATCGAACTCGTATTGAGAGTATCGACGCCGTATCTTTGTATAGGAAACAAAAATGATTAAGAAGCGAAAAATAATTGCACGTTTATCGTTGATTGTCGGTTGTTGAAAAATGCCGCGTATCGCGCTAAAACGAGTCTGCCACTATTTTGCCATTCGTTCGCTATTAATTATTCATCATTCATCGCTAATGCTTTAAGCGTAAAAAAAGAAAAATATCGCCCATAGTATACATAAATAAACGAGCGCATTTATTGAAAAAAAAAAATGTTTTTCACTCTCATTAAAGGAATCGAATTTTAGCTAAATTTATATCTTTTAATTTAGGGTTTCGCTTAAATCATCTTCCAATAGACATTTTCATACTAATGAATAAAGTGAAAGGAAATATTAGAGGATGTAAGACATTATAGAAGAAACATCTGAAGCAGTTTCGTATGCCGTATAAAAGTCAAATAAAAAAAAATTAATTACCTCTTGTGTAAAACATCTAAAATGCGAATTTTACGAAAAATAAATTCGTAAAGGACATAATTTCAAGTGAGAACACGAGTTCAAAAAAAAAAAAAAAAAAAAAAAAAAAAAAAAAAAAAGAAAGGGAGAGAAAAGAAAAGAAGAGAATATAATAACAAAAAATAAAGAATAATAAGAAAAGAAAAATAATTCAAAACAAAATGTAAACAAGTATTATCGATCTCGATGCATCAAAGATAATAATCGTGCTAATCTATCATATTTTCAAACAATTGTTTCTCCTTCTCCATCTACGGCATTCCACGACAAATCCCCGCAAAACAAGTGTCAGCTTATCAACCAATAATCAGCGTTTTGCACGCCACATGAAAACCCTCGCGAAATATTCGATAAATCAATCACACCCTCTCATTATAAAGAAACTTCCTTTCTTCCCACCTTCCTTCCTTCCCACCTTCCTTCCTTCCTTCCCACCTTCCTTCCCACCTTCCTTCCTTCCCACCTTCCTTCCTTCCCACCTTCCTTCCTTCCCACCTTCCTTCCTTCCCACCTTCCTTCCTTCCTCCTTCCTTCCCACCTTCCTTCCTTCCTTCCCACCTTCCTTCCTTCCTTCCCACCTTCCTTCCTTCCCAACTTCCTTCCTTCCTTCCTTCCTACCTCACCAATCTTTCGTCTTCTTTCTTCCTCTCCACTCTATGCTTCTCTTCCCTTAACTCGACTAAGCATACGGGACTTCTTCACTCACTTCTTCGGCTCACACGCCCCTACGATCGAGGAAGGTAGAAAGAGATCGGTCGGGACCATCGGAGAAACTGCAAAATCACGATTATGCACATCCAACCGTCGACACGGCGATAGGTGCATCCGGGGTTGATGATGCACTGGCGCGGGGCGGGGTGGAATGGTAAGGGAGGAATTTGCCAAGGAGAGAGGAGACGGCCCCCGGCGTCTAACGTTTGTCGGCGCGTTTGTAAGCGCCGACGCCGTCGCCGCGTACATTAATATGGCCGCTCGTGCGCGATTAAGAGGCTGGCAAGTAGCGCCGCTGCAAACGCTCCCGCTTTCCGCCGATTTTCACTCTTTAGCCGAGCGATATCTTCTTACGCGTCGATGTTTAATTGGCCGCGCGGCGGTTTGACGGCCCACGTGACGAGCGCCATTTTCTTGGCTTATCACGCTCACCCGGTATATATATATATATATATATATATATATATATATATATCCCCACCCCAATCCGTGTCCAACTGTATTTGCCTGACTGCGTACGTGTTCTTGAAAATTATTAAAGAGCCGCGAGTGTTAAGTTCAATAATGCGATAAATTCCTCGAGTCGTACAAAGAGTGCATTCGTTCCGATCGAAAATCACGCGCACCAGCTACGTACATAAATGGCCGTCTTAATAAAGATTTTTATGTAGGGAATAAAACTTTTACTATCGCGGCTAAAAAGCTTCCATACTACGGCACTTAAAACTTATGAATAATAAATGGAAATTAATAAGTTATAAGCCATTGGCGCATCTCTGATGTCTCATGTCTGAATGTCTTAGCTAATTCTTAGGGCAATTGCCACTGCAACATTGGCCCCTTCTGTGCCTTGAATTTTAAAAATCCGATAATGGCTTATTGGGGGAGGAGGTGAGGAAACATTGAAGTGGCTATTCATCGTGCGAGTTCAAATATTTTTCACTTCGCACGGCATATAATTGTTGCAATTATTCGTACGCATTAATTTCGCATTAAAATCTTATTGGAAGAGGTCCGTATGCCATACCTCTCATTTACCATTATTTATCTACTATTAATCTTTATAATCACATTCTCTAATAGTAATCTCTAATGACGACGAAGACTACAATGACGACGACACCAACACCAATCCCAATAACAATAACAATAACAATTATCATTACTGCCGCTGTTATTAATGTTGTTGTTAATAGATTAGGTAATAAATAAACGCTATACATTGATGATTATTATATACAATACGTTTAGATAATGCCAAAAAAAATTTATTGCCAATATTATTATACACGTTTATATAAACTTTCATCGATAAGTAAGGTAAGGAAAATCATAATTTAAGCTTGACAATTGTCATTTCAAGTTAAACATAAGATTAATAATGCCATTTATGAGAGTGTCGAGCAAAAAAAAAAAATTTGATTTCTTTAATATTAAGGTGTTGAAATCCTTTACTCCGACTAATTTCCATAATTAATTATAAATGTAAAGATTTTAACGAGCTGCGTATCACATTATATTGATCACAAGATTATTTTTAGCCAATATCGAAATACATTCGTTTTAACGTACGCGAATTTTCATGAAAAATTATAATAAGCATATTAATCGATAGGACAAGAAAATTAATTAATATTTTAAAGAATTTTATTGATGTATATCTATGGTAATACTTAAGGCACATAAGTACCTCTTAGAAATCACTGGATTTTCGATTTTTAAATAATCCTTTGAAACCTTAATAATGAACCACGGCAATTTCATACAAAATATAATAGACAATTACGATACACATGAGT
>NW_011948448.1:1115744-1129651 GCF_000503995.2 Ceratosolen solmsi marchali
TCTTCCCATACCGAAATATCATTAACTAAGGAGAATTTTGCGACTTTCTACATCTGTTTGATAGGAAATAGCGCGTAGGAGAATTCCATATTGTGAAAAACGATGTGATAGGAGAGCCTCGTTTTGAAATTAATATTACGCGATAGCCAGATGAAGCATCGTGTGGAAGATGGTGTTAGCCACGATCGGGGTCAGACCGAACATCGTCCTCCGAGATCTTCGGCCGGCGTCAAGGATCGAGGCGAGGTGCGTCGCGACGTCAGCGCAGGACGACCACGTAAAGGTGTCCGCTGGTTGGCGGGATGGACACGGACGGGCCGGCATTGTGTTCCGAGGCCAGTAAATCCTCGGGCCCCGTGGAATACGCCGAGTGTAAATGAGATTGCGGCGTTGGTGCGCGCGCGACAAGAAGCTCTCGGGACGCGCGCTACCACTCACCCAAGAGAAAGAGCAAAGGAGGTGGTGATGGTGGAGGAGGATGGAGAGAGAGCGGGAGCAACGGAGAATGCACGTGCGTTTGTATTTTCGCGTTTGCGCGTCTATGCGCGTCTCCGTGTGTGCAATAGAGAACGAGAGAGAGAGAGAGAGAGAGAGAGGGAGAGAGAGAGAGAGAGAGAGAGTAGAGAGATTTATTCGACGGGCAGGGACCGAGTCCTTTGTCGCCATGGCGGTGAGAAGTTCGCATTTTTCACCATTTTTTATCCACCCTACAAGAGAGCGGCGGCTTTTTTCGTACCGAATTCCCCCTCACCCCCCTCTCTCTCACTCTCGCCCTTGGCATGCCTCTACATCTTGCTCCTCCGCTTCACGTATGGAGAGACCATTCTTCTGGCTACCGGAATTGAGCCCCCGCATCTTATAGACAAGTAAGATTGTTGGTCGAGGGGTGGTGAGGAGGAGGGGGAAGGAGGAGGAGAAGTTGGGAGGGTTAAGCAAACGACCGAAGAGATAATTGGCGAATCAAGTCTGAATTCTTCGTTTTAAGGAAATACAATCCAACGGTTGTCCTTGCCTCAAGCATCTTGCTATGCTTATTTGATTCTCAACTATTCAAGAGGAGCGATCATTTTTCATCTCTATCGAATGAAGAAAGAAACGATTGAGTATTTTATTCTGCAGAAGTAAAAAATTAAACTAATTTCAAGTATAATTGAATATAGAGGAGGAGACAATTCCAAGCAAATAGTTTATGAATTCAAATAATTGTTAAAGTCGAGAAATGTTTTTAATTACAATAATCAATCGATAAATTATCTCTTGAAATATAATGTGTCGATTAAGTAACCTGTAAAATCGTAAGATCTGTATAGATCTTAATAATCTATAAAAGCGTAAACATATATATTGGAAAAAATAATTCTATAAATTTATAACTAAGCTTACTATAAATTAGCTTAATGAAGATGTTATGATTTTAATGGGAAAACATACTCTGTACGTAGACACGCCATTACTCGTCCAAAGTGTCATAATTTTATTGTATATTATGTTATATGCTGAGTTAAAATAGGGTTTCAGACATAAGATTCACATGAAAAATAGATAAATATATAGCATTAAAATAATAATTTAACACAAAATTGGATGAAATTCAATGCTAATTCGTGAGTAAAAAAAAAAAAAAAAAAAAAAAAAAAAAAAAAAAAAAAAAAAAAAAAAAAAAAGAAAGAAAGAAAGAAAAGAAAACTAAAATAATGGAGCAAAATAATATGCAAATGTTCGGCTCGATTCGATCGTCAATATTAAGCAAATTATTTACTACATTGGTTTATTATTCGCGCATTATTGCACGTATGTGTGAGCTTATGTGCGTGCATTTAGATTAAACGACTGAATTGATAACGTTAAGTATGCATATGTGTACATAATAGTGTATAGACGTGTGTGTGTGTGGGGGGGGGGGTGCGCGTGTACGTGAGTAATACGAAGGGAAACGGAGCGTTGTTCGGCAAATAATTATAAATGATCTCTTAAGTCGTGTAGTCGATTGAACTAGAAAATTGGCGGCCGAAGTGTAGTGTGCGAGATGTTGCTATATAAAGTAGAGGTCGGACGAGGTGGGAGAAATGGTAGGTGCCAGGGAGGGAATGCAGAGAGAAGAGAAGAGGAGAGAGTCTGGCTCTGGCGGGTGAAATTGGGCGTGCGAATTCAAGTTGGTCCGCTTTCGAGGCCCCGAAGATTCACGGCGCCGAGAAGAAGGATTGCGCCGCGAGGCAAAACGATCCGAAAAGGCACGACAATCAAGGCCCCGCGCCGGCACACAAACAAATCCCGCAAGCCGAGCCCGCGAATTTTTCGAATTTTTCGCCACGGCTTTGCATTCGCGCCGACAGCGGTTTTCCATCCCAGAGGTAGACAAATGCGCGGATTGTTCGCTACTCACTTTTTGTCAATTCCTCTATTCCTTCCAATTCTATTGGCGATGGTTGGAAAATTTGCTCAGTGATAGTCGCTCCATTCGTTATGGCCACAATCACAAATCACCGACATTTATATTATCACCTCAAGGCTGAGTTTTTAATAATATTTTTTAAGGAATAATGAAAGAGCATTTGTAGGCGATTATACGGGATTTTTATACCATTGTATTTCTCCATTAAAAGGACATAAATTGTACGTATTTTCTTTTTTATTAAGAGATTCATCCACATTGTGTGTATACTTTGTTGTAAATTTTTATGTGTATCGCTTCGATCAAACCATCATTATTATCGCCATGTTTTGAATCCTTGTTATATTAATTATTTGTCGATACCGCTCATATTACATTCACCACAATATTAGACGGTAATTGCATATAGTACGCTATTCGTTAAACTAATTACGCTTATCAATATAGCTTCTAATGCACATTGATCGTGTATTTTTGTGATAGAATGCAACATCGAGTGACAAATCGCCTAAATGCGTTGTCGGGCTTGATAATACGGGCCAATTGAAATCCTAAATTAAATAGCCGATAAAAAATATATTGGAAAATAGACGGAGTAAAGGAACGAACGGGCTGCGTATGATTTTACAGATTAAATGAAGGACAGACATATTGGCGATGTGGCACAATGGCAAAAGCCATCGGAGCGTCCTCGGTGACACTCAGCAGGAGCGACATAAATAGGTTGAATGAACAAGCCATAAAAAGCGAGTAAACTAGTAAAACAACCCTTGGAGCGGTGATTCCGCATTTACGCTCTCGAATTCAACGGCGCTAATCATCTCGACGTGCCGAATAAAAAAGGAGCCCACGATGGAACCACCACTAAACTACATCCCGTCGTGACGGAAGGAAAAGGAAAAAACCGAGTCAGCTCGAGAGGGATGCCGAGGAGCCGGTGGTGCGTCGCATCACGGCCAAATGATCAAAGCAACGTCCGAGGAAATAAAGAGCGACACGACTCTCTGTCTCTCCATCTCATTCTCTCTGCGTGCGTGCGTGCGTGCGTGCGTGCGTGCGTGCGTGCGTGCGTGCGTGTGCGCTCGTGAACAGGACCGCAGAGCAGGAGGGCGGAAGGATAGCGTGAGGATGGCTGTCCGGCTTAGAAGAGAGAAGAAGGAGCGACTCGCTTCTCATTAATCTAATTTGCTTAATTCAACTTACCTGCTTGGTGTATAGGGAGAGCGTGTGTGACAGAGAGAGAGAGAGAGAGAGAGAGAGAGAGAAAGAGAGAGAGAGAGAGAGTGAGAGAAGGTGGACAGCAGTGACTCGTAATTTCGACGATGAAAGGACCAAGGAGAAACTCAACGAGGGTCAACTCGCACTTCGCATAGTTTTCGGCTCCTCGGTCTTTGTGACGCTTTTCCAGTCAGTCAGTTTTCTACTATGAGCACGGGGTGGGTAGATTTTCCAATACCTGCGCACTTAATATCCTACGACTATTCAAAGACATTTTTTATAAGTCAATATTTCCTTTTCAATTTAACGATCAACGAATTGAACGAAAATATTAACGACATATTAATTCTAACAAGATTATATTGACAATGTTAACAATACGTCAGATTACAATAAACATTTGAATGGTTATATAATAATAGAAATGACATTTTATTGAATAGAATAATCATAGTATACATAATAATTAATTAATTGGCGAGAAAATTTTACACAAATATTTCATTTATGCTCGAATAATCATATAATCATTTTAGGAATTTTAGGAAGGTTTTCGTGTGCTTGTAAACGTAAGAGGCAGTTTAAGTAAAAAAAAAAAAAATTATTTTGTCGCTAATATGCATGGACAGTCGAATTAAATGAAACAGAAACTACAAAAGTACAATATGGATATTAACACTATGGAGAGCTATGATTATGATTAATGGAATATAAAACGGTAATTATGCATCGACACCATGGAATCACGGACGGTGGATTCGCATCTTCATCGACTGCTCATCGCATTACATCGTCCATTATTAAATCGAAATACGTAATAGTAGGATGGGAAGCTCGATTACTGCCAGCTATACATCAACGACGGCTCATCAAATGCACTTATGACAAATGCTACTTTTTGTCAAGGTTTCGCGTGCCGCGCTTTTGCCATATTCGTCATAAGGCATTGCCGTACAATTATCGATTAGCCAATAGTCTAAGGTAAATTATTCATAATAGGTATGGAAAATGGTGTCGGGGTCGGCCGTCGCCCAACAAGGCGCAATTCGCGCATCTCCAAAAAAGATTCGACGATCCGAGCAAGATCTGGGCACTTCACAGGGAAGGGTTCGCGAGGTATTTCCGCCCCTCCCCAACAGTCTACCGCCCGTTGCATTATTATCATAACGCGACAATAATCGCAGCCCTCTTGACGATCGATGCTCTACCGCCGGTTTCCGGTTATTCCGCTTGGTAGCGCAGTCGATGGATGAAAGTGACGGGACGAGGGACGGGAGGGAGTCCCACGGAGGAGAAGGACTTTCATTACCGAAGGTTAGAAATCTGTGTCTCGAAGGTTCGGCAACTTACATTGAGAAACACATTGTTTTTCCAGCGCGCAATGAGTCCAGCGGTGGGCTTTACCAATTTGTTTAGTGCTAAAATCTTCTTTCTTCCTTCGACCCTTCCATGGACGCTCGTAATTGCTGTGCCGTTGTAAGAGAGCGGCGTTTGAAAAATTCCGCATTATCATAAATTGGCCGAATCCGAAGGGTACGATGATTACGACGGGGGATGAATAATTGTCGATTGAACGTTAAGTAACGATCGAGGAAGGATGTTTAAGACTGTCGTGCACGATATTTTTAATATTTCGAACGTTGTCGTTGAAACGCGCGTGTTGACGTTGCGTTCCTCGTGATAAGAACGTAACTCTTACACAACTGAATAGTAATATTACGTTTTTAGTTAGTGTAAGATAAATTTCTACTGATATAAATAGATAAATAAATAATATTAAGATGCTCGAGTCCCCCCCCCCCTCCCCTCACTCACACACACACACGCACGCACGCACGCACGCACACACGCACACGCACGCACGCACGCACACCTGAAGCTCCATCGATTGTAACAGAAACTATAAAATAGAAGGAAACCAAAGAAAAGCGAGCAACGATAAAGAAAATTCTAATTTTCTTTACAACATTGTTTAATAGGATTGTACTGGGCTGTGACGAGCATTGTAACGAGTATTTGTGAAATTTTTTTCATAGAATTTCCTGATAAATACTAGCGTCGTATGAAATATTTACAGTGAAAGGTTGGCTCTAAAACAGAGAGAGAGAGAGAGAGAGAGAGAGAGAGAGAGAGAGAGAGTCTGATGCAAGATTTCGTTCGACTTGACTCTTGAAATGAATTCACACGGCCAATAAAAAAGAGGACCTTAACGACATTCACGGCATTACAAATATTTATATTATTTTCCAAACGCGGATGCCTGTGCATCCTCGTGAAGCGGCTAATCATACGCCTGTAATTGAAGATTATCGGGAGACAACTGTCGTAAGTCCTGTTTAAAAACGGCTCTAAATTATATACTTGGCGCGCAAAGGAGCTTTGATTTCTAACAGTCGGAGAAATCGGTCGCGATGCGAAAAGCCATAAACAGACGGAAGCCCCGACTATGGACATGAGGCAGACACACAGAGAGAGAGAGAGAGAGAGAGAGAGAGAGAGAGGGAGAGCGGTCAAAACGACGAGGAAGAAGAAGAAAAAGAAGAAGAAGAAGCGAATGAGGATGTTGAGGTGCAAGGCGCGTAGCTAACAACGGGGGAGCAAAAATTATACTTTGGCGAAAGGAGTAGAGAGGAGAAGCGTGAGCGATGACTGGAACACGGCGAGTCGCTTGAATAAAACACGTCGCGCGTTACACTTTCGTGCTCGTATTATTATTTTCGCCTGGGCCCCCCGTCCCGCGGCTCGCCTATCATTACCACCTTCCGGATCGCGAGGCGGCAGGAAGCGGCTGCGTGAATTCTCCGGAGAATGCGTCTCCCGAAATTTCACCGACCCGACCGACACGGCCAAAGCAACCAATTTCGTCGGCTGAAATTCAAAAAGCGCGCCTAAACAATACGACGCCATTATTACTCGCGAGAGCTTAGTTCGGCCCCGTCCGATTAGCGCTTTACGTTGGCTTTTATGCGACGATGGCGATAGTCGCGCACGGCCATATTAAAACGGAAATATAAGCCGAGGGATACGTAACTGCCAATCTCCAGGTTAAAAATTAAAATATAAATCGGCACCCGTGTGCCCTGATGGTAATGCCCGAGTATTACTATGCGCGGGAATTTTCAGACACGGGGCCGACCCCTCTTCCTTTTTCCCGGCCAGCAAACTTCATCATCACGTAATTATCGATTTGCCAATCATTTATTTTACCGCCCTCCAGCTCTTAATTATGCGAGTGCAGTCCGTTTCCAGCTCCAATGGATGCGAGACACCATGTATATATATATATATATAATCCACCATCCTCTCGTAATATAATAAGGCTTTTCGCCATCGTGCAACCGAACGTGTTTTGACGTGTCCTGGGTGGTCCAAGACTAACGAAAAATTGAAAAAAAGCCCATGATAAATAGAGATTTCGAGCGTCGTAATGCTAATTTACATCTCGCGATCGAGCATCTCTCTCTCTCTCTCTCTCTCTCTCTCTCTCTCTCTCTCTCTCTCCTTCTCACCGCGTCTCTCTGTCTTCAACTACGCGCCGCCCATGGAATGTAAATTCGGAAATTTATGAAAAGTCAACGGGTCGATTATCTTTTACGAGGTAATAATCGACACACGGGTCCGGCCAGATCATCGATGCCCTCGCGCGAAGGCCGCCTTTATTCGCAGTGTGAAAATGAAAATGAAATCGGCTAATTTGAATTTTATACATGTGCGTCAGATCTGCGCAGACTCGGGCGAATGCACAGCGAATACTCTGTTCTCCGTCCGTTCTCGCGCAATATAGATGCCTTAAAATTTATCGATGTCATAAAAGTAAATGTCGCTCTATCTCTCTCTCTCTCTCTCCACTCTCTCTCTCTCTCCACTCTCTCCACTCTCTCTCTCTCTCCACTCTCTCCACTCTCTCCACTCTCTATACACTCTACACTCTCACCACTATCCACTATCCACTCCCACTCCCACTCCGCGCTCACTCTCTTCTCGCATCGATGTTGCCGCATAGAAACTACTTTGATTTCCCTTTGATCGGGCCCGATCGTTTTTTCTACGAACCAACAAGCGCGCGAGCGCTCGTATTTTAATGTCTCTCCCTGCGATCGAGCGTTTCGTTTTTTCCATCTTTTGTAGCAGTGGAAGGGGAGGTAAAAGAATCGATCGCTCAACCACGTAGAATTTTGGAGATTATCCGCGGGCAACGATTATCCGCGATTATTATGTGAAATACATCGACGTCGACTTTCCATTGGGTTCTCTCTCTCTCTCTCTCTCTCTCTCTCTCTCTCTCTCTCTCTGTTATTAACCTCTGTCATCGTCTCTTTCCCCGCGGTCACTTTTTCCGCGAATTCGCCTCCGATTGTGCATCCCTAGCTGATCTCTGGTCCCAATATCTCAATAATTAAACAAATCTCTTAGCGTCACTTTGCGCGCTTTTTATTGCAAAATTACCAATGCTAAGGCAAAGACATTATGGTCCGATGAATCTTATGGTATAAAAATCTGTGCCTTCACACATAATCTTCATTTTTCGTTCTAATAATTGAAATAATAACTTTTCATTTTCCTCAAAATGAAATTTCAAAGGTAAATTTTTTACACTTTTTTCCCCTTTTTTTTGCTTTTTTTTTTTGTTTGTCTTTTGTCCTTATCTTTATAATCGGCACTGTACTTTTGAATCAAAAGATACACGTGTCGTGCAATGAAAATTTTATAATATTAAATTTTATATTATTATTTAAACGGACAATCATTTTTACTCGACAATCCGGTAATCTTTCTCCTTTGTTTTTTTTTTTTTTTTTTTGCTTTTTCCAGCATTCTACTCGAAATCGATCGCCAAACGTTTTATTAATGCTATTGTCGCAATAATATCAAAATTAATTCATCTTAAATGGCGAACGACTATATAGTGCGTCCCTTGATTATTCATTAGCAAGTTTTATAGGGCGCGTAACTTAATTCCACGACAAAACTATTGATATATCTATTCTTAACGATAATAATTGTTGAGGGAAAGGTAAAACAACGTGTCCGAGGATCGTCAGTACAGAATTTGACAATTAAAGCGTTTCATTAAGTCGTCGAAAAAGAGATAAGGCATAAACGACCAAACGAATCTTGATAAATGACAATATTAAACTTACAGAAATGGGTGTTAATCACGAACGAGTGGAAGAAGCTCGAGTTGGGACTAAATATTGGCAAAACATCAAAGCTATCGTTACAATCGCCATGGAGTGGAAGGAAGAAAGGACGAGTCGCTTTCGTGAGCAATCCTATTAAATTGTGGAATGAGAATAGTCCGCTGATACAAGTACAAACGGATATATATTGGTTATACCCTTGGACTGGTGATACTAGGACAAATGGAGCGTAGGCTGTCAAATCTAATGGCAGTCCAGGAATCAAAAAATTTTAAAACGCGAAGCACTCAATGACAAACAAGTACGATCGTTTGACATTGATTCGAAGCAAATTTCCAGAGACAAAGATGATGGCGCCTACGATTATGTAAAGGACAATTTTAATTACATCAAACGCTGCTCGGTAGGTTAATAAACGCCCACACGGACACTTAGGGTTTCACATTTATTGCACCTTAATATTACCCTACCTACCGATATTTGTATTTATGATTGTGCGCGTGCGCGCGTACGATAAATACGACGAATACCATCAAAGTTCATAAATGTTCGAGGATGTAAAAAAATATTTAAATAGTAGTCAAACGTTACTTACAATGCTCAGTGAAAAATTGTGCAATTGAATTACTTACCACAATGAAACGTATACATTGGGAAGATATGCACTCGAGAATACTTAGAATATTGATAAACCACAATATATTCAATGAAAATAAGTTTATTATTCTATATATATATATATATATATATATATATATATGCACGTAAGGGTAATTTTATAGAAATCTTTATAAATAAATATCGTGCATTGAATACAAATCTACAACAAGTAATTTTTATTCTAAATTCTGGCTCAGATGATTATCACAATACAAAAAATAAAAAACATTAACAATTCCTCATATAAATAATAATTGCTGTTGAGATGTCGTTTTAATTTGACGTTATTTTAGTACAAGAGGTTTTTGCAAATTGACTCTCATGGTCGATCGTCGATTTGCTATGCGATCTTCAATCACTGTGCTAAACAACACGATCCGAATTTATTATTTCGCCATGGAATATTTATTAAAACATATAATTGATTTACTTTTTATCGTAGGATCGGTCTATAAATTTCAGTATCGCATGAAAATGCTCGATTTAATTGATTTCTGGAATAATGACATCATTATTCGATTCGACTTATGTCTTTAGCATATAATATAAGCTTCTATATTCCATGACGGTTGTACATTACAATTTATAAAATATCATTTTCATATAAGAATGTTAACAATATTTTATTTAATCAATAATTAAAATTTTGGCAATAATGCAGCTATTAGCCATACATTTTTTTTTTCTTTTGCCAAACTTTTCACTAAGCCTCAAATATTCAAAATATTCACCTAATATTCAACTCATTCGGATTTAAAAGCACTTTTACATTTCTTGGATCGATCACATTAATCTACATAATAACAAATAGTAATATAATACCAATCGCTCAGTTTATTTTCATTTAATTACTTTATTGTAGAAAAATGAAGTTCATTTATTGAACAATTGTTGAGATACAATGTTTATTGGTGAAAAGAAAACAATCTAACATTTTTATTAAGAAACAAAAACAAAACAAAAAATAATAATAACGAATGAAGGATTGATTATTCTAAAATATATATATTTTTTGTACTTCGTCAACGTCAACAGGATTTATTCTTCGAAAGTTGCATCCAATTGTAGACTTTGTTATTATTATTATTATCGTTTAAGACAATTCAAAAAATATTTCAAACAAAACATTGGAAATGTGAAATTTTAAAACATAAACATTTGTAATATAATTTATTTATAATATATTTATTCGGTAGTATAATTTTTTCTATAATATTTTAACGCTAATAATGTTTCTAACAACCATTCAGTTTATTATTTGTGTTCATAATTTGTGTCTTAAAATAAATTTATGAATTTTGATTTTGTGAATTTTCAAATTCTTTGTTTCATGTGACGCATACTTTAATGGTAAAAAACAAAATTTTTATAATTTATATCTCGTAATAAGTAAGTATTAATAAGGAAAAACTTAAATTCTATTATTAGAAGAGATTGACAAAATTATAATTGCGTTCGGATAAAATTTATTACTAATAATGTACGATTAAAATGATAGAGTTAATATTTATGATACAAAAAAAAAAAAAAAAAAAAAAAAAAAAAAAAAAAATTAAGTAAAAAATATTTGAAAGATTAAAATAATATTTTAATTAATTGTACTTATAGGTATATACAAATCAAATATATATAAATGTATAAATCAAATGGCACCAACACACAATGACATATTATCCACCAAAAAAACTTAATTTTCAATAAAAATAAAATTAATAATTTTTTAATATCGGTATATTAATTGACATTCCAATGTTGAAATGAGGAATGTATTGAATTGGGTAACAATAAATACATTTATCATTGTGGTTTTATTGATATAGTCGAAAATAATTATCAGTGCTCAACATTTGCAAATTTGCATAGGTAATAATATTTTTAATAAATGAAATTTTTATTTGACAATTGAACATTTAATACGTTGTATAGATGTAATTAATGGAGGCTCAAAAATCTTAATCAAAGAATCAAAGAGTCACAATATTTTTTGTGTGATACGTTAAATTTATTGATAAATAGATAATTATTTGTAGATAAAACTTATGTGAATCAAAAATCTATGAATAATCGTGAAATTGCTCGATCACCACGCCACGCGTCTGACTGCATTAAAATTTCGAATCAAATTAGATAAAAAGATAGTAACGATTTTAAAATAAAAAAAGTCGAGCATTATAAATAAATAAATATAACGAAACATTTCGATACATCAACCTGTTCAGTAACGCGATTTATTTTTTTTCCTTTATGAACAGTGAAGTAAATTTAAAACGAATATTCCGATAATATTTATCTGTATTTAAAACATCCATTATAAATAATTAGTCGTCAATATTGCAATACGAATATGTGATCAACAAGCATATATAGTTTTGAAATATAAAAAAAATTGAATAATGACAAACTAGAGTTAGGAATTTTTTGTTTTTAAAAATATATTTTTTTTTTAATACTAAAAAAATTTATTTATTATCCATTCCATACTACGAAATCATATTTAGTATGCGCGCGCGTGCACGCACGCACACACGCGCACGCACACAAATCTGATAATTAGATTAACATAATAGAAACTTTGTGAAAGAAGTATGTATCAAAATAATTATTTATTATTCGTAATGTAGAAGTGAAAAATTATATTTCTTATTCAACAGTATTTATGTCTGCTCGCTTTCCAAAAACATTGTTTCAACAAAAATCCTCATTAACAACGTTCATACACAAAGTATAATTTGAAAACAAATTCAGCATATTTTTATAATGATAATGATTTATTTTCCCATCAGGTATAATCAATTTTCAAAGTAATTGATTATTAATGAGAAATATGACTATTTGAGAGTCATGATAGTACAATTTGAAAGCAATCATGTATTTAAAAAATATATTATTTAATAGAACATGTAAGTTAAGAATCGATACATTTATTAAAAGTAATTGAAAATAATTAATACGCATAATTGATTCAATAATTATAATATTCAACGTATTCGTTATTATCTTTCATTTTATCCGATTCTTAATCTTTTGTAAAAGAACTTTCATACTTTCTATTTGTTGTAACTACTATTAAATTAAAAATTCTTCCTTTCTTTTTACTGGCAATCATATTTTGCTCCTTTTCGAATATTATATATATATATATATATATATATATATATATGTATTTTGTTGTTGTTGTTGTTGTTGTTGTTGATATTACATAATAATTACATTATATACGAATAACTTGAAATATCAATGTCGATTGTAATTGAAAATATTAATTTAAATAAATATCACACTGCAATAACTATAAACGAACTTGAATGTCTGCATTTTTTACTACTGAAATGATTTGAAATAAATTGATTTAATTTATTGAATAAGATATAGCACTTTAGCAGATTAATAAATCAAATTATAGTGTATATTTTGAAAATAATACTTGGCAATAATTATTATTAATTATCCTGTGATTAATGATTACATACGCTCGTGTATTGATCAATTAGAATTTTTTAATTTTTTTACGATGTATTAGAATAATTTGAACAAGATCGGATTTTATAAAAGAAAAATCTTTCAATTTCCATCCGACTACAATATTATTTCATCTTATTAATTGGAATTGTATTTCTCTATTTAAATATTAGATCGCGCTTCTATTGAAGATTATATTGAAATTATTGTAAAAGTTTAATAATTAGCCAATACATATACACTGTAATAACTGTCTTTACAAATCTAGAAGTAAAGTGTAATTAAACTTTTACTTTCTCCTTCTAAACGTAAGTTCCTGATTTTCATTATTTAACACTTTAGACTAATTTTTATAATTAAACCATTATTTAACTAATCTATAATAATCTTTTAGCAATCTATTAATAATATATTGATAAAGTGTTATTATATCGTGAATTATATAGATAAGTGACTATAGTTACAACAAATAAGAAGTTTTTAACTTTATTAAATTTTTCTAATGAACGTACCCGAATATCTTGGGTAGATTTATATGAATTAAGTTGCATTCTTTGCTTGATTGATAAAATGTATTAATAAGTGATTTTGTACAAATCAACGTATCGAAAACATTTTGAATGAACTGATTTTGAAATTTTCATTTGATACCAAAAAATAGATCGACGTAAGAGTTCTAGTGTTTAATTAACTGTAATTTCGCTTGAAAAATCTAGACATCTTAATTCGACGATATAACGAAGTTGTTCTTAACAAAAAACAAAAAAAAAACAAACAAACAAACAAACAAACAAAAACAAAAACGAAAAAAAAATAAATAAAAAAGTAAAATAAAAATGATAAGAAAAAGAAAGAAAAAGTCATTCAAGTCAAATACCATCGATGTATTGAATTGAAAGAGAGTAATTAATGCTTTTCGTAATATCTTTTAAAATGCAGAATTTTACATAAGTAATTAATAAAAAGAAAAATTCGACGACTCTGTATAAAATGTCTTTATAAAGAGATTGGTGGTGGGGGAGTAGGTTGGTGAGGAG
>NW_011948448.1:1129661-1154985 GCF_000503995.2 Ceratosolen solmsi marchali
GGGTGGGGGGGGGGGTGTGGGGGGGTGAATAACAGTATAAAGCAATCTAAAAGAAATAGCCCATAAAGTGCTAGATAAAAGTATACTTGTAGCTCTTCTATTTAAAATAAAAAATCTTGGCAATGTTTTTGTCGACATGTATGAATAGAGTGATTTAGAGGGATTAGAATGGCATTTCTAAGAGACATACAAGAACGTTTAATGGGCAATTGAGTTCTACTCTCAGGTGCGCTAGAAAAGGATAGGTCTTTGTTCGATGTCGTATATCTATTTGACAAAGCCTAAGCAGTTTCGTATTAAACACTCCAACAACTAATCATTATAATATATATGATAAAATTGCATGGGCATGACTCTATCGTGATGGAATGAGTGGCTGGACGTCCAGCTTTAGGTGAGTTGTGTCGATTGATATATAAAGCTTATTATGGTAATTGAATTTTTGTAGAATTCGTGTTTACAATAGATAAACAATAGAGAAGTATACATTAAAAAGTTTCGCATATTGAAAAAGAGGTGCAGTTGGTAACTCAACTCGTAAAACTGGAACTTCGTTTAAAATACTTCAAATTGAAGTTGGATGGCAACTTCAAAGATAACACAAGTTTTACAGGATTGCATAGTCGTGTACGAGTTTGATCAGATTTCATTTCAACGTAGAAAAAAGTAAAAAGTACGCGGAATAAGTGAATAGCATTTCAAGTAAAGCCATACTTAAATAAGGCAATTGAAGGATATAAATGAAGATACAAAGATCTCCTATGAATGGATTTAGAAAAAGAGAGAAACGAATGAAATAAAGAAGAAGCATTCTTTTATGAAGCAGAGGAAAGAAATCATATTATTTACGTTAATAAAATATGAAAGCTGAGATTTTTCAATTGTTTCGTTCATCTCTCGCGTATTTTATAAAAATATGCAAAATTTTTTTTTGTTTTTTGTTTTTATTTTGCTTTGTTTTTTGATCAATAAAATGATTGCAGAGTTTACTTTAATAGTAAAAAAAAAAAAAGTTTAAAATACTAAAGATTTTATAATAAGGTAATTTTCAGGTTTGGCTTAAAATTTATTCAACTAATGAATAATAATAAGTATAGGCAGATTAATTGAAGAAAATAGAGCATAAGTTTGGATATATTTTATATTGGATATTTTTAATATTCTTACATTCTTCGTACATAAAACCCACTTTAATGAATACCGTGTTTTTATTTTTTGTAAAAGTCAAACCAAATTAATTATTATTGTAGTATTAGATTATCTCGATTATTGAAAAAATAGAATGTATATTAATTACTATATATCATGAGAAGGAGTCTTTTTGTATAATCACGTGTATCATATAAATATACGCGAGCACGAATGCATGTATATAAACATATATGTATATGTATATATATATATATATATATATATATATATACATATTTGTGCACGTTTGTGTACATTTTACGTATTACACAGCACTTCTACTGTATTATCGGTACATCAGAACGAAACGGAAATGACGTTGCCCCTGACTAGTGTAAAACTGGGATACAAAATGTTAGAGAAAATCGGTTTTTCTTTTTAAATAAATAATAAATAAATAAATAAAAAGTATAAGAAGGAAGAATAAAATACTTTACGTACGAGTCGATATAGTCAAATTATTTATTATATAAGAACAGAGTTAGCCCGTTCAAGTTTCTTTCAATATTTTTTTTTTTTTTTTTTTTCTTTTTTTATAAATTAATCGTAATTTCCCAGACATGGACAATTATACGCCTATAAACAGTGTAATGACATTATATTTGCCATCGTGCAATTGTTATAAATAAAGAAAATTTTAGAAAAAAAGAGGCGCCTAACAAGCGAATTTGATATAATCATCTAAGTACTATGAAAACATAGTATAATATAAATCCAATAAATTAAAGTTCAAAATAGTTATTAATTATAACCGAATTGCATTTATGAATAATACTACTATTTATTATAATTGAACAGTAAAAGGGGAATATTTAAAAAAATCGAATATTTGAAATTAAATATATAATTTGAATCCTAATAACATGTTCCCTAAGCGGCCTTTATCCAATTAAAATCAAGAATCATATAATGTTTTATTATTTGCGAGTAATAGTTAACAATTACTGGACGTGATAGACTGACTTGACATTAATATAATGTAATACTTAGCGTAGTAATAAAGTTAATAAAGTTATACGAAATTCAATTATAAACGTAAGTTAAGACCGACAATGTAACATTGAACTACTTTTTGTAAAATAAAATAATTTTAAGTCTTTAATCGATATTAATCGATATTTCTCAGTTATACCAATTAACAATATGGATGTAATGTAAAAGTACACAGTCTAGCAATTCGCGGTACTAAATACATATTAATTAAAATTTTTTACAAAACACACACACACGCACGCACGCACGCACGAGCGCACGCACACACAGACACACAGACACACACACACACACACACACACACACACACACACACAAAAATATATAAATATACGAAGTAATAATAATACGTAGAGTTTAGGATGATTGATTATGACTTACCTGTTGCTTCGATAATGATATTATTTACTAATAATTGGCACGAAAGAAGAAAAAAACATACAGTATGTGAATAATTCGTGTAGGAAATTATTCGAAAAATAAATAATATATATGTGAGAAACATTTCTTCAAATATAAAAATGCAAGAGTGATGCAACGAAATATAGAAGAAATGAATAGTTCCCAGACAGATTTATCTATATCTGCTCATTACTACTCACTGTCTTTCCCCGAAAGAATGTAAAACAAAACCTTGATATACCGAGTGCAGCCAAGTCGTAAGTCGTGTATATGAGATTAATTTGCAAAAAAAAGAAAAAAAAAATAAAAAAAAAATACATACAGGAATAGACATAGATTGTGATAGAGAGAAAGGGCTTTCAAGTTTAGAGAAGAAGCGAAAGAAGATAAAGGCAATAGGCAATGATGTATCAACCAAAGTGACTTGAGGGTTCGATAATTGTTAAGGATGAGTTCGTTGGACTAGGAAGTCCTTAATTTATTTAAATCAGTACAAGTCGATCAAGAGCTCAATGTCGTAAAATATGTTAGTAAGGTATTACTCGAACTAGTGATGTACTCGATCGTTAATCCTTTTAGGGGTAAGTGGCAAACCGTCACACGTGACAGTTACAGAGCGTTACAGATGTTAATTAAAATTATATTTTTAAATGAATAGTACTAATGTTACCTTTCACCGATAAATAAAAATAAAATAAATGTCCGTTAATTTTATTGTTGTTGTTACAATAAAACCTGGTTTTCCTTAAAAATTCATATTTAAAAAGATCCAACGTAAATTATCATTATGAATTATTTATCATGTTAAATAATGAATATAGAAATATTTTTATCTAAATATATTTATAATGTACGTTATGAATGTAATTTAAAACGTTATAATTGAAATTCTAAAATTGTAATGTCGAATTTAATAAGATAATCAATATTCGTGGTTTAATATCACGTGATTGACCATTAATTTTAATTTAAACATTTAACGCTATAAATGACAATCTTATGTTGAATAAATGAATTTAAATAACAGAAAAGTTAAAAGATTTTTGGCGATGTCTGTCTAAGCTTTCGACATTGTTGTAAAAATAGTAATTATGGATTAACATTTAAAATAACGTAGAAGCAACAATGGCTTTCAAAATTAAAGAAGAGCTTATTACTTATATTGGTGCACTAATACATTAAATAGCGGAATGCTAAATAATTTTTATTATATTTAATATGTACGTATGTGTATAAAAATTTGAATTCGTCGATTCTTATTTAATGAAAATTCGGATAATTTTGGTTTTCGATCGCCAGTGCAATGTACGACAGATGGATTATTTACATAACTTTGCTGCATCTCGAAGCAGTGCTATAATAAATGACAATTTAAAATGTTGTCGCATTGCACGTCGATATTGAAAAAGCTCTAGACATATATATTGGATTCGGTTACAGGTGAAAGCTCGGGACAACGTATCGGAAGCCTAAGGGGAGCGAGCGAGGGTGATTCTATGCGCGCGTATGCGCGACGGAGGAGGGCAGAGGAACAGTGAGTACAGTGTGACCGACAAAGGGAATAAGTAATGCAGGCGAACGATTTCGAGACAGAGACAGAGAGTGAGAGAGAGAGAGAGAGAGAGAGTAAGAGAGTAAGAGAGATTAAGAGAGAGTAAGAGAGAGTAAGAGAGAGTAAGAGAGAGTAAGAGAGAGTAAGAGAGAGTAAGAGAGAGTAAGAGAGAGTAAGAGAGAGTAAGAGAGAGTAAGAGAGAGTAAGAGAGAGTAAGAGAGAGTAAGAGAGAGTAAGAGAGAGTAAGAGAGAGTAAGAGAGAGTAAGAGAGAGTAAGAGAGAGTAAGAGAGAGTAAGAGAGAGTAAGAGAGAGTAAGAGAGAGTAAGAGAGAGTAAGAGAGAGTAAGAGAGAGTAAGAGAGAGTAAGAGAGAGTAAGAGAGAGTAAGAGAGAGTAAGAGAGAGTAAGAGAGAGTAAGAGAGAGTAAGAGAGAGTAAGAGAGAGTAAGAGAGAGTAAGAGAGAGTAAGAGAGAGTAAGAGAGAGTAAGAGAGAGTAAGAGAGAGTAAGAGAGAGTAAGAGAGAGTAAGAGAGAGTAAGAGAGAGTAAGAGAGAGTAAGAGAGAGTAAGAGAGAGTAAGAGAGAGTAAGAGAGAGTAAGAGAGAGTAAGAGAGAGTAAGAGAGTAAGAGAAAGAGAGAGAGAGAGAGAGAGAGAATCAGGGATTATGTTCTTTCGTTTCTTTTTCTCCTCCTCTTTCCTCCTTACCTCTCCCTTACCGCGACGCCTTTTGTTCTCGTTCCACACATTGTCGTCTCGGACGCTGTGGTTGAGCGGTGGGAAAATTAGATGATTGAGCGCGAGCCGGTAGTTTGTTATTGTTGCCGGTGCTGCTGCTGCTGCTGCTGCTGCTGCTGCTGCTGCTGTTGTTGTTGTTGTCGTTGTTGTTTGCGATTCAACGGGAAGCGGAAATGTTTTCTCGATTTTCGAGTTAAAGCGTTAGGCGCTCACGCGTGTAGACGACCAATTTTTTGCCTCTCAGCGTGAAACAAACGTTCATTATTTTTCTTCGCCTCGGGGATATCGCGAGCGATCATTATGCATTTTTTTTTTTTTTTTTCAAGAATTACGTTGCCCTGCAAAATTTACGGAAGAAGTCACGCCGAGCGCATGCTCGCAAAATTTTGATGATACTTAATACAGTGATCTCGAGTTGGGATTTTGTATTACGAAAACGTATCGCGACATTATTCCAAATTGCAACGATACAATTGGTAATTATAAGCGCTCGCGACGGCTAATTGACGTTTGTCCTTAATTTGACCGTTAAAAATAACATTAACGACGAAGCTTAAATATGCGATGATGAATAAAGTTTTGCTCACACGGTAGTTAAGCGACGACGATTTATACGAACTTAGTAGTCACGAAAATCTACTCGCTCACCTCGAGATCAATTATTATTATCTTAAGGTAGGCCGAGAAGTGAGCAAAAAATTCTTGACTCACAAGATGTGAGGACCTGGGAAAGGCAACTACCGGCCGCCTGATTAATAAAAGCCTTACGTCGAGAGAACGCTTCCCGCGTCGCTCATTTATCTCGCATTATCATCATCGTCGTCGTTATCATCGTCGTCGTCGTCGTCGTCGTAGTCGTCGTCGTCGTCATAATAATTGTCATAACCATCATTATCGACAGGCCGATGCCACTCACGCGCAAGCACGGAAAAAGAGGTTAATTAGGGAGTGCGTACGCGAGAAAGGAGGTGCGCACCCTCCCCCGCGAGTTTCATTTATCGGTCTGCCGCAGAGGTGCAGTATCGCGTGTACGAGTCTCCCTAATTACTTATTATCATTAATTGTTTCGCGGCAGGGAGCTGTTAAGTCTTCCTGCAATTACGCGGGAGGTCGTCGCAGTCGCGCTCCTTCGGACCGTTCTCCCTACCTCTTTGGTCGCCACTTTTTTCATGGGCTTCTCTCCCCTCCCTCTGCCGCGCGGTCTGCGCCGTTTAGAATCAAATTAGCCGCCTCGTTCTCACTCGCTCGAGCGGAGAGAATTCGTACGCCGGGCAATTAAAATATTTCACGTATATAAAAGGAAGGGGTGGGAGTGGACGGGGGAGGGGAAGACAGAGGTGGTGAAAGCAGCTGTGCGATAGGAGGACGGCGTAAGGAAAAAAGGAGGAGTAAGGAGTAGAAGGAGAAGCAACAGACGGACGAACTTTCAGCGCTCGCTCGCACGGCGTTACGCTTTCCGCCCTCGACTTTGTGCGCGACCGCGCGGTTCTTCGCTAATCCCTCCTCCTCCTCCTCCTCCTCCTTCACCTCCTCCTTAACACACTCACACACGCGCGCACTCACTCCGGCATATTTAAACTTTCTACGAGGGCGAGGATCGACAGGGAATATTTCACCGCGAGGCTCGAGAAGTATAGCGTACGATGTAAAAACCCGCGACCGATTACTTCGTAAAGGGGACGAATGAGGAGAGAGAGAGAGAGAGAGAGAGAGAGAGAGAGAGAGAGAGAGTGAGTGAATTTGATGTAAGCTCGGGTCCACGTTTTATCTGACGCCGACAACGTCGGAGAGGCACGACTGATCTCAGTCTATAATTGACGGCAGATGGCTTGAAATGTGTTCTCGTTCGTTCGTGGGACGTTTAAATGTTGCTTTGCGGAATGGAGGGGACGATGCGATTATTTATGCAAATACTCATCATTGGTTGAGGATGATTTTATTACTCGTATAAAATTATGCTCGGCGGTAGTTGCACGTAGGTTTGTGTGAACGTAAGTCGTGGCACGAGGTTTGAAATGTTTGCTTCTGAAGATGCTTCATTCGATCGTAGATTATTCAAAATCCTTATGGAATCCTTATCATTGGTTTGGTTAATTTAAAATCGTAAAGTCGAAATAGACAGGAATTATCCGATAATTAAATTCAGCGATCCCACTCGAGGGCATTTCACGTGAATTGGTCAAAGTGCGAGGAAAAACTTACCTTGCCGGCATTTCTTTTCACAGCTCGAAAACGTCATATATATAATTTAAAAGAGATAAATAAAATATTATCATTTGTGTCGATTAGATCGTATCGTTCTTTGTACTAAATGGTAGGATGGAAAAGTGATTATCATCTTAATCTTCCTACGTAAAAGAATGTCGCACTTTTTATTGCAGAAATTGGTAATTGTTCATAAAGCTTTTGTGCTATTAAACGATACTTTTCCAAACGATATTCAATAAATGTCATTGGAAATTATGACAAAACATTCGATAATTTAATTGATTCGACAATGATTATAATCATTGTGAAAAGTATGCTAATCAAATATTTTGCGGTGCAGGTAATCAAGAATGATAAATTAACAATACTTAACTGATTGTTGACTCGCTGGTTTGTAAAAAGAAAAGAAAAAAATAATAATAATAAAATAAAAAAAACGGCATACAATCCTTATGAATTGTTGTCCCATCGCCAATTCGTCTCGCACATTGTTCTTTAAATGTTCATGGTCGCGCGCGCGCGCGCGCGCGCGTCATTATCATTGGAAAGAATAAAAATTTGCATCTCACCTACTGTGCAAAGTTCAAAGCTAAATGTTCGAAGTAAACGTCGATGTGAAGAATCTTATAACGCATAAAAATGACTTCAAATTCAGGCGAACATATAATCTATTATATTTAGAAGAAGAAAAAAAAAATACAGTATTTATTCATCTACAATATTTTAAAGATTTGCACTCCTCTGTACACTAACTATACAGTCTATATAACATTATAGATTATAATGATAATAATTCCCTTAATAAGCACTATTTTATAAACATTATATGATAAATTCAAATTTATTCTGCCATTATATGGGCACGCCAATTTATCTATTTTTATTCTATGTCTATAATATTATATTACATATATTTAGTCTTTATGATTAATTTATTAATTGTGACATGTAGATTAGAGGGGAATTTATTATTGGATATGTATTGGCTAATTTTCCAAAAATCATAAAGATGTCACTTCTCGTAGTCTCATCAATAATACAGTATAATAATAATAATAATAATAATAATAATAATAATAATAATAAACTATAATAATAATAAACTATAATAATAATAATAATCATTTGTCATTAATAGTGAAAATTTAAAAATAAACATAATCATCGTAGGTCAAAGCAAATTGATCTCGTAAAATGAACATTTTTATCTCCTGTACATGTTACGTTCTTTCTTACGGGAATCTGATTCAATGCTTTTCATCAAGAATCGATTGATATTGGATTTATGCGAAACAACGTCACGTCATTTCATCATTTAGGCATTGCGCAAAAGGCAGTAGTGAAGTACTAGAACTAGTTGTAATTTTTTTACCCGAGTCAATTAAAAATTAATGAATAAAATATCATGGAAAAAATAAAATTCAATTGTCCTTTCAATTGTCTTGGTGGATAATATATATTAAAACTGTAATTTTTTCTCCTCATACCTCATAGTCTCGGCTTTAACATAGAATATATTACGCTCTTATTTAAAAATGACATATATACATCATAATAGATAATAGAAGGTATTAGAGGCACGGTATTGAATAATAAAACCATTGTTGTTTATTTTTAAATTAATATATAATTTTTAATCGTGTGGATCTTTCGGAGGGTCGGAGACTAAAAGTGTACAATATACAATACAAGCGATAGGAATACGATTCTTATTTATTTACTTTTTCTTTCTCATTTTAAAAGGGCGAACTTTCTAAGAAAAATGGGTGAAAACGTACGAGCGATCGGAGCCTCGTTCGTTACTTTTATAAATGCCTTTTTTTTTCTTTTTTTTTTTACAATATACAATAAAATAGGAAGAGAGTCTCCAAAACTAGCGATGATTGTACAATTATAAATGTCAGCTACGATTAAAATTGCTGAAAATGCTCGGACCAAACGCATTCCGAATATCAGGCTCTCAGTGTACTTTGTTCATTTTGTAATCCGTTGGTTCTGCTGTTTCGTCGAGATGTTCAGCATTTTTGATCGATAAACATCGCTAGTTGTGTTCTCGAATGTCGCTACCTTCCACCCTCCATCCCTCCACCCACCCATGCAAACCCCCTCGAATGAAAATAGGACGGCGGTTATCGTCATGATTGTTTCGGCCGATACTAAGACTGCCAAGGAAGAGGGAAGTTTATAACAAGGCCAACTAACGGATGGATAGATAGATAGAGATAGAGGTAGAGGTAGATATAGAGGTAGAGATAGAGGTAGAGGTAGAGGTAGAGGTAGATATAGAGGTAGAGATAGAGGTAGAGATAGAGTATGCAGGGAAGGCTAGAGAGAGAGATAGAGAGAGAGAGAGAGAGAGAGAGAGAAGTGATGGGTGGTGATGGGTCGAGGAGGAGGAGGGGGAGGAGGAGGGCGGAGGAACTGCTATATCGAGAGGCGTTCGACAGGCTGCACCCACACTTTTTACTTGTTTCAAAAGTTTGACGAGACTTGGGCTTCGCGCGCTAATGCCACAAGTTGATGAATTTACAGAGTCGCATAGGAAGTTTTGCTGCGCGATTAGTTCATCCTTCCATCCATTCCATTCAAAAACACAGGCGCCCGCTTTTATAAGAAGATCGTTTAAACCGCAGCGACAGACTTCTCTCATATACTCAAGTAATTTCAAGCGATCGGTATTATCGCATCCAGAATAAATGTGCAGTTTCCTCCGTCGAATCGTTCGAGTCAAATCGTCGCTAGGATTACAAAATGTACAATTTCCTTGTTACAGATCATATATTTGCAATTATTATTATAACAATAAGTGAAAGTGTATGAGCATCGTTTCAAAGCTTATAGGCCTTAAATCTATGAGTTGGATTTTATTTTGACATAACCAAGCGGGCACCGGTTCGATTAATCTTAAATTTCAGATATACAACGTAATAATTATAATTTATGATTATAACTGTAAATTGAACTAATCAATTAATTAAACGAGTAATCGTTATTATTACTTAATCGTGACATATATATATATACATAATTTGTCAGATAATTTTAATGAAACAACAATATGCAAATAGAGGTCTTTTATATTATTGAATGTGCTAACGTGTGCGGTACAAATAGGGCGTAACTGCGCTATTCCGACAGTTCTACAGTTAAACCGGCAAATCATGAAGAAAAGTATGAAAAAAAAGAAAAAGAAAAAAACAAGGATATTAATGAGAGTAAATGGCAAATAAAATATAAGCATTTACATTGGTATATCGAACGACTTATTGCTTTTATGCCCTCGAGAAGACGTTTGTCCTATATGTCATAGTTACAGCTGCTGGCAAAAAGGATGAGATATTGACCGGAGTGCGGACAGATTAGGAATGGCTCAACGAGTCCAGGTCACAGCATCGTTGCGGGGTCAACAGCTTTATAACCTTCCCTCCTCCCCCCCCCCCACCACCGTCATCCACGACTTCGCCACCCGTCCCTCGCTTATAATTTATATAGTTATGTTACACGTGTAATATACAGGTGCAGCTATCGGACTAGCCTAGTTCACTACATCGCTTTTCTTTATTCATTCTCGTTTCGCTCGCAGACATTAATTTCCCGCTTAGCTTTTATCTGTCACGTTTAGCTCGTGTAGCAACGATCGTCGGTCACGGGGGCTGTCAAGGGGGATGGTACGAGGAACGGGGAGCATCGTTACAAACGTTATTGATACCTTTCCTCTCTCTCTCTCTCTCTCTCTCTCTCTCTCTCTCTCTCTCTCTCTATCTATCTATCTATCTATCTATCTATCTATCTATCTATCTATCTCTCTATCTATCTCTCTATCTATCTCTCTATCTCTCTCTATCTCTCTCGTGGGAGCCCGAGGAGACGCGACCACCACGAGCCATCGATAGTCGAGCGTTAGTGCACTAACCGCTCGAACGTTCGCGGATCAATCGATTGGCTACAGTCACACATTTTGCCGGAATCCTTGCACCCACCGCTACGACAAAGTAACTTGGCTTTTCTCTAGATAACGTCTCCCTCATCCCTCATCCCAATCCTCTTCACGGCACGCCCGCCGTGCCATCCCTGTGGATTATTACAATCTTGGCTTTTCGTTGTCCGCTCGCACACATTCGCTCGACTCTTTCACGCGTGCGCATTCACTCGTAAAATTATCTACATCAATTTCTACGCTTTATACAAGTTGTTTTCGAAGTACGTTTCATACGCACTACCCCCACCCCCTCCCCCTGCCTACCTCCCTCCCCCTTCCCAGCATTTATTCCATCTCTTCTTAATCGGACATCCTAGCTACTATAAGATAATCGGATCACAAAAATCGTCCCCCCGAAGTTTTCGTTATCCCTACACATCTTATAACCTCTTCTTGCTCGATTCTCATTTTCATTAATAAAAGTCCAGGTAGACGAGGCCGCGTACCTTTGCAGTTGGTTCGCATCGCGTTTATCTACGTTCGCGCTGGCGTTCCAGTGGCTCTCGCCACTCGCCGAACCTTTCAGCGACGAGGGGATAAGACGAGAAAATAACGAGAAGGAAGTGCGAGCGCGTCGTTCTCGCGTTTTTCATGCTCGTCGATGCTGACTCCCTTTCCGATGCCAGAGTACAGCAATAAATTGATACTCGGTGGTAGTATTGATACCGTTAAATTCAAACAGACGATAATTGCTGGCGCATTAACTTCTGTCCTCGTTTATTTATATCCAAATACAGTTGTAATATCACTAGGGTACATATGTACAGGGACTACGTTTTTGCGGAGATGCGTTTATATTGCAATTGTCGTTTACCATTACAGATTATCCCTTAAAATCTACGTAATCCCAGGTAAAATATTTTTCTGTCTTTGTCTTAGCTTGAAAAGTCGCTTGAATTCGATTAAAATAGTAGCAACATTAACTTTGGATGTTTCAGTTTCCTCGTTACCAATCAACTTGATATTCTCACTCCGTCGACTTTTCGAGCTCTCATCTTTTTTCTCGGAACAAGTTAAGAACTGTACATCGCGCGCATTCCTGTCTCATGTGTTTAATGCGTGTCTGATGTATCTAATGCGTGCCTGTGTGCGTGCGTACTTGCTTGCATCCTCGCTTCCTTCCTTGCTTCCTTCCTCGCTTGCTTGCTTGCTTGCGTGCGTGCGTGCGTGCGTGCGTGCGTGCGTGCGTACGTGCGTGCGTACGTGCGTACGTGCCTACGTGCGTGCATGAGTGCGTGCATACATGCGTACGCGGATTTGTGGCCGCTTGTTGCGCGTGCCGCGGGTATTTGTTTTGCGATGGCAATTTCTTGAGATAATCGCGATTAAAATTAAAAGAAACTTTATATTCGCGCTACAATTATCCGTGACTTAGCATTGCGTACCTTCGCACGCGTAGACATTGTCATAAAACCATTTCAATTAGTGCCGAATACGTTAATTTATTACGATTGGCAGTACATGCGGACGAATAATTTTATAGAGCACAAAGATTTTGTCTACGATCGAGGCTTATTAAATCAACGAAGGAAAAGTCACGTCCCTTGGCCGCTATTTTGCGCGTCGCAGTGACGAAAAATTACGCCCAAGAGTTCGATTGAAAGGTCACTACCACCCGATATAACGCGATATGACAACGATGTTGGATTTCTCACTCCAATACTGTAAGTCGTTAAATATTAAAATTTCTGCACTTTTGCGTGTTAATAATGAAATCTAAAAGGCGTGGGCTTGGAATATACAAATTATAAGAATTACTAGCCGTTTCCCTTGATTCTAATTCGAAAATTAGACTAGGGGGTCTCGCGTAAAACCAAAAATTCGCAACTCTCTTGAAGATTGACGCAGAATCGCCGAGGTGAGCCGAGAAGCTGGCATCCTTGCAATTTTCCAATTTGTTAAAACAAACGGGTAAAGTTAGATTGCTGCTGCTGCTGCTGCTGCTGCTGCTGCTGCTGCTGCTGCTGCTGCTGCTGCTGCTGCTGCTGCTGCTGCTGCTGCTGCTGCTGCTGCTGCTGCTGCTGCTGCTGCTGCTGCTGCTGCTGCTGCTGCTGCTGCTGCTGCTGCTGCTGCTGCTGCTGCTGCTGCTGCTGCTGCTGCTGCTGCTGCTGCTGCTGCTGCTGCTGCTGCTGCTGCTGCTGCTGCTGCTGCTGCTGCTGCTGCTGCTGCTGCTGCTGCTGCTGCTGCTGCTGCTGCTGCTGCTGCTGCTGCTGCTGCTGCTGCTGCTGCTGCTGCTGCTGCTGCTGCTGCTGCTGCTGCTGCTGCTGCTGCTGCTGCTGCTGCTGCTGCTGCTGCTGCTGCTGCTGCTGCTGCTGCTGCTGCTGCTGCTGCTGCTGCTGCTGCTGCTGCTGCTGCTGCTGCTGCTGCTGCTGCTGCTGCTGCTGCTGCTGCTGCTGCTGCTGCTGCTGCTGCTGCTGCTGCTGCTGCTGCTGCTGCTGCTGCTGCTGCTGCTGCTGCTGCTGCTGCTGTTGATGATGGTAGTGGTCGTGATGATGATAATGGTTTGTCGCGGTGGTATTCGTGATGGTGATTATGGTGGTTGTGGTGGTAGTGACGGTGACGATGTTGGTAATTGTGGTAATCGTGGTGATGGTCATGGTATTGGTGGTGGGAACGGCGGTGCTGCTAGCGATGACGCTATCGCTCATTCTTGTACCGGGCGAACGCCCGGAAGGGACCAATTCGAGTTCAGCACCGGGCGGCGATAAACAGGCTCGCAGACACCTCCTACGAGGTCTGTCCCGTTCAGGTTCACCAGGCCCCCGTCCACACCGAAATGTCGTTTACGTAATCCGCTAGTATGGTGCTCGACAGCTATGTACACGGGCGGGCGCAATCCGGCGCCCCTCCCGTCGTCCATCCAATTGCACTTTGTTTAATAACTAGGTTCGACAAGCAGCCTCGGCTACGAGGACGGCTCGGAGGTCGAGTCGGGCTGCGTCCCCGCCCTCTCCTCGTCCAGCGAGCGAGAGTTGCCCGGACCCCGGCGCCTGCCGGGCGGCTCATCCTCGGCCGGCTCGGTCTCGACCCTCGTTTCCGAGGCCCCGTCCGGGAGGCTGTTGGACGCGCGCCGCTGCTCCTGTCACGGGCTCCCGCCACCGGCTTCCGCGAGGCCCGGGCTCGCGCGCGGCCTCTTATCCTGCAGCCCGTTCACCATGTTCTCGATGGACTTGAGCTCGCCAGTGGCGCTCGCGACGACGCTCGCTGCCGCGGGACTCGGCGAGCCCGTCGGTGGCCTCGGGGGCGGTGATCTGGGGCTCAGGGTGCCTCGACTACCGGGCGTCACCGTCTCGAAGGCCGAGCCGTGAGAGGGCGCGTGCGGCGGCAGCGCGTACGGGGCGAACCTGTGGCCCTTGAGTTGGTGTAGTGGACTCGCGAGAGGATGGGGGTAGTGGGCGAAGAGCGCCGGGTGCTGGGAGGCCGCGAGGGCCAGTTGGGCGTTGAAGAGCATGCCCGGGGTGACGCCCCCGTGTAGGCCCAGAGGATTAGGCGGGATGAGGTGGCCGGGACCGGGATAGAGCCCCGGCACCGGTGGATAGAGGTAGGGGAGGAGCGGCGGGTGAAGGGGCGGCCCGACCGAGACGTCGGGTCGGGGTCCGTCGGAGGCGCCGTGGTGGCCGGTTGAGCCGAGGCCACCGGTACCGCCGCTCTCCGAGCCGGAAGATTCGCTTCCGTCGCCCCGATCGCTCAAGGTACCCCGATCCTCGCGGTCGCGCGAGCGCGAGCGCTGATGCGCCGGATGCGGCGTGTCGGGCCCAACGACGTCCAGGAGCTTGTCCTCGTCGTCGAGGTAGTCGATGCCGGAGCTGGAGGAGCGCCTCTTGTCCGGTGAGCCGGGGCCTCCGTGGCCGCCGCTCCCGCTGAGCCGGGAACCTCCACCCGAGACTGTCAGTAGTGCCTGTCTGCTGAAACAGATGAGAGTGATGGGATTAGTAGGTGCTGCTCGCGGATATTGTAATGACGATTGAGTTACTTGAAATAGCCGCTTGGCTCGCACGTTCGTGCAATTGCAAGTGTTTATTGTTGCAGTTGTTGTTGTTGTTTGAAGGTGAGTGGGGATAGGCTTGAAGGGGAAGTGCTAGTTCGCGATTCGTTTTGCTTTATTCGCTACTGGAAGTAGACGGTCATAAGCCTCACTTTCCAAAAAGTCAGACCTTCGACGCTTGTTATCGCGATTAATTATACGTGATTATTCGATTGTGCTACTACATGTACTACGTGGAATGTAAATTTACCTCGAGCATTGTAAGTGTATCATAAACGTAATTCGAGTAGTGATATGAAAGTTTTATGTAGTCATTAAATGAATAAAGCGATTCGTTTTAACGTTTCGTTACAGTTGGTAAAGTGGAATGGGTCGGGCGGTGGGGTGGTGGAGCTCCCTTTTTTCGCCTCTTTTTTCGCCAACCACGAGTTAAGTAAAATTTTATTGCAAAATTCAACATTCGCGTACTTTTCGAAACAATAATTGTGTAAGATTGCATATACTTTTTTTTTAAGCATGTGGTAGGCTAAAAGCCTATATAATACTCATAATCAATAATACAAGAGGGCATAAGCAGATAAAGCTATCTATATACATTATGTATTGGCGATGCAGTAACTTCGTTTTTATTAACAATTATTAATTTATAAGAAGTACATTAGCGAGTCTCGATGGAATAAATATTTATGGAATGTAGTTACGTCGTAGAGTCTAATTGCGTAATTATTCCATTAAAATGTAAACGGTATGGAGTAAAGTTTTCATCGTCGAGCCGAATAAGTAATGTATGCGTAAGGCCATCGTCGACCCATCAATTTTGATAAATAAAAAAATATATATTGGCAAGTTCAATTAATAAAAATATCCTGTAATAAATAAATGTATGATAAAGCGTGTAATGATAAGCGTGCAACAGCAATAGAAAATTAGAGCAAATGTTTGATGTGCGTATTGTTGACATATGTCGCTTTGTTAGTGTAGGGTTAGTGTGTAGTCGCGTTGTACTTAGCCGGCGCAACCTCACCGATATTCGATATTTACGATAAATATGAGGATCGTGGTGTCGATGACAGATAATTGGATAAAATTTACAAAAATGATAAAGCAGCCAAAGGATTTCATCAATCATGAGATAAATGCCATAGGCTGCACAATTAGAAATATTCGAAATTTCTTAAGACATTCTTACGAACGACTGAAAAATTTTCGTGACGAGTAGCGTTAAGGTTGAGGCATCTCTTCCGTCTCGTGGTGTAATATGTAACAGCGCTAATTAAATTTCTCTCGTAGCCTTCCGTCAATGGCTGAGAGACGAGTTGAAAGGGCCTTGGAGTCGCGCAAGATCCGTAAGCATTTAAAAGACGAATTATCTAAGTAGAAGCGGTGTGAGCACCTCGTTGACCCCGACTTTCCCCGACGAATCGTTCGTGGCAGCCGACCCCCATCCTCAATATGCAACGAGTAGGTCGTGGAAGCCCGGCCACGGCATCCGTATAACGTACTTTGCGCCTACTACGTGTCACCAATTGACGGAACGTGTACTGACAATCCAATTTCCCGCGTGAATCCTCTCAAGACGGGAGAGAGTGTGTATGAGAGAGAGAGAGAGAGAGAGAGAGAGAGAGAGCAGACGAAGAGAGACACAGAGGAGCGCAAGAATGCCCGCCGCCAAAAAAACAAAAAAAGAAGAGGCACGCACTCCGAGAGAGATAGAGAGAGAGAGAGAGAGAGAGTATGAGAGTTTGCGAACCAGACATTTAAAGCCCTTGTGTGCACGTGTCCAAACGAATTCCAGTGCCTTGTCACGATTTTACTTCTTATACGAACGGCTTCGCTGTGTCGAATATGGATAGTTAGATTTTAACGAAAACATCCGTGAAGGTCATTCGCATCAATTTCTGTCGCTAATTTGGAACTTTAAGAATAGACCAACGACTCCGAAAAGATAGCGCTATCTCGTTCCAACTGTATTGCGCGTCATTGAACGAGCCAATTTCCCGCGGGATTTTACACATTTTTATTAACGGATCAATTAATATTGATGGACCGCAACGTAGACATTATCCAAGAAAATATGCATATTTATCAAATTTCTAAATAATGGTCGCGCTTGCGGCAACTTTCTTTTCACAATGACTTTTAGAGTCTAATTGCTTAGTGAAATACATTTTAATAAGATCCCAAAACCGAAACAAAACACAAAAACCCAAAAAAAAAATTACACATCAGAAAGTAAAAAAAAATTGATGTTTCCGACAATATAATAAGAATAAACGCTCAAGATTTTAAAATTCAATAGTAAAAATAACTCTCGTAGGCCATTAAAATTGTCATAAAATAAAATGGCTAAATTTACCGATAGCGAAATTGAGTTGAACGAAATTATAATAGTTTTCGAGTGCTTATTGTTTAAAGGTAATAAAATATTAAGAAAATCCAATTTACAAGTAAATTTGCATATTATCCATTATTACCGACTTTTCAAAATGCCAATACGTTTGAAGGAGTAAAAACCATATACTTTCGAATGAGAGGCATTATTAATACGTCGAATATTTATATACAACAACAACGAAATTAAAATAAATAATATTTTTATCTCTGCTATTTTATGTACAAATGTTTTATAGTTGTAATAACCGTGTCGGTCGCTCGCTCTCCTACCATTAACTTTCGACAAACATTTTGACATTTTATATATCGTAATTTAGAGCTTCATTACGCGTTTGGACAATTAAAAATGTTACGCATGAAAGGGAGAAGGAGGCGAAAAATTAAAATGAAAGAAGTAATCGACTCTGACACTTTTGGAATATCCGATTGTCAAATAATTCAATAATTCGGCTGCTTTATTATTTTTTCTTTTTCAGTACCTTCGATAAGACGAATACCACTCATTTTGCAAATCGAACTATTGATTTTACGCCTTCAGCTACCTTCACGAAACCATGAGAGCAAAACGTGCAATCATACGTTGCCACATACCGAACAAAATACCGAGTTTTTTTTTTTTTTTTAACGATAAATTAATACAATCCCATATGAAAGCAAATATTCGAACAGAGGATCACTAGGTTATTTTACTTAATTATTATATTGACAGAGCAACATTTACAAGCATTTAATACTACAAAGAATATTCGTCACACTCGTCATTGTCATATTCAAACATTAACCATTCACAAAACATTTATGATGAAATGACGAATTAGCATCTGAAAAAAATGTATTGTACGAATTAAATAAACACGAAGATGAAAACTCAAACCTTACAAATGCTCGACCAATGGAACGTAAAATATTGCGTTTACTTGTAAAAATATAAATATACGCATAATACAATTTCTCATCTTTAACTACATACATAATCCATTTAAATTCTATACTCATAATATCCCAAAACTATGCAAAATATTCCCCCGTGTCTTTGCCGAGCGTCGAGCAACGCGTGGGTTGAAACTCCAGACGGCTTAAAAAAAACTTTGAAGAGGCTCGATAGAAATTTACAAGTAAATATCATTGGAAGTTCATTGTAATCCCCGCGGGCATTGCCGCCTATCGAATATTACCTTACTAAAATCATATATTAACAATCGACGATTCAAACAGATCACGCGCGCCTGTCATAATACTCGCTAATACATCGGGCCCCAACAATACGTTGCAGACTCCGAAGCTGGAGCTTTGCGTCTCTTCTCGAGCGCCCAAAGGATACAACACAACACGTGCATCAACGATGTCAAAGTCTCGTTCATCTCGCGATACGCCGCTTTCCTTCCTAACTAAGCCTCTTGTAAGCTCGTAGTAGCACTCGCACCTCCACGGCGTCGCGACGGCGTCGAGCGGCGCTAAGCGCTCACTAAAGCCCGTGTAATACGATCAGAGCGCACCGACACAACACGACCAACACGAGACGAATGGCAGACGAGCGTGCGAGCGAAAGCTATATATATATATATATATATATATACAAAGAGATAGATAGATAGAGATAGATGTAGATGTAGATGTAGATGTAGATAGAGAGAGAGAGAGAGAGAGAGAGAGAGAGCGAGAGAGAGAGAACGCCGGCAAATGCGGTTAATCGATAGTGCACTGAAAGTCTGCGTGATTCTTGCACCGGGGGCACGACGCCGAGAGACTGCTTTTTCACCAACTTCTGCAACCTCCATTCCGTGTTTTTCGACGTATTCGAGGAAAGCTGGAGAGACTCGAAAGACGGGCTGCTTTTTGCAAGATGCGAATTTCGGGATGCCTACTTCCTTGCGTATTTCTACTGGAGCTGCTTTTCAAACGCGATCAATGCAACTACATGCCTGGCAAATTGGGAATTTTGTTAAAGAGGAGCGACGGGAGGGCCAGAGACAATTGCCGAACAAAGATTTCAAATATATTCATGGAATAGTGTAAAAGTTACTGGCCCCGACGTTGATTAATGGCCACTCGAGGTCAAACGATACACCGACGCGTTAGTTCATCGAAATACATTTCCCCGCGCCGCTTTGGTAATTTAGTCCGCTGAATGCGTATCTCGCAAGGCATTTCCATCTATTTTCCAAGCGAAGACGTCGCGTGCATTATCATGCCCATTATAACGAAAGATCTTTCGCTCCGTAATTTCCGCTCGCGCTATTAAACATGAGGATAATACGCTCCCGGAAGAGTGATAAGTCTCGGTGGCTCGCTAAGTCCGAGTAAATTAAATTACATATGAATGGCCGTGTAAAAGTAAACGAAATCACATGTGACAGAACGGTGCGAATGATTATTCGAATTCGCGAGGAATAAACGTAAATTGCACATTGTGTTGATATTACAGGAATTAACGCGATTCTACAATGAAATGTTATCGCCGATAATAAGTTGTGATGGAAGGAAGTAGCGCTTACAATGACGACAATGTCACAACATTGGCCGCGCTATCCTGAAATTTAAAAGTCAAAGGTAATTACGAGGCGGACACGGGGGTAAAGCTCGAATGTAAAATACAAAAATCAAGGTCGAAACTACAAAAGCAGACTTAATATTTGCAAAAATATACCGCGATCTATCGGCGCACCGTACGCCAACGTCCCAATGAAGCGCACACTGGGAGACGGCAATGAGTAAAATAGATAGAGATAGAGATAGAGATAAAGATAGATAGATAGATAGATAGATAGATAGATAGATAGATAGATAGATAGATAGATAGATAGATAGATAGATAGATAGATAGATAGATAGATAGATAGATAGATAGATAGATAGATAGATAGATAGATAGATAGATAGATAGATAGATAGATAGATAGATAGAGAGAGAGAGATAGATTGAGAGAGATAGTTAGAGAGAGAGAGATAGTTAGAGATAGATTGAGAGAATATGGGAAGGGGAGAGCTAATCGAGAAAATATGTAAAGCAGGACGCATCGGAGTTACGATTCCTAATTAGAATAAGGGTTAGTTTTGGCTTATGGTCTCGGTTAGCCTCGGTCGCTCTCCTCCGGGTGCGAACGAAAGAGTCGAGAGGAACCGACGTAACAAAGGGGTTACGGGGTTGGAACACGGCCAATCATCGGATTAGCATAGCGATGCTCCTCGGGGGTGGACCCTCACAGTCGCCACTGCCACCATAAACGTGCTCGCTCGCGCGGCCGGGGAGCATTGAATTTTATATTAAGCTGCGGACGCATAATAAAGACCTGCCATGTTGCGGCCTCTCAGCCATTCGCCTCAAGGATCGCGACGGCTTCCACGAGCGAGCCACCCTCTCGAGGTTGACAAAAAATCGTCCGACCGATCGATAAATTCGTGCCCGCTGATTTTCATCTGGCTGGCCCTTAAGGGAGTCGGGGGCACACAATATCTCGGTGATACGCCGCCGACTTGGCTCGACGCGACTTTCAATTACTTTGTCCAAAGTCATTTCCCCTCCCTCCCCATGCCCCGGCGCATTTTCCAACTGATTTATTTTATAAGCGCTTACTAACCCGATCGTATTGGATCGCTTCTACGAGATTACCTTGGCCTCCAAGTGCCCATTCCCACATGAAACTTATATTTGACATCGACGGTCCTCTCGCCTGCATCACGTACTTATGAAACGTACGAATCCAATAAAAAGTCCATAAAGTGATCGCGCTGTTCGAGCGCGCAATACAAAAGCCTTCAATTTTATGATTAATCCGTACTAGCAGCCAATGCCCTCGCTCCCTCCTCCCCACCCACCCCCCCCACCGCCACCACCACCACCCTCAAAAGTTAAGTAATATTAGTCTTTAATTGTAGAATGAGCGTCCAATGCCGTCGCATCGTCTTTCATATCCACGTTCGATGACGCGTCTTATTCGTTTGATTATTAAGTCATAAGGAAGCAGCGTTTATCGCTCGCCAAAATGCCTTATTATCGACTGCCTCAAGGGCTGTGTCGATAGTGACGAGCAGAAGGAGGTTTGAGGAGGGGGAAGAGGAGGAGGTGGCGATGGCAATAGTGGAAGTGGAAGTGGTAGGGAACAGAGGAGTTCATTCTCTTTGACGCGCATCATCCAACCGCGTGAGTTTCAACGCGACGGAATCCCGCGCGCTTCGAGGATTAATCATCAAAGGCCAAGAAATACGTTTTGCGTCCGTGAATGAGCCAGCAGAACAAAGAGAGAGAGAGAGAGAGAGAGAGAGAGAGAGATTTTCCTCCTCTGTGCTGACGATTGTGCCTCCAGAATCATCGTCTCGTCGTTTGGAAATTCCGTGTCGCGTCACGCCTCGGTAGCTCTCCTATGGCCGATTGTCCGATTGGAGCGGCCCCACATCTTCCCCACCCCTCCTCACCCATCAGTCCGAGAAGAGAGTGCCGCGGTGAATAAATAATCCGAGGTTGATCGTGTCGTAAGAGTGGCGTATAAATGAGCCAAGTCCGTTAATGAAGGCGAAGACGCGCGTCGGGAAGGTAAGACGAGGCTCGACTCGCGCGAAGCTTCATTTTCAAAGCGATTCGCGGTTCGCGGTGCGCCTACGGGGGCATGGCGGCTGGGGGGAGGGGGGAGGGGGCGGATGCGAGAGGATGAGGCAAAAAGTAGCCGTAGCCGCCGAGGAGCTGGAATCTCAAATAAAGCAACGTGGCTCGGAGCCGTCAGAACCGTTCGACGAAAACTGTCGTCTCAAAAGTAAAGGCAAAACTTAATTAGCCGAAATGAAGCGAACAAGGTATCGCCTCGATCCCTCGAAAGCCAAACGACAGATCGAATCAGCATCAGGCGACCGAAGGGCCCGTGGTAGGAGGCGAATGACGAGTGGGGAGGGGGGGTGGGGGAGCCTTATCGAGGCCCAATCGGTCCTCGGCGAGTTCACCATCGGCTATTCACGCAGTCAAATGATGCGTGAAATACCGCTACGCGCAGCGTATTGAATTTCTTCGTGTCGCGCGGCGAGCTTTTTGCTAGGTATGCCAGGTCGGAGGAGCTCTCGATCTCGAGCTCCGACGTCGGACGATGTTTGTAGGGGATACGAGCCGAGGACCAAGACGTGGCCAACGCGACATCAGCCTCGGATCTCGCGCGAGTAAGCACAATTAGCACCTGCAATGGGGTACGACGTACTTGCGCCCGACCCACCGAGTCCCATCGTCTCCCATCCGATGGGATCCCATCTATTTGCCTCGCAACGCCCACAACACTCTGCTTTTATTGGCTAATTCGGCGAGCGAGGGCTAATCTAACGCAACGTACATTCGTTCCACGATATAAATAATTGCCCGGCGGGATTACCTATTCCCATAGTATGAGTCAACGACGACGGGGCGGAATCTTATGGCACGTTATCCCCAAGGGACTTTGGTGGGAGTATAGAACGAAAAAGGTAAATGGAAATGTCAGTTGAGGTTGATTTTACGAGTATTGATACACGTGGCGACAGCGGCATTCGTTGTCCCATTCCCGAATGCAACACGAATAAGCTCGTGAACGATATTCTTTGATGTCCCGTCTTCCTAATCATCGGCTTAACCGTCATAGTCGTCGGACGAGTCCTGATAAATTTATCCACCAAAATCTGGAGTTTATTCGGCGAGAGCGCCGGAAGCTCTTTAAATCGAATAAGCGGCCGTCCCTCTTTCTCGCGCCCATTGTCCGTGGCATGATTAGCGAAGCGCCAAGCGACTGCCCACCCGAGGCCGAAATTCCGCGGGATGATAGTTAGGCGCGTCAGCATCCGGCACTCGAGGCAGCTCATCAGCGGAAGTGCGTACAGCCGATATTTCATGCATACGTAACGTAACGTCATCACGATCCACTCGAGCATCTCGGAAAGCGCGTTGCGAGAGCCCTATCCCATTACGGTCCCCCGCCGATGAAATTGAAATGACGGGCTCGACCCCATTGGCGCCTGGTCGAGGGTGAGGAAGGGCGACCTCCCTCGTATCTCTCTTTGCGGTGGTGCGCATAAGCTCGTAAACTCCGCAATATTGAATAGAAATGAAGCCGTCGTCGTCGTCGCCGCCGCCGCCTCCGTCGCTACCATCACCGCCACCACCACACCAACGCTACTGCAGCTGGCGCTGCTGCTGCTACTGCTGCTGCTGCCATCGTATGCAACCTCTCCCATCCTCCCCGGGATGCTAATGAGTCGCCACGTGTGCATTCGGAGATTTTATGCACGAGGGCGGGAGGCTGGTAACTGCTGTAATGAGGGCCGTAGAGCCGAGTCGAGCCGATTTCTTGAAGAGGATTTATTACTCAAGCCCGGCTCGAGTGCGAGGGCACTGGGTCAATTTTGGCGCTGCTAAATACGCCGAGGAAGTGAGGAGGAAGTAACGAGGAAGTGCCGATGCGAGAAAGCCGTCAATGTCATTGGTGATTTAGCGAACGAGGAGAGGTATTGAGGCATTGATTAATAAATTATATTCAAAAGCGGTACTCACTTTTTTTCGCGCTTCCCCGCGCCTGTATCCCGGAATCCTTTAGCGAACGGATTGTTGTCGATTTTCAGCTGCGTTATCTGCAAAGAGAAAAGCAATTATAAACGCCATTATTTTTAAATAATCGTCGTCGTCGTCGTCGTCGTCGTCGTCGTCGTCTTAATGTAAATACGCCGAGGGTACTCAATGTGGCAACGCGTGTAGTATCGACGCGAAGGAAACTCATTGGGCAAAGTATTGGAAAATTGTGTCGTAACGGGTTGACTGGTTAATTGTAGTGGTGGCTTACGCTACATATCCACCTCCTTGCCATAAGCGTTCGATTAAGGAACGCACGGATTGACAGCCATCCGCGATAATCGTGTCCTTTACAACTGACATTATTTTCGAGCGCAATTAATAAAGTGGCATGGGAGGCTCGAGGGCGTCGGTTCATCGTATGCAAAGTAACGCCGGCGATCGATAAAAGAAGAGAGGTACAGGCGAATTAAAATCCATAAATCCATCGACTATAAACGTAAGGAGGAGCGGAGCCGGCCTGGGCAAATGATCAAAATGAAGGAGGACGGAAGCACGACCTCGGCTAGCGACAAAGAAATGTCTCGCGCTCGATTCCGTGGCCGCGATCGACGATCTCTTAAAGCCCATTAACTGCTCGCGCGTCTTTGCGAACGGTGGAGGGGAAGGGAAGGGGCACGCGAGCCCGACAAAGCTCCATTCACTTCGGCTCTCTCTCTCTCTCTCTCTCTCTCTTTATGTCCGCGCGCTTACTGGCGATGGCAGGGCCCAAGGTCGCCGTATATCCCCGAGATAAGCTTTCAATTATTCACTCGCCCGATAAATCGCCGCGCTCATTCACTCGAACTCGCGCGCATATATATATATATATATATATATATATATATATATATATATATAGATAGATAGATAGATTTCCATTCATTCGTCCATTCGATTCGCGGGGGCATTGAATCGCGCGTCCCTCGCGCGGTCCATGATTTTTCCGAGCGCCAACGGAATCATTGCATGAAGGGCTTGAGAGAGACGACAATACGAACATAGCGGTAGGGTCGAGAGGGAACGGGAGCGCGAGGGGACGAGCGAGGAGAGGTGGGAGGGGTAGTATACATACGAGTTTTTTTTTTTTTTTTAAAGGGGGGGGGGGGGGGGGGGGGGGGGGGGGGGGGGGGGGGGGGGGGGGGAGATCGGACAGAGCGCGGCCTTGTTTCAAAGATTCCCCCATTGGACTTTATCTAAATGGAGTTGATGCTTGATTCGAGCGCAGCATCACTTACGGCCGCTGGTATTTCAGAGTCGCGTTGAGGAAGAAAAAAATGAAGGATCGGGATACAAATGTACCTTTTGTTGGTTTATTTTTCTTATTTATCGAG
>NW_011948448.1:1155007-1168587 GCF_000503995.2 Ceratosolen solmsi marchali
ATGCCGAGGTGCTAAATATTAAGTCGAAGAGACCCGCCGAGAGATAGAGAGAGAGAGACAGAGAGAGATAGATAGAAAGAGAGAGATAAGTTTCGATCGACGATTCACTTTTCTTTCTAATTATCACAAGCGCGACGAAGAGACGCGACGAAATTCACTGAAAACATTCATCTCCACTTTAACGTCGACGATAATGTAAAAACAATGGGAACGGGCGCGCTGGGGTTAATGAAAACGGTGTCGGTTCGATAGCATTATTTTGTTCCATGACATGCATTAAATAAATTTAAACATTGAGCCGAGTGCAAAATGAATTCATGCTTACGATCAATGCCAAATCTCATATCAATGCGAAATCACATTAACTATGCCATATCATTGCTTATCATATAATCTTGTAAACGCAGTTGAGAAAGACTTAGTGTGAAAAGTGCGCGTGTAAGTTCGTGTTTTCCGATTCCGACACTCGCTCGCATGCACTATTCAACGAGCGCTGCGCACCCGTAGGCATTAATAATTCAAAATAAGTGCGTTCGATAATACACGAAAGCTTGTTAAAACGATACGTACGAAATCATTGACACGAGATTAAAAAAAAAAAAAAAAACAAGCGTGCGCAATTAATGAAGCGACATTGATAAGTATTTATAGATAATTCCGAGGCTGGAGTACCATTAATTCAGACTCCCAAATACTACGGGGATTTTTTCATTACTACGACATTGCTGTTTAATTAGATATGAGTTTCTACGCGACAGGCGTGAACGCTTGAGCGAAGCACAGCCGCCCGCCCGACAAATCAATCATTATCCGCTCGTAACGCTCATCGTTATCAACTCGACGTACTTATGCTTCCTGCATACGTCGCGCAATCATTTAGCCAACTTAATGAAATATCGACTTTTCAATGCTGGCACATACCGATCCAGCCTCTTCCACCTCGGGCGCAGCCGCCGAGCTGTAAGAAACGTTGAATGAATTTGAAAAGAGAGACGGGAGAAAAGGCTGTACGAGCTTGCGAGAAAAACCAAGTAGCGAATGTCCATTGAACGGGGGGATGAGAGAGATAGAGATAGAGAGAGAGAGAGAGAGAGAGAGAGAGAGAGAGAGAGAGAGAGAGAGAGAGAGAGAGGGGGGAATGAGAAAGAAGGTAGCAGGCGACGGGCTGTCTGAAAAATCGTAGCAGGACGCGTCTTGGCGATAAGCTTTGCCAAGATAAAGAGCAAAACGCGTATCGTGAAGCCGACGATTTCCGCACGTATAATCCAATCTAATCAGGAGTGACGACAGATGACGCTCATTAAGAGAATAGCTCCCGTGCTTTTCTCTACAATTCAAAAAGTCGATGGAACATTAGCGTTTCAATTTTACGAGCTTCCTCGGATTAAGCAAACTTTGTGTGTGTGTGTTCTTTGCCTCGATCTTCCAACTCTATTCAATCGATAAAATTTTTGGAATTAACATTAAAGTGGCATTTTAAAATTTTATCGGATTATCGCTCGCTAATCATTAGCTCGGACGTTACAATGTTTGTGGAGATATTAGATTGCAAAACAAAAAAAAAGAGTCTTTGATTCTGCTTTCTATGATTTAAAAATTTGCTGACTTCTCGGGCTGACGTTACCAATTGAGTTTTTAAAAACATAAATTTCAATTTTACAATCATGCAGCAGCCTAGGAGCGAGATTGTTAGCTCGTTGTTGTTAAAATTTAGTCGAGATTGCATTCGGCTTATTGTCTATCGCATTATAAATCGCTCGTGCCGTGAGATCGCGGAGACGCGCGTTACGCACACGTAATCAGGCAATTGATTGTTGCCTACGAGGTAAGAAAAGCTGTGCTTACCTTTTCGTTCTGATAGGCCGTGACCGCAATGAATTCCGTCTCCTTGAAAACATAACTTCTGAAGGTGGAGTAGGGCAGCTTCAAAATATCATTAGCCCTGACGAGATGAAACCTCGGCTGGTACTTGTGCATCGAGTTCAATATCGTCTGTAACAAGAAGCGGAGGCTACATTGGGACAGACTGTTTTAAATTTAAACTATCGGTCGATTATTCCAATTAACTCGATCGTTAATCAATAATATAAGCGTTAAAATATCGAGCCATACGACCTTTTTCATTTAAAGCTCCTCTTTGTTTTTCGTATGCGTACAATATATAACTAATACGCCATTGTATAATGCTTAATTATATTAATGGGATGGATGCGCGTAGATGTTGGATCGTTGTTATTTCTTTACGTAAATGATTTTTATCCATGCTCAATTAGGTTTGATCTTAGTGACCTATGATAATAAAAACATATGAATATTTCAACGTTTAAGTTGCGATATGCTAATATCATTTTCCGACACTCGATACTTATTCTATTATGCAATTAAAGTCAGAAATAATTATATATAATCGTCCGATGTGCGCTCGAAGGGTTTTTCCTTAAAATTTTCGCCGTTATTCGCAAGAAGGTTCGCTTCGATGTTGCGCAAATTTGGCTTGGCTAGGCGAATAATTCATGGAAATACGTCTGCAAGAACACTTTAACGTGGGTAAATTACACGTCGACATTAGGCGCCGAGTTTTTCGAAAAGATCAAGGTATCCCTTGGTTCGAATGTAGTCGTCGTCGTCGTCGTCGTCGTCTTCGTCGTCGTCTTCGTCGTCGTCGTCGTCGTCGTCGTCGTCGTCGTCGTCGTCGTCGTCGTCGTCGTCGTCGTCGTCGTCGTCGTCGTCGTCGTCGTCGTCGTCGTCGTCGTCGTCGTCGTCGTCGTCGTCGTCGTCGTCGTCGTCGTCGTCGTCGTCGTCGTCGTCGTCGTCGTCGTCGTCGTCGTCGTCGTCGTCGTCGTCGTCGTCGTCGTCGTCGTCGTCGTCGTCGTCGTCGTCGTCGTCGTCGTCGTCGTCGTCGTCGTCGTCGTCGTCGTCGTCGTCGTCGTCGTCGTCGTCGTCGTCGTCGTCGTCGTCGTCGTCGTCGTCGTCGTCGTCGTCGTCGTCGTCGTCGTCGTCGTCGTCGTCGTCGTCGTCGTCGTCGTCGTCGTCGTCGTCGTCGTCGTCGTCGTCGTCGTCGTCGTCGTCGTCGTCGTCGTCGTCGTCGTCGTCGTCGTCGTCGTCGTCGTCGTCGTCGTCGTCGTCGTCGTCGTCGTCGTCGTCGTCGTCGTCGTCGTCGTCGTCGTCGTCGTCGTCGTCGTCGTCGTCGTCGTCGTGGTCGTTGTCGTCGGTGTCGTCATAGTCGATGCTAAGGGAAAGAAGCCCATATACATGTATAGTCAGACCGCGAATCGCAGTCATTTCCGCCTCGCGCTCCTGTGTCGGTGACTCCGAGGATTGACCGCTATTACCTCGTCGAGCGAAGGGGCATAATTTATTCAACGACCATCGCCTCTGTACCCCCCCGGGAGCGAATGATCGATAAGGAAGGCAAAACTCAGCTTTCTCCCCCCCCCCCCAATCCCCCCCCCCCCCCCCCCCCCCCCCCCCAACGCTCGCTGTCATCAACTCCCTTTACGCTTAATCTTCCTCTCCACGCTCTATCTGTATTTCTCCACCGTCTTTATCTATCTATCTATCTATCTTCGTATTTTCCTCGAGGAGGAGAGAAGCTTTGCCAAGTATGTATAATGTAGCGTGCCACGCGAAAACTTTTGCTATTCTATAGATTGATAATTTTCGCTTGTTTGCCGACGATTACTCGGCTTAGATTGCAATTGCGATTGAGTGGGAAAAAGGGGATTTATGCGCTGCTCGCTATTTATTCATTATGCAACTTTACATTTGTATCCGACCCACTAGCTCGATGGTAAAATTCATGACCAACAAAATTTCATCCCATCGTTCGATTGTTTATTAGATATATTTAAATAAATAATAGCTACACGAGTCGTTCGATCAATTGAAATGCCGACGCTGAATTTTTAATCCATAGAATGTTAGAAATTCGTAGAGTTTATGTGGAGGATAAATGTTGCCTTTCTTGGATTATGGGCACTGCCTGCGCGCGCTCAACACAAGTAAATATAAACATAATCTTGGAAGGATTAATACGATTTTATTAGCTTATCGTTAAACATTTTTCCACCCAACCTTTCGCAATGCTAATTATTCTAGCCTCGAATACAAAGGATATAAAATTCGCGTGTGCTCCCGATAGTTTTCAGAGCAATTACAATATCCGTTGGGCAGTTACTGCGTAAAAAACAAACAAACAAACAAACAAACAAACAAACAAACAACAATAAAAAAAAACAGAAGAAGAAAAGAATAAAGTAGGTATTCATAATTTAAGGGATATAAAATGGCCCTTGTAAGGGCTATAATTTTCCTAATCCTATCACTTGCACGGCATCGAAAAGTAAATGACATCCATGTATTTGTTCTTAATAAAGTTTTCCCTAAGCCGTTCTAAATTCTCTCTCGTAAAATCTCTCCTTCTCTTTGTTTCTGTCCTAAAAAACAAACGAAATATTAACGTCAGTTCTTTTAAGCGCCCACCTTTACGACCTCCTGAATACTCTTTTTCTCTATCTCTCTATCTCTCTCTCTCTCTCTCTCTCTCTCTCTCTCTCTCTCTCTCTCTCTCTCTATGTCTCGTATTCTACTACATGTGCGCGCGCAGAGTTTATTATTAAAAAGAACGATGTAAAAAAGGAACGATGTGGAAAGACGTTTTTCGCGACGAGCCGATAAATATCCCATTTATGCGAACTCGTCGTTAATACGCAAAAAAGTGAAAAAGAAATGCTGAGCTGGAGGGAGAGAATGAGTGAGCGAGTGAACAAGCCCCCGGCAGCGTCTCTCTCCTGGAATTATGGATACGTGTGCACGCGCCATTGGCTGAGTGTACATAGTGGCCTTTATGTAAACGCCGTTAATCGCGGTAGCAGCCGAGAGATTTTCTCTCCCTACGTACCTCTTTGGTGATTTTTCGCGGCGTAACGCTCTTTTAAAGCGTCGTTAAAGATCGACGCCGCCGCTAACGTCGCCGCCACTACGTAAACGAGTTCGGGGTTTATGTGTGCGCACCGCCCGAGTATGGGAAAGCATCGAAGAGCGAGCGAGAGAGAGAGAGAGAGAGAGAGAGAGAGAGAGAGAGAGAGTGAGTGAGAGAGAGAGAGAGAGAGAGAGAACAAGTGAGAGCGTTGATTCGTCTTAGTATGTGCGGGTGGCGAGGGAGGGGGTAGTACGAGGGAAAGATGAAATTTAAAACTGACCATGGAAAACTGCCCCGCCTCCGTCCATAATCACATTAACAATATAAACACTTATTAATGTTTGTCTTTATTCGAGCTCGTCGATTCCAGTATACAGGCACTTTTTCCGTTACGTTACGTTGCTTAATGATAATTCGTTTTATATTGCATGTACGCATGTGTCTCGCATTTGTTGAGTGATATTTCTTTTGTGTTATCACTTGTGAACGGAATAATACCGAATGAAAATTCGATAAGTAAATGCACCAAAGCATCTTCATCTTCATCATCATATTGTAAACTTGATTGCTTATATCGGGTAAACTGTATATTTAAATGCGATAATCTCATTCATAATGGTTAATCGTTTAATGAAAAAAACAAAAACTCTAAGAAAAACAAAAACAAAAAAATGTACGAGAAAATTGGTAGCTTGTACGACGCGAATTCTTTCTAATCAAACTAAGTAAACACTTTGATTTCTTATTCTTAAGAGCTAATAGTGTGCGAAAACATTGTTCGCTCGCAAAGATGAATTATATATAAATAGGGCTTCCCTGCAATACCATGCAACGGCAATTTATAAAATTAATCCGAGCATTATTTATTCAACAATTTCATTATGTGAAGAGAGGTCGAGTGGAGAGTAGCATTAAACGTGTACGTAGTATAATACGCAATTGTACCTTATTACCTTTCACCGTCCCAGCTTCGACTCGCAATCGCCTATATTCTTTATTCAGTCTAGCTCAATCTCAAGGCACGTTTTTTTTTTTTTTTTTTCTTTTTTTTTATGTACAACACGTAGATGATATAATAATGGATTTGAAGAATCAAATGATTATTTAAGATTATCTGCTTTATAAATTATTCAACTTATATAGCAGAGAGTACGAAAAATACATTCAATTATCATGATGAATTCATAATTACACGATGAACGAAGTGTTATCGTTGCGGAGTTTAATAATATCTGCACGGCCATAAGGGGATAAATATTGTTGAAATTTTATATCTAAAGCCATCGCTTAAGCACCACCAATGCTTTTGCAATGTTAACGATTCGCTCTTTGCAAATAAATAATCTTCTTCTTGCGTATGATCGACGATCATAAACAACACGACACTCGGCCTTAATTTCAATTCAATTTTACAATATGGGATATACAATATAATTAACAGTGCCCATGCGTTAAATAATTCCAAGATGAAAAGCAAACAAGAGGTTAGAAATGATATGGACGATGGGACAAAAAGCGCGTTCCTAGAATTGATTAAAGTTGAATTATAGAAGCTAGACGCAGCCGTATTTTAATGCCCGGCTTCTCGGGAAAAAGAGCAGGGAATGCCCGAAGAATTCACCGGCGATACTCCATAAAGTCGAAGATAATCGGTAATAGAGAATCGCAGACAGCAATATTTCCAGGGAAGGATGAGCGACGACCCGGTTGAAAAAGCCACGCGTGGCCCATTCGACTTATCCGAGAAACAAAAGAGGTCTCGCGCGGCATCGTATCGGCCGATCGTAAAAGGATGCTATCGTGAAGAAAAATGTATAACGGACGGGGAGGATGGAGTGAATCGGTGCTCAGCGGTCAATAAATAAAATATCCGAGTGGCCATTACGCGGCGACGCGGTGCACCACAAAGGAAAATAATTAGCGCTCGGCGAGATAGCGCTAATCTAGCGGCATTAGCCTATCGGCGCACGAATGCCGTTGCCGATATTCGCTTTGTGGGATGCCGAGGTGCTACGTGACGGACGAATTGGAATCGGGAAGGGTTTGCAATGTGGTATGTGGTATGGTGTGGTATGTGGTGTGCGTGCGCGCGTGCGGGATGGAGGAAAGACTGCAGCTAAGCTGAAAATTAGCCGTGTAATTATTTTTTATCAGCGCGTGGCTACCGTTAAATAGTGGTTGGGTTCGATGGGCTCGATGAACCCGGTCAAAAATATTCGCGCGATCCTACAAAATCCGCGACGTCGTGCGACTCCTGGTTATCTCGTCGGCAGTTCCGCGGAAGCTCGGGTGCAGCGTGAGCGGGTCCGTGGTGAGCGCTCCGATAAGTCGGAAAAAGAAGAGATTCGAGGCCTGCGAGCGAGCGAGCGAGCACACAGAAGCCGACGCGGCTAATGACTCTGTCCGCGGTAATCTCGGGGTGTTATCTGTCCGGGCTACCTGGGGCCCACCTACCTGGAATCACGAGAGAGAGAAAGAGAGAAACAGCGCGCGCGCGCGCGCGAGTGTGTGAGTAATCCAGCGAGCGAAAGCGAGCGTGGGCAGAATGGCAAGAGGGCGGGAAGGAGGAATGGATTGAACGAGAGAGCGAGAGACAGTGAGCCCGAGGTGCTTTACGACCGATCGAACCACTCTCTTTCTCGCTCACCTTCGAACGTTAAAGAAGAGACAGAGACAGAGACAGACAGATAGACAGAAAGTGAGACAGAGCGAGAGAGAGAGAGCGAGAGAGAGCGAGAGAGAGAGAGAGAGAGAGAGAGAGAGAGAGCGAGAGCAAGGCGCCGGCGTCCATCTTATATACAAGAGATATCGTACCTCTCCTTTATCCACTCTCCGTCTCCCTCATCCCCCCCGTCACTCTCTCTCTCTCTCTCTCCCTCTCTCTCTCTCTCTCTCTCTCTCTCTCTCTCTCTCGCTCTTTCTCTTACGCTCAAGAGCCGACGGACACGCCCGAGTCGAATAAAGGGCGCGACTCGCCTCGTTTTAACGAGCTCCAAGCAGCGGCGCCTGCACCGTCTGCCCGTATCTTCCTCTTCCTTTTGTGCTCCCGTGGCAATTTGTTTGTCCTTCCCCTCATCCGAGTCGACACCCGTTCCCTGCGTATCGAAAATGTCAAGGTCTCTGGCCGCGAGTCCCAAATGTCGATTCTAGTGACGGGATGACGCTACCTCGCCGAGAAATGCAAATTAAAACGAATATACCGAGCTCTCTCGCTTCAGGCAAAACCTCATTAACCTCGCTAATTGCCGACTTTTCCGCCTCTTCGTTTGACCCACTTTATTGTTTAGCCGATTGACGAATCAGCCGCCTCGCGTTCGTCAATATCGGCGAGTCGAGCTTTATTCACAAATTTCCCACGATAACGAAGAGCCGCGCGTTTCATGCGACAAATATACAGTTGTCGCCGATTCCTAACCTTCCAGATGAATAATACATGAGAAATAGAGCTTGATCGACAAGACGCTATTTAGCTTTTTCCTTACTTTCATCGGCCTTTCATCTTACGCCACGATAAATGAATAACTTACCGATACGCAATTGCACACTTCAATTATTCATACTTCCAGGCACAAAAATTTATGGAAGGAAAAAAACATAAAAAAAAAAAAAAGAAACAAGAAAGATGAAAGAAGAAAGAAGATAGAGAAGAAAGAAAAGAAATGAAAAACGTAGGAAAACAAAAACAAGATATGAAATAAAGATGAAAAAACAGAGGGGAAGAAGAGGCAAGGTCGTAACAAAGGAAAAGTCGAGAGAGGAAGTTCGCACCCATTATAATTGAAAAAGCCATGGGAGGTGCGGGGGGAGGGGGGGGGGAAAAGGTCTTTGATTAGTTATGATTGTATTCGTGGACCGTGATACTTCATTTGCACTCGGCGCATCGCAAAATCGCGCTAACCTTGTCTTTGTTTTCAGCGCCACGACAGCGATTTTACAATCGCCGCTTTCATCGCCGCTTTCATCGCCGCACCAGCGAGGCTAGATGGGCCGTGGACTAGCACAGGGATGGGGCGGTTGGGGGGGGGGGGTCTAGCGCCAAGACAAAAGTCATCGATAAGCCGCCCGAATGAGGGAATAGGACGAATTAAACGACCCGGTCGCTACCCGGTATAGCCAGCTCGGACATTCTTCAAGGCCACGACGGCGCCCAACCATACGCGAATATATCGCGAAGCGATTGTGTAGTCAATGTCACATAATCCAGCAGCGACTGTGCGCGGCAACTGTTTGTTCGCATTGGCTTTTTGCTCAAAACCCGGTGTTTCTAACAATATTACGCGAATGGTTGAGCCCTCGGTGCACATACACGCGGCGATGCTTTCAAAGAATAAAAATTGTAATGAAGGTTGCTCTACGTGTACTCGCCCTGAATTTAGTTGCGGTAAATAATTTGCAAGTTACGCCGTTTATCGCGTCTCGTATGATCAATCGCATCGAATCATTGGAATCTTCGATTTCATCGATCGCAACAGCGGTGGCAATGAATTTCCCACCGATTGATTACTTATAAACACAGTCCACAAGGCCATGCCAACAACGTTGTGATAAATCTTTCGATAAAGTACGGCAGTGTCAGCCCGATAATAAGAATTTTTTTCCCCTTTGAAGTAGAGTTTGATGAAACGAGCGGGAGCTTCAACGTGCAAGGGAGGCGCACATCGCGTCCGAAGGTTAATTTTCCGTCGGGAGAGTGGTCGGCGAGAAAGTGGAAGGAAACGGGGAATACACTTGCGAATAGGCTCACATGCCTAAGTCATAAAAAAAGCATTTGCGTGAAAATGAGTGCGGGAGAGAGAGGGTGGAAAAGGAGGTTGTTCCTTTCACAAGACCGCGCTAGAAAATAAAAAGCGTGACAGACAGACAGAGACAGACAGAGACAGACAGAGAGAGAGAGAGAGAGAGAGAGAGAGAGAGAGAGAGAGAGAGAGAGAGAGAGAGAGAGAGTGGAGAGAGAGTGTGAGCAAAGAGAAAAGCCTGGATCAGCTCTATATAAAGTAAGAAGGTCGTTAGCGTAACGTGGACACCCAGCGCGAGGTCTTTCGCACAGAAGGGAATGATGCACGAGGGGTGGAAGTTTTAACGCTTGCGCGAGCCAAGGGTAGTTCACCTCCGTGGTCGTCGCGCGAGCGCCATCTTGGCTGGAAGCGGCGGCGCGCTGAAACTCTGGGAATGCATTTCCGCGGGGGTGTAGGTGTCCGTGTTAGGAGCCAACGCTAAGACGTAGCTGGTGGAAGGTCGAATACACTCGATCCCGGCTATCGACCGTGGCCGGGGCCGTCGGCCGCTATCCGCTCCACGCTCCCCTCACCCCGCTTCGCGCTCCACGCTCGCCGATCGCGAACCGCACGAGCAAGCGAGATAAATGGGCAAACAGCGGCAGCGCAAGAGTTAAGTGGGCAATGGTCAGGCCGTGACGGACAAAGTAGTCGGTAAGTGGTCTCGAGGTAGAAGGGAGGGTCGTAGGGGTTGGAATGTTATGTCGTAGGTCGTGGGGATGTTATGTTGTGGACGGGGCTGTGTGTAGAAAGAGGAGAGCAGTTAATGCCAGTTAATGCAGAGTTTTCCGTTTAATACGAGCGACGGAAGCAGCCGTTGACGGGCAAAAGGTGGAAAAATCGGCTGGGCAAACAGTGGGGAGAGCCGTGCGTCAGACTCGAAGGGGCAGATTCGAGGAGCCGCGGCAAACGTGAGAGCAGCTCGAGCTTCCCGAGCTTCCCAGGAAAGCAAGACGAGTAGTTTAGCAAATATTTGACAAATATTTCAATGCCTCCAAAATAAATATATATAGTTAGCCAAATGCAAGGACATACAGGATTTTTATAGTCCCCAAAATCCATTTGCTCCTCGCGTAGCTGCAGTCGGCTCTTTATGCTTACTTGTGTTCTCCTTCCGAGAACGCTCGACCTTTCGAGAGGGCTTTCTCGAGTATTTGTAATGGGTGGACCAAGACGTATTCTCGGCTTTACGAACGGACAATTAAAAGGTGCTTAAAGCGATAGTGTAATTTCGAAAAGTACTCGAGTAAAGCTTAAAGCACGCGTCAATTCGAGTGCCGGCTATTGCTGGTAAACGACGTCTCTCGGTGTAAGGCGTGCGCGAGACGGCAAATGTTAAAGGATTATCGGTGCGTAGTTGCGCAAGCCGAAGCAGCCCCCACCCACCCATGCACACACAGACCTCACCCCCGTTCCCAATGTTTATCCGTTATCGAGTGGAGGAGGGCAGTCGCAATGCTAGACATGCTTTGGTATAAAGAAGATGTGGCAGCGAAAAGCAATTGCGATTACTTGGGGCTAAGGAAAGCAAGTACGCCACGATGACTTTTGCGAAGAGAGTGTGAAATGGAGGAAATTCATCACTGGAAGTGGAAACTCTCATTGGCGAACGCTTTTATAGCGTTTTAATGCGCGGATACTAATGAATTTTCGGACATCGAAGTTGCATCAAGAGCATCACATTCGGGATGAGAATGCATTTACATCATCTTAAGTCGAGTTACGCGATTATTATTTATAGAGCAAAAGTGCAAGTGGTGGCTCCATGGTAATAGTAATTTTTCCAGTTCATGATAGTTCGATAATCGCGCGAGTCACTTTCTTTGGACGATGAATTCATCGAGTGAGAGTGTTGGCGCTATGTATCGATCTGGCCACGCCTCCCAACATTTGCCTCTCATTCCCTCACTCTCAAGATTTTCATTTCTAATCTACCTTTCGATTTAATGGCAAACGTGTCTGTATCCCCAATCGATCAAATCAAATTAAGTTTTGCCAGTCAGTTGAATAAAAAGTTGACAATTATCGAACGTAGTGTTGTAATATTCATAAATCCCAATAACTAACGTAGTTTTGTACATTTTCATTATTTCTGGTGGTGGTGCGAAGGAGGTGCAGAATGAGAATTGGGGAATGGGAAAATAATTGCTAAAAATAATTACAACAAATGATCCTATGATCCTCTAACTCTAAGGTATACACGCGCGCACGCGCGCGCGCGCGCACACACACACACACACACACACAAGGAAAATTGAAATGATTTATACTTTAAGTAGGATGTACATCGTTTTAAGACCTTCGATTAATTTTGAATCGCCAAGTTTTTATTTTTATTTTTCATTTGTTATTATTGTTTTAATGTTTAATAATAACTTTTCAAGAGAAATAATGACAAGGCGAGAAGAGAAGAAGATTCACTAAAACGGCGTCTTCGATGCTCAAGCCGAGCATAAAGTATCGCCGACAAAACGAGCTGTGGCTAATTGCAATGCAGCCTCGACGACTCAATGCCTCGCAATACCAAATTCGCAATGCCATCCCTTTTTGGCCTTTACCCTCGCAGCCGTGAACTCATCACGTAACCCCCAGCGGGACAAGAATCCGTGGCCCCGTCAGCCGAGCGCGAACGGCAAAAAAAAAAAATAATAAACCGGGAGACGCGGCCGGAATAGACAACGTCCAGACAATGCTGCTGATTGAAAATCAGCCGATTTGTCCGGTACACGCCCCCGTCGGCTTATTAGGGATGCGCTCCCGTGACCACCCCGAGCTTCCGAGCAACGTACCGCGACCCTGTAATTTGTGGCCGACGCGCGGGATAAAATAAAAAAAAAAAAAAAAGAAAAAGCAGCCAAGGGAGAGCGATCGACGACCCCTTCCGTGCCCACATTCTCCCCGTGAAAAACGGCTTACGGCGGCGCATTTCCTTTTCCCTTCCCTGCGCTACCGATCCGATTGCTACTCGCGCTCGCGTCTCTTGCCCTTTACGAAGGGACGACGACTGCCTCGAACGTCCCCCTACATCTTGCCTGGCCTGTTCGACTCCAACCTCCAACCGACGACAGCTAAGAAAGAGTCAGTTTTGCCGCCAATCACCTTTAACGAGTCACGCTTAACGACTCATCGAAACATTGCATTTGCATGTTAATGCACTTTTCATTACCGTCGCCAAATCGCACTGCAATGCCATTGAAGCAAAACCATGACGAGATTATGAGGATGAGACAATAATACAATGAACGGCTGGCCCAGACGGGGCATACGATCACCTAATAGCGAGTATGATTGAATAGGAATAGGCGCCTCGGACTTCGGACCAGAGTTACAACGTAAGAGAACTTTAGCATGTGACGGTGAGGCGTGACGGTCAGTAATAGGATGCACGTTGACTGGCGATCATCGAAATTATTTGCCCATCGATGGGGCGCGATGCGAGATGACGAGAATTTCATGCGCTAACGTCGAGCGTCGTCGCCTGGAGATAATAAGCAGGGTCGAGTCCTCGCGACGAGCGAAGAATTCGAAAATCACGTGACATCGGCATTAATCGATTAATCGGTTGGTTAGTAAACACGCGGGAAATTTTCCTACGGCTGCTGATAAACTATCTCATTCATTAGTGCTTTCGCGGCAGCTCGCGCGTGTCGAATCTCGCGGGCGCCGCGATAAGCCCCGCAGCTCGTAAATTACGCAGGACCCCCGCATTAAATGATGGAGATGGAGGAGGCCGTCGCGGGTGACGAGCGCCTCGACTGCGGCTGCGGCTGCGGCTGCGGCTGGGTCTGTGGCGTGTGATCGATGATCGTGGAGCGGGGATAGGGGACGGGGAGAGTGCGTGGAGGATAGAGCGTGGGGGGGGGGGGGGGGGGCGAGCGGTGGCG
>NW_011948448.1:1168621-1182912 GCF_000503995.2 Ceratosolen solmsi marchali
GTATGGGGGGGGGGGGGGGGGGGGGTCGACGCGCGTTAGCCCATGAAATTTGTCGTCTCGCCCCGCGTCTCCGTTGACGCGCGCCAGCCCTTATCAGCCGTCCAAGAGGTTATCGGGCGCGGAGTTCAGCCGCCGACGGACTTTATTGTTAATGCGCGTCTCGAGGCCAAGTCCGCCAAGTGTAATAACACGTGCGACCGGAGGCGCTGTACTTGACCGACGACGCGCCAATAATTTGAGTGACATTATTGTCGGGGAGCGCCGTCCTTTACGAAATTCGTGCACCGCCCGAGGTGCGGATGTGGGTGATTCGAGCAGAGACCCAATTGCAACGTATTGGGTTTAAGGTTGCATTCAAGATTAAAGGCAGACGAGGATGGCTGACGCGCAACGACTTCTCGTATCGAGCGTTAAGTGTCCATTCAACTTATGGACTATAGATTTTGATGTCGCTCGTCGTGAGCGAGCGTCAGTTTTGAATTTCAAAGGATACTAAAACAGCGCATCACGGGAGTGCTCCTGGCAAACAAAATACATTGTCCCGAGTAAACTTGTTTAAAGTGCTGTCCGCTTGGACCAAGTAAAATCCTCTTTAGATTTCGGACAAAGGATAAACAAACCCAATGACCGTCTTCCCTAAATGACCGAAAAAGCGCCCAAATCAAATTCCCATCGATGATGTGCGTCAGCGAGGAACGGAAAAATGGCAAACAAAGACGGCTTAATTAACCGAAAACAGGATTAAATTCGGATTGCCAATCTAACCTTAAAAAGGATTAAATACTTAGCTGTGGAAATGTCTCTTGGCTCTGCCTCTAACCATCCATATCGCCCTATCCAATCGAACAATTCATAAATCAATTGATCTACCTATCTATCTATCTATCTATCAATCTAATCTATCCATCTATTTATCCATTTGTCCATCTCTATATTTGTCCATCTGTCTGTTTGCACCTCTGCCCCCCCCCCTTCGATTCTCGTTCCACCTTGCAACCAGGTAAAGTGTACAAACACAGGTACGAGGCCCATGTGGTCATTCCTTAACTGGGCCAGATGAGAACGCCCGCTCTTTGAATATTTAAGGTCGCTGGTAAATTAATTCTTTGGGGAACATTGTTGGCGCTCGAGTCAGTTGGCGGCCTCTAGCCTGGCCTACTGAAAATAAATAAAACTTCTTATACTCGATCATTAGTGTAATAGAATGACAATCGACCCTAAACAGACTCGATAGTTTGTATTGACGTCGTTGCGATTTGGCATTGTAGAGCAACAAATGCCAGCAATCATAAAGTCACAACTCGCGTACTAACTTTGTCGCTGCTAATGGTTCAAATAGTGAAAAGCTGGTCGGTAAAAATTGGATCGTCGCTGATACTTTGCGTGGCTGAGCGACAAAACGAATGACGTCGATGAAAGGTCATCGAGAGAAGGCGGCCATCGAGCTTACAATAATCATCATCGAGAAGTGAAGCGAGGCTCCGCGAATCTCCGTAGTGGCCGCAAGAAATTTAACAGCGGAAAAGAGCACAGAGAGAAGAGAGAGAGAGAGAGAGAGAGAGGAGACGCGTCGGAAAGTGATCTCGGCAGTTTGTGTTTTAACCGTGTCGACGGGCGACGGATGTATCCGCTCGGCTGTGAGCGTCTTTCTGCCCCTTCCCCGAGGTGTCTCCAATATCTCGCGGCAAGGACGAGGACGGCTTCGGGAACAGAGTGAGCGGGCGGTACGGATGGTTGGTGGGATGGGCGGGAGGGGATGAGAGGGTAGGAGTGGGGCGAGAGGCCGAGGGGAGCGTAAGCGCAAATAGCCGCTCACGGCGGCAATAAGTAAGTTGGTTAAACAACGGTCCTAAAACATTCAAACGACAAACACAGGCAGGCAGTGGCCTCGCTTATATTATGCGCCTGCGCGCGAGTGAAAAAGAGGAGCCCGAGCGTCCATTAGCGAAGTTTGCACGGCGGCACCTCTGAAGTCGCAGACTCCGACTCGCGCGCGCTTCGCCGCGCAAATAAAACGCCAAACAATTTTTGTCCTCATATTTTTTTTGTTTTTTTTTTGTTTTTTTTTTTTTTTTTTGTTTTTTTTTTTTTTTTTTTTTTTTAGTTACCTCGTTTTTTCCCTTTTTCCCTCCCGCCGCCGAGCCACGCCGACTTTCCAGTTCTCGATAGCTCGCCGCGATTTATCATGCGCCTCGTTGCTCTCTCAGCCGAGTCTCCTTACCGCCTTTCCTTTTTACCGATTGACTAACCATGTTTTGCCAGCCGTCGCCGACGTTGACATTGATAACGAGATGCTCGGGCGAACTTGCGCCTTAATGAGAACTAATGTAATTACCGAAAATTGCATTATTCGCTGCTTGGTAGGTGGTTTAACGAACGAAGCGCTACGGAGAAATAACGAATTATAGTTCAGGGGCCCGAGTAGCAAGAAATTTTATTGGCCACTCGGAAAATCGGGATTCGCCAAAACGTGGCTACTGCTTGCTCATTTCGTCCTGAGAAGAGGGAGCTCGGGCTAGAAGGAGCACGATGAGCTCGCATGGTGCGCCCGCTCGTGTTTGTAATTTTATGATAAGAGTTCGGCCGGCTTAACCTGCGTGCTTTCTCGCGCTCTCGAGATCGGCTCGGCAAAGCCAGAGCGACCGGAGGAGCGGAGCTATTGACATTTTCCCCGTCACTTGGGAAAGAGACGTAAGAAGACGGAGACGAAGGCGAAGGCGACCGACCGACTGTTTTTACCTAGGTACTTGTGCCGCGTGACGGCGGCTCTTGGCTCGCTGAGAGCATATGTCCCCGCTTAATTGTAGATATCCCGTAGTTATTTGTGTAGTTTGCCTCGGACTTTTTGCTTCTGTCCCGCTGTCACTACGACTTTATTAGCCGAGGATAAATAATTTGTCGTTAAAGCGAGTCGGTTCACGAGATCGTCTACAATATTGTCCAGCGATTAAAGAAAAAAACATGAAAAAAAAAAAAAAAAAAAAAAAAAAAAAAAAAAACAAGAAAAGAAATTTGAATATTATGCTTACATAATATTTGCAATATTATGATGGTCGGTACGCTCCGAGAGGAAGCGTGTAATGGAAGAAAAATTGTACGTTGGGGGAGCGTGAATACGATGATGAGCAAGCTATTATTCATTTTGGGAAGATAAGTAATTTCCACGGTTGTCCAAAATCTGTCAGCGACAAGCCAAACAAACTCCAATCTCTTTCACTGGGGTATTTCGATTTTCGTGGCCCGCCTCAGCGTCGACTTCCGCGTAAAGAAATGAAAATAAAAGAGAAAGAAGAAGAGCACGAACACGAAGACGAAGACGAAGACGAAGACGAAGACGTAGAAGAAGAAGAAGAAGAAGAAGATGAAGTACAAGAAGAAAAAGATGAAGAAGAAGCTGGGGATTGCTGGGGGAAAGAGAGAGAAGAGAGCCGCGCGACAAACCAAGTGTACAAGATCCGATAAGGCGCATTTCTCTCTTGCTCGTGTAAGGACTTGAATGCGGGCTCCCTACGCAGGGTAGGATAAAGGGCCTCGGAGAAAAAGGACGCGGAGGAGGACGGGAAGGCGAGTCGGCCGAAAAAACCGGGCGTGCGAGACAAGGGGAAACGGGAATATACGTACGTATATTTGTATGCGTACAGGCGCGCGCGCGCTCCCTTACGCATGTATGCATGCATGCATGGATGGATAGAAGAAGAGGATCGTATGTAAGAGCTGTGTTGGAGGAATTCCGTGTATCGGTCGTCTCGGCTGGCGCCAGCGGCTGCGCGTGTCCGCTCGCGGGGAAAGGCCGATTTCTCGTATTTTTGCGCGCGAACCTTACGGGGAAATCCTCGTGGGGTGAATGCGAGAGAGGGGCCTTATTATGTTTCGGTAATTAGCCGGATCGCGGCGCGGGCGTGTTTTCAATTTGGCCGCGCTCAAAGGCGCCGCGAGTCTGGCGCCTCGGCACTTTTTTCCCCTCGGGCAGCTCCTTTCTCAAGTGTCGACGGCGGAAATTCGGCGGTCTTACATCTCCGTGCCCTTTTCCGCCTAACTCCTTAATTGATTCGTAAAATTTTTATTAAAACATCCGCGCCCAAATTCGCTCCGAGCCCACGAATTTCAATTTCAATTTCAATTTTTTTTTTTACTTTTTTTTTATAAAGCGCGCCGCGCTCCTACGCCGACACTGGCCGATAGCTCGGATCGACCGAGACACGGAGCCGCTGATTATTCAGATTTATTTGCCGCTCGGTTGACGGGGCACGAAAATTCGGCTTCCGTTTTGCATAGGCGAAGTAAGGCCGCGAATGTGCCACGAACGACAATGAATACCGTGAACCGTGGTTTAATTACGCCAGCGACGCCGTCCTCGATTCGAACACACGTTCCCCCGTCCTTTATTGCCCGCGGAACTTTCGAAACTGCTACCGACTCTCTCTCTCTCTCTCTCTCTCTCTCTCTCTCTCTCTCTCTCTGTCTGCCTCCTCATCCTCCTACGGCTGTGCCACCCGCTCACTCGCCTCGTTGCCGCCCCACTGCCAGCGCCAGCGTCGTCGTAAATATAAAACGGAAGCGAACAAGACTGCAAAGCTGCTCACAGGAAGGAACGAATGAGACGAGAATTAACTCATCGATGTTCGAAGCGATGATGGCCGCGCGCAAATTGTCCCTGCCAATAATGGACTCGTTCGTCTTCGACAGCGACTTTTACCGTTAAAAAATAACCCCCCCACCCCCCCCCCCCCCCCCACCCAATGCACATCCAATATGCCAAACTGGAGTTGCGGCGGCTACTCGAACTATACCACCTTACAACAATGTAGCACATTTCACTTGGCTCACACGCATATTGGGAAGCTTTAACGACGAACGCGAAGCCATACCGGCGAATTCCAGTAGGGTTAATCTTGGAACGAATCGACCTCACCGATCTCCATTAATCCCATCTCCAGCCTTTTTTGTTTCTTTTATTATAAAGTTTTATATAAATTTTCTTATAAAATCGTGTTAATACACTCAACGTACGAACTTTCAATAGGCAGCTCGAGATGCGATCCCAATTACGGACATTCAAAAATCCTTAAGATCTCAAAGTCGCTTTGAATATGCAAAAAACAGTCGGTAAATGCGTATTCTCACTCAAAATGAACGGACGCACCGGGACTCGACGACATAACCTTACTCTTTTAAGCCAACACGTTGCGCTCGGACAAGGACGGCGCGCACACGTCATCCGGCGGAGAGCGAGCGATAGAATTAGAGAGAATGAGAGAGAATGAGAAAGAGAGAGGGAAAAGGCGAATGAGCATAAAGAGGAGTGCAGAGTACAATGGAGCGTCCGGCGGTCGTCCAATCGTCGAAGCGCCCAACGATTGTCCCTATCGTCACCCGGAGGTGGCTCTGACGAGAATTATGATTGGAGCCGCGCGGGGGCGAGCGACGCGTTGTCTAAGTTGGCCGCCTGTCCGGTTCCACGGGGAAGCGCTGAATTGGCGGGTAGGGCCAACCGGCTCCCTCTCTCCTCCATTATGCAATTTCGAGGCGCTTAAGATGCGACGAAACAAAGTCCTAGGCTCAGCCGCTCGAGACCCTCGGCTTATCGGTGGCGAAACCTCCTCGATCATGGTTTCGGGGATTACGGCTCGAGGGCGGTGAGTTCTCGCTCTCTATGACGAGTGCCCAGTCCGTGAATGAAACGCGAGCGTTCTGGAGTGCATACGAGATGAGGAGCGCCGGGAGGTAGGCAGGGAAGGCTAGAGAGAGAGAGAGAGAGAGAGAGAGAGAGAGAGAGAGAGAGAGAGAGAGAGAGAGAGAGTAGTGATGGGTGGTGATGGGTCGAGGAGGAGGAGGGGGAGGAGGAGGGCGGACAGCGGCTTTGATCTTGGCAACTTTATTGATTTTCTCCTGATCGAGTGGGAAAATTCGAGCCACGCGTTACGTATATCGAGCGAGCGAAATTAAAAAGTCAAGGAGCGCGAAAAATCATTGGGAGGGAGCGATCAAAAAAGTAAAAGAAGAAAGAAAAAAAATGATTGGCCTGGAGTCGTGGAGCTAGGGAACGAGGGGAGGGTAGGGGGAGCGGACGTGGCGAGTGTCCGGACGATCCCGTCGGCGCGCTCGGCGTTAAGCAGGAAGTCGTCCCGCCGTGGCGGCGACCCATTAGAGAGGCCTCTCTCTCCCCCTCCCCCAAATGCAATTCATTTTTGACCAATATGAAACAACGAGGCTCCCTAGCAATGGAGGAGGACCGCGGAGACGGACTAGACGGAGAAGGAAAGAAGAGGCTTTCACTCTGGCTTGGGCTCTCGATAAGGAGATGCGAGAGTAGTGGCATTGTCGACGTAACGAGGCTGAATTATTAATCGGCCGCGCATACGCGCATTGCGTGCCCCTCCGAGGCGTGAGACTCGCCGCGGTAACGAGACTTCGTTAAGACCGATCGACTACTCTTACGGCCCCCGATACTTTTCCATCCAGCCCGTGGCATCATAAACTCATTACGCCCGTACTCCAACTGAAATCAGCTTCAATTACCGGGCCCAAAGCGCACTTTCGCCAATAACGTAATAGACTAATGGCAATTGCAGTAAAATGGGATTGCCCGCAACATTGTCGTTGTCGTAGTCGTAGTTGTAGTCTTAGTCGTCGTTTCTCATGTCGTTACTGTCTTTGCTTTTGTTACTGTTCTATGTTATTGTTTTTTCTTCCCTCGTTCGCCTCGGTAAACGTCCATTGCCGATTTAGCATGTAGAAAGAGTTATTTAAATCGCCTTTTCACGGCCCTTTATAATACCACCATTAAGAGCCCCGTGCGCGCACTTGAGGTCGAGTTTGAAATTAATTCACCGTATGCTGATGATTATCGCTCGGTCAAATTTCCTAGCCTCTACGCCTCTCCGCTGTAATCTCGCGCCGAGTCTCATCGCACATCATTGGGCTTGAGAAGATGAATTTCGAATTTTATGATAATTGAGGCTATTCTTTTGAGACGGTAAGCTAACGTCGGTAAGCTAGGCCGGGAATAAAGTGCAAAAGGGTGTGGTCGAGGTGACTGGAAAATCGCATTCGCGACCTAACTCAGACGTGGCAATGACGTGGAAAAATCCACGTTAAAAATGTGTTCCTCTTTTTAAATTACTCGCTGTGCGCATATTCGCGACTGAGCTTTAAGTAACAGCCTTAAGTAACCTATAATCTCATATAAGTTACTCAACAAAGTGCAACAACTCGAATACTTTTGGGTTACGGTTATAGCGAGATTCTTCAAACTCCAACGCAGTTGAACAAGTTTTATTTACCTTTAGCCAAAACAACCGCCGAGTTCCGTTGCACTTTAATATGTTCCTCGCGTTAAAGTCGATCCTCCAGTTCCTCGACCATACGAACTCCGGCTAAACGTTGAATAAGAGCGGACACCGCTTTATCGATCGAGCACCACGCTTATTACAATGATATTTGCTCCTTCTCCTAGGAATTGTCACCTCTGCATAGAAACATCGCCCCCACCCACTTACCGCCATACCACGACCACCGTTTTCCGCAACACCAAGCGTGCACTTCGACAAAACTGCTCGCTCACTTCTCTTCTCGTGTCCTAATGAAGTAAGTAGCTTACTCACCACCACCACCACCGCGACCACCCCCACCCCACCCCCCGAAAGACGCAATATAATTCTCCCATGGCAAGTACTTTAAGCGGGGGCGGCCACCTACGCGCAACCTCTTACCCCGGGATGTCTTCGGCAACCGGGCGCCAGCGTGGCTTCGAAAGCGAATATACATATCCCGGAAAGCGCTGGCGAGTAATTTTTTGCTCAGCCAAGTTCGGCTTAATGGCGCACGGCACGCAATAAAGGCATCGACCAATTATTTTCACTTTAAAGACACGCGTGTCTCGACGTAAATTCTAAGCCGTTCTTGACGCACAAAAAAAGACCGTCCTCCTCGCGGCTTACGCAAACTTGCTCATTTTTTAGCGAGCGAGCGTGCGAGCAAGAGAGCGAAACTACAGAATTTATACGCCCGGGCATTTAGACCAGTTGATCGCGAGCTCGCCTCGCATTTTTTCCCAACGACTGACTGTCTGTAAAAACGTTTGGTGAAAATATGCAAAACAAAGGGACCACGCTGGTTCAGGAGTTTTCCTGAAATGCTGCTGTAAAGAGCAGCATTAATTAGCCATGAGCGCACGAATATTATCAAATTCAAAAAATAAATAAGATGAAGGGTTAGTAGAAGGGAAGAGAGAGAGAGAGAGAGAGAGAGAGAGAGAGACGGATGAAAAGTTAAAATGGCGCGAGCGTATTATTATTGAAGAAAGACGATGGAGAAGAGTTGAAAAATAATAGAAAACAAGGTAAAATACGTAAAAGTAGATATATAGAGCTGCGTTTGAGAAAGTCATCCAGCCTCTCTCTCTCTCTCTCTCTCTCTCTCTCTCTCTCTCTCTCTCTCTCTTTCTCTCAACGTTTCATAAGAATATAACGAGACCACGAAGTGCAGTCGAGGGTGGTCCGAGACAGCGCGCGGGCGAACAACTTTTTTACCTTTTACTTTTTACCCTTTCTCTTTCTCTATCTCCTCTGCTTCTGTCCCCGTCCCTCTCTCTCTCTCTCTCTCTCTCTCACTCTATCTCTCTTTCATTCTTCTACAGGTGAGGAGGCATTAACGGGCGCCTCGAAAAGAGGTAAACTTCTCTTCGAGACCTGTACACACCTTTCTCAACTCTACACTCCTTATTATCTCTCTATCTCATTCCATCGTACCTTTCTGCTTCTCTCTCTCTCTCTCTCTCTCTCTCTCTCTCTCTCTGCCTTCTCCAAGCCCTACTTCGGCATATATTCTTGTCTGCTTTGCGTGCGCACGCATGCACGCAGTCACCGCGCATACATACAGAGACAGACACAAACACTGTGTCATGCCCTTTATCTATTTATTCTTTTTGCTTTTGGACTTAGACTTTCGCATGATTATGGTCAGATTTACATTAATTTTTGTATTACTTTTCAACTATTAAAAATGCATTTCATCAAGTTCGTGACTTAAATAATTACTGCATAATAGTACAAGTATATTGACATTGCTATTGTTAAGCACAAAAATTATCAATAACGAAGCATTGGAAGGTTAGTTATGTGCCGTGTTCAGCGCCAGATGATTCGAATGAAAAATTCATAGTAGGTTAAAAATTTCTTAATATAATTAAAACAGCAGAAGCAAAAAGAAGACGGAGGAGGAGGAGGAGGATGAGGAGGAGAAAGAAGAGGAGAAGGAGGAAGAAGAGGATGAGGAAGCGGTGGATGAGAAGCGGCGACTACGAAGAAGAGGGAGTTGAAGAGCTTGAGAAGAAGGAGAAGGATAAAAAAAATGACGTACACAAGGTCTGCCCTCGCGACTTTAATACGATCTCTATCTCGCTTTCCCTCTCGGAGTCAGGGGAGCAGCAACAACAGCATTAGCATCAGCAACAGCGGCAACAACGGCAGCAACTCAGAGTACCTTTAAGTTTATGTGGCTCGAGATGCGTCGTCGCGTTATGGCCTGCCATCATCCTTACCTTCGCTCGCGAGGTATACGATGGTGAGCGAGAGAGATAGATAGATGGATAGATGAATATATGTGTGTGTGTGTGTGTGTGTGTATATATATATATATATATATATATAGAGAGAGAGAGAGAGAGAGAGAGAGAGAGAGAGGGATGGGGAGATGACGTTCGAGAAAAAGGAAGAAGCAGTGGCGAAGGGAACAAAAGAAGGGCGAGGCGAAGAGGAGATGGTTGCCTTGGTAGGAGATATAATGTAGCCAGCTGTAGGCACCAGCGGTAATCACATGTTTGTTTAACCTCCGAAACCCCTCATCTATACGCGGGATTCTGCTGACTCTCTCTCTCTCTATCTATCTCTCTCTCTCTCTCTCTCTCTCTCTCCCTCTCTCTCTTTATCTCGAGACGACCACCCTCCTTGCCCTCAAGCGCGGCAGGATTCGCGAATACGGATGTATTTTTCCCCGTTCCTTCTCGGCTCGCTCCTTTTTTTGCCTCTTTCTCGCCGCTTTTTCTCCTTCTCGCTCTTCTTTTTTCCTATCCTTTTTTCCTCCCTACCTCTCACCCCCCTCCTCTGCCCACCCCAACAGTTTCTTTCTCGTACCGCGGACCTTCCCCCGTCCGCGCACATCGTAGTAGTAGCCGTCCCACTCCTCCCTCCCATTCTCCCTCCCTCCCACCCTCCCATCCTCTCGCCCTCCCGGCCGTCCTTACTTCTGTCCGCGGTGGTCATTCATTTTGCCTTGCTGAAAGAAGAGGGCCCTTGTAACGGTGAAAACATTATTTCGCTCGGGCCATTTCGCAGCCTCCTGCGTTACATCCTACGTTTTTATCTTCCCTCGGAGAAAATCGTCCCCGCGCCCTCCTACCGGCCGATGTAATGAAATAGCGCGCGACGACGCGAGGGACGATGCCTTAATTAATCTCGTTGCCGCGGCGTATAAATACTCGACGACGGAGGTGGGCCACGGATACTTTACACCCGGGCCGCAATGATGAACGAGCCGCGGCCTCACGGAACGAACCTATTAATGGGCCAGAGATTTTACGCGCTTTAAACTCCCATAAAAGCCAAAAGGTCTGCCGGCCGGCCGCTTTTTCACCCCGGCGCACGACGAGGCCTCGGCAACTCCAGCACCAACTTCAGCCTTGATAATGTGAGAAGGGTTGCTGCGCGCGGGGAGAATTCGCTACGCTCGGGATATTAATGAGCCGTGGAGGAGTGCCGGTGAGACGGGGTCCAGCGTTCCATTTAGAGGTGGTTAGTCCAGTCGTTGACTCCGACTCGTCGTTCCCCATTTGACGCTCTTACTCTCATTATGGTTTATTTCGCGGGACGATTAGTCGACAGTGCCGGCACTTACTTCACTGTATTATCTTTAGTCCCTCTTCTCCATACCGCACGCGCACTCACACTCACACGGACGAGGTAATTTGGACGACCGTCCGGAGGTTTCCTTTGAGCAACTTATTCATAATACAGGGCTTTCGGCCTAAATACACGCACATCAATCGCTATAATTAATGGCATTAGTCAGAGGGAGAAGCGTCTCAGTCTCCATGGCGAGTCTTTACAATTCGTCAATTCCTAATGATATTTCCCTGGCTACTGCGAAGATGACATTTTAACGTGCCAATGGAAGAATCGACGTGCAATACTCGGCCATTTTTGTGTTTAACAATGTATCATGGAAGTGTTAGAGGGAGAGAGCCGCGGAGTGGAAGTAGCGCCTTTTGATCGTGGGGATTGGCAGATTCTAGGCACGGGGAACGCAACGATTTTATGGCTCTATGGCGAAACAAGTGAATTTTCATTAACGAATCAGGATAGAAAATGCAACCGCCGAGTCATCGAGAGAGCATTATAGGTCGATTTAACTCGAAAGTCGAAATAGTAGCTTCACTCAGCAAAGTATTACCAATTTATATATATATATATATATATATATATATATATATATATTTGTTTTGTTTGTTTTTGTTTTTTCGTTTGTTTTGTTTTATTTTGTTTTTGCTTTGTTTTACACGACCCCGTCTAAAACGCAACTTATGAATACATTTGTTTGCCAAGCTCGAGATAAAATGCCGAGGCTATTTGCACGTTGCACTCTATTCGCGGAATGTGCGGCTCGCGAACCACTTGGCTCCTTACACGCAATGTGCGGCCAGTTTTTTTATAAAGATTAATATATTCCTCTTATTTATGGGATTAGCGCGAGCTTTACGCGTAAGTACGGGCGAGCGAAAACGCGTTGCAAAACGGAAATGTTTCGATTCCTCGTGCGGCCCCGTTTAAGCGCCACCCGAGCATTATCACCATTATGGCCAACGCATTTTCAATTCTACAATCGATAATTGCTGGGCATCCACACGGACACGAACTAGTCCAGCCTATATATACTCCACTATATACCATTGAAATTAATCGACTAAAATTGGAAAGATATCAGGCATGTTAGAATGTTCACCCTCGCCACATTGTAAGCGGATGGCCACGAAACGAGTGCACTCCACGAACTGGCTATCGAGCTATTACGTACGTACTGGGCCCAGAGCGCGGCTTAATCTCTTCTTCGAGAAAGAGCTTCTTAGGCATCCATCCCGTGCGAGCCGTGGCATCGCGAAGCTCCGTACCGCTCGCGATTAAAAAAGAAGAACGAAGGAGCGAAGGAGCGAGCCCCGACAATTTTCTTCGAGCGTGGCCCGTTTATCCGCCGACATTATGCTCGATAAATCGAGAGGAGGCGCGCGGGGCCAGAGAGGATGCCAAGGCCCTCGCGGTTCAACGATTCATCCGGCGCGATTACGTGCGGCCGATTTCGGGCCCCTCGGCCTGCCAGCGCTCGCTTGCCCACGGCAGGCAGGCAGGCAGGCAGGCAGGCAGTCAGGCAGGCAGGCAGGCAGGCAGGCAGGCAGGCAGGCAGGCGAGCGAGCAAAAGTGAGAAAGACCGAGAGCCAGAACGAGTATGGGGTGGGGATAGAGGAGCAGTGGAGGCGAAGGGGTAAAAAGGGTCGCTATTTTTTTGTGTCTCGAAGCCCGGCGGCCAAGAGCTGAGAGGCGGAGCACTGTGGCGCCATGTCGCGGGGGGTCTACTTCACGGCGTTCCCTCTCCCTCTCCCTCTCCCTCTCTCGCTCTCACAGTCTCTCTCTTTTACGCGCCTGGATTTTTGGCACGCACACAGGTGTACGTCCCTCCCTCTCTCTCTCTCTCTCTCTCTCTCTCTCTCTCTGTCTCTTCCGCTCTATCCTACTAAACCTCCAAAGTATACTCTTCTTTTCCATTCTGGCCCCGCGCTTCATCATCTTCTTCTTGCACTTCATCATCTTCTTCTTCTTCTTCTTCTTCGTTTTCTTCTTCTTCTTCTTCGTTTTCTTCTTCTTCTTCTTCTTCTTCTTCTTCCTCTTCTTCTTCTTCTCGAACTGCTGCTTCTTCCTCTTCTTCTTCTTCTCGAACTGCTGCTCGGTCCACCGTGAGCTAAAGCTATTATATGCCTTCTTATTTCGCCGTTTTAAAATTGTGGACGCGGCTTTTTTCGTTTCCCATCCGTGTCCTTGTTCAAATGAACCTTTATAAGCTATTCATTAGCTGCGTTATCCTGCGCCTAGACACTCTTTAAAAACGGTTCTACTCACGGCTCGCTCCAAGTTATTGGCCAGTTATTTCATTGTTCGTAAGGGCGGCATGTTTTTCGGGACGCGTCCGCTCAGTTCCTCCTCGGTTTTTCCAATGCTGGAGCGATTGCACGCCCATTAACGCGTACCACCGATTTTTTCGGCACTCGATTTCCTTGCGCTCATCGGTTATTAATGCGACCGACGGTTGGCCGCGCAAGGTGGTGCCGAACCGGCCACACGAGAGATTTGTGATTTAGATGAGCGCGCCCTCACGAGCTCGCCTTTGTTTCAAAAAAAAAAAAAAAAAGGAAAAAAGAAAAAAAAAAAGAGACGACGACTTCCCCCACCCGCTCCTCATCCCAGTTTGCCGCAAGGGGCGACGGACGGGCGCCGTGCCTCCGTTACCGGGGCCCGTCCATTTATGCATACTTGTATGCACGCACACGAGCATGCAAGGATCGGGGATCGATCTTCCTCCTTTACTCTCGCCAAGAGGACAAGGAGTGATGCTCGTGAAAGCGGCTTTTCCCCGATATAACGCCCAGAACGTGAAAACGGCGATTTGAAATTCAATGCCGGCTAGACGAATGTGGTGAAGCGGTGCCTGGTCGCAACTAACACGAAGGAGTTAGTTCCAAAGCTTAAGCGCTAGGACGACGCGTCAACCTTAATGTTTATCCCACCAATGGCATGTACGACGGGTCGTATAGTCCTCGTATTCTTTTAATCAAATCGATCCCCTTTCCCGTGCTTAGGTACACTAATTGACCAGCTTCCGATGTTACGTTGCAGGTGATATTTTTATCGAAGCTAAGGACACACAGACTCTTGGGGGATGGGGAGGGGGAGGGGGTGAGAGAGAGAGAGAGAGAGAGAGAGAGAGAGAGAGAGATATCGTCGATCGGTATTCCAAGTGATATAGCTCGCTTACTTATCAATGCGTTGATTTAGTAGCTCTGAGCTTTGTCGCTAAAACACACGCACACAATAAGAATGCCTCGGGTAAAGTCATAATCGAATTGAAAACGACTCGTCGAGCCCGCCCGTAAAAAGAAATTTAACTAAGTAACATTTGAATTCCGAGTATCGATTCGTCGCTTTCAATGTATGCGCACAAGGGACATTAAGGAAAGTAAGGTTGTGATA
>NW_011948448.1:1183205-1189801 GCF_000503995.2 Ceratosolen solmsi marchali
TTTTTTTTTCTCTCGTGCGCGCAGCCCTCCTGGAACGTTCCCCACTAGGCTCACTGCCCGCCTCATCCCCAACTCCCTTCCCCTCTCATCGCCCCGCTACCACTACCACTACCCCCGTCCACCGAAAAAGCCACTCGCACCTACCGCAGAATGTTTTTCCATATTATCTTGCACGCGAGCCACCGAGATCGTATATATATCCAGGGGCTATTACCGCGTTATACAACGCACATACACGCGCGCCTGCGCACAGCTCTGTGTTCGAATGCGATAGCGCGCAACGGATGCACTTTTACGAGCTCGCGTATGTGCCTGCGAGACGGTAATCGGAAGCGCTGCATTCGTGAATAGAGTTCTTGCTTTTCTTAGGTTTGTTTAAATTTTTCCTCGGCCTACCGCAACAATTTAATAGCAACCACGGTAACGAGCCTGGCATCGCGCTGTCGTGGCCGTAGCTCGGCCTACGAAAAAGAAGCCGAGAAGTGAGCCATTAAAAACCGAACGCATCCGTAAAACTCATAATCCGAGAAAGCTCCGATAGCACGGGTGTGCGTGCGCCAGCTCCATGTACGTGAATTGGAGAAGGAGGAACGAGGAGAGGGAGGGAGAGAGGCTATCAAGGGAATCAGTAGCCGAAAGAGATTGAGAGAGAGAGAGAGGGGGGGGAGAGAGCGGGCGCATAAATAAGATCTACCTCGAGTGCCGCCGCGAGAACATGGGAATCCTTTAGGCCGTTCTAGATAAAGAGCGAGTGGACACCTCCGGATATAAAGAGCCGCAGGACCTTTCATCGCGCCGCTCGCGCGTCTCCTCCCAGATAAGGCTCCCCCAGCTCTTTGACTGCGGCCTGCCTCCGCCTTCTTTCGGCGAATTCCTCTCGAGCTTGCGCGAGCTTTTCGCTAAACTAGTTAACCTTCTCGACTAATTAGGGGAATAAGGTACTGAGCTCGCGGCTCGGTAGAGAAACGTTTTCGATATTCCACAAGCCGGGGACAGGGAGAATAACCATTCGAAGAAGCGTCGCGATAACTCTGCTTCCCGTAAAAACTCGGAAATTGCCTTTGGCACATTGTTTGCACCGCGCACGCGTAATCGCGTGAAGTGCAGCGAGGACTCGAATGCGCAAAAAATGGCGCAACGATATCCGAGCCCGGAGCAGGCAAGAGCAAGAGGTGAGGAGAATGGAGAGGAGAGGCGTTTCACGATGGGTGGCACACGATATATATCCGCTCTCTCTCTCTCTCTCTCTCTCTCTCTCTCTCTCTCTCTCTCTGCAAAGAGGAGACAAGCAGCCCGTGGGAAAGGGCGACGGCGGAGAGCGGCTCCCGCGAGTCGTGACCCGCGCGTGCGTGCCTCATGTATTCCAGGATTTTCGTGGCGCGACGCGAGCTGATAAGCGCCTCTTTATGAATGGTCGAGTGCCCTTCCATGTAACCGTCGCGCACCGACACGTCAATCCTCGCGATATGGATATTTTTTACGCCCGATTACCGGGAATAATGTGCACGCGGCCGTTAGAAAAATCCTGTCTGTTTAACCAATGGCAATATGTATTTGGAATGCAGTTGGCCGCGTTTGCATTTTTCATCGATCAATTTTGCGTTTCTTAGGCTCCATTAATGAAAAATGAAAAATGCACTTTTATGTTTTAAACGTAACGTACGTTTTGATAATACGTTTGACCTGTTTATATTTTAAGCATTTTTAAATTACTCGAGTTGCTCATTAGCGGGCAAGCCCGGGCATATGCTTATTCTTAACGTAATTCGTAAAGAAGAAAAGCCCCTTTAAATGATATCTTTAAAATAATCTTAGAATTAAAAAAAAATTATATATATATATATATATATTTATGTTTCTTGTTTTTTTTTTTTTTTTTTTTTTTTTTTTTTTAATAAAATTTTTTGTTTCTTTCATTACTCCGCCGTTGATGACTTTTAGCTAATTAATAAATCTTTATAGCGACTTTTTGCATGCACATTCCACGCGCATACTCGACCGCAATCATATTTTTCATATAATAATGTTTATATTCAGAATATTTACAGTTTTCCTTAATTATATTGTACATTAATAATGCGCACATAATATTTTTTGCTTCTAATAAGAAGATCGATAATGTATGTAAAATTGTACGAGTACGTTCGGATATTATTATTTTCATAAATTGATTATTTTTCTAAGAGCATAAGCACGATTTTCCATTGGCTATTGCTGATACGCAATAATAATAAAAAATTTAACTTTCAAAAATATTGAATTCTCGATGCTAAACATCCCAACCCCTTCTACACAAACTACAAAATCAGATTTTACTTTTTAATTCTTCACACTTTTATGCGTGCGTGCGTATGCGTGCGGGTAAGTGTGCGTGTGAGGTACTAATAAATATAGGTATATAAATTGAGTAATCACTTATTTAAGTACATACATCTCGTATCCTACAATCATTTATAAATATTTTCCGAATTTTAATAAACCATGAGCGATAGATCGTTTGGAAAAGTCGGTAGTTATGAAAAGTAAACACACTCGTATTAGCTCGTACCTATGCTAATTTCTATTATCAATATTTACCGCCAGTTAAATCATGGAGAAATGATGTAAAAAAGAAAGGTAAAGGAGGGAGAGAGAGAGAGAGAGAGAGAGAGAGAGAGAGAGAAAGGAGGTTTGGTGGGGGGGGGGGGTCTGGTCAGGAAAGGAGACAGACGTCCACGAAGCCTAGAATCCAAAGAATGTATCAGGTATATAAACTAGAGGTTAACGAAAGCGCGCAAAAAGAGAGAATTCAGTCCCATCGCTAAAAACCTCGCTATGAGAAAATGTCTGTCTCTCTTCTGATCTCCCGGGCACCTTGGCACGCGTGTATACACTCGGTATATAGTAGTATAGCTATGGTGCAACCTGTAATTATATAATACTTCATAAATGCCGGAGTGCAAAACATTTTACGAATCCTTTTTTACGAACACGCAGGGAATTACGTACGGATTTAGTAGCCGCGAAACGAGAAGCAAGAGAGACGAAGAGAACGAGAGAAAGATATAGTTTTTCCGACAGCTTAACCCTCCCCCCCCCCCCCCCCCCCCCCCCCACCGCCCACCCCACTTCCTTCCTCTGCGTTATCACTTTTCAAAGAACTTGAAATATATGTACATGCGAGCATATATATGACGAAAACAAAGAGAAACAGAAAGAGAAAAAAAGTTATGTGACGCTGAACTACTCCTTGTTTCAATGTTGTAGGTAATCCTATTATCGAGGTCATTATGCTCGGACATATTACCTTAACGACATCTTAAAAACTATCGCAAAAGTGTATATATATATTATTTACACCATACTTTCTTTCTTTGTTTCCTTATTTTTATATTTTTTTAGTTAGTAGTATTTTTTTGTGATATTTTTATTTAATACGAAGAATGGGAAAGAACAAGAGCAGTGTCGCTCTAACAATTTTACAGCCTATAATCACATGTAAATAACATCGTACTCATTCTTTATGCATAGGACCGTATGGTATATACTTGATCAATTCTCTCTCTCTCTCTCTCTCTCTTTCTCTCTCTCTCTCTCACTTTATCTTCAACCTTTATAAAGAAAAATATTATTTTCATTGTACATAGTAAACTTTACAACATGAAAACATGCTCTTGTACATTAACGGTTCATTCGCTTTCAAAATTGTAGACTTTTCTATGGAACAAAACAACTACGATATGGAACTAATATTTAATATATTTGTGTATATATATATATATATATATATATATATATATATATATATATATTACATTTTTATAAATAAACAATTTAACGACAATGTAAGCGATATAATAAATAACGATGAGATATTTTCTTAATAGAATAGTATCACACTATCAGTAGTAATGAAGACGTTGGTGCATTTTTTATTAGAAATAAACAATGCTTTTTCATCTATGCAAGAATAACTCAATAAGTATACAAGACAATTCAAAGTATTTATTTGAAAAAGAATGAATATTTGTGGTAAAGAGAAATCGTCAAGTAGTTAGTTCTATTAACAAAATATATTATAAAACAATAGCATGTAAATATAGGTAAAAAGAAATTTTTGATAATTTTATAACTAATTGGATTTTAAAGTTATATTTAAATATTCAGCTAAATAAATAAATATTACTTATATATTCTGAATTTCGCTAAAAATAAATTTTTAGAAAAATGTTAAAAAATTTTCGGTAAAATATGAAAAAGTGCCTTTTTGAAGTTCATGATATAAGATGAAAATAAACTTATCGTCCCATAATCGATGTTTTACCATATTCTATAAGTTCATAAACTTCTTTTAACCTAAAATATGGAGCTCATTTTAAATTCGAAAGTATCATTATCCCTTGTTCCAATTTACCGGTCAATAAAACATGCTTTTTGGGCATTTGATTAGAATGGAATAAAGATTGTATAATAAATTCTTCGTCAACCGCAGATATTTAGCAAAACTATCGAGATATGTTTCGATTGCTGTAAAAATTCGAACACTGACTATTATTTTCGAATCTATAGCATTGAAGATACAACTGGATAAATAAAGTATTTAACAATTGCTTAGCGCGACAATCATAATAAGTATTTTAAGGAATATAATAGTCGCGGTCGTGCACAAATGCAAAAGTATGGATGAAAATTATCTACAAATCAGAAATTTTTTACATAAAAACGTACTATTTTGCATCTACCCATGGTTGATTATCCCTCCCATATGTCAGAAGAAAAGCATATAATCGTGAGTCGATTGAATAAATCGATATCGCACTTTTACTACCTTGCAAGCTCTATCTCTCTCTCTCTCTCTCTCTCTCTCTCTCTCTACTCGTGTACGCTCTCTTTTTCGACAATCTCTTTCAACCCCAGATCAGTTACATTCGAAGCGCCAAAGTCTGTTTTACGTAATTCCCTTGCGTGGGACAGGAGGGCAAAAAAAGCGGAAAAGCATATTCTCTCCCTCCCCGTCCAACAGCAACAACCCCCTCCCCATCCTCACACACACACACACGCACGCGCACACACACCCACACACAACCACACACAACCGCACACAACCACACACACAAACACATATATATGTATCTCTCGATTCATTGATCCTAGAAAGGGATAAAGCGGTCAAATCACGACGGGATCGGCTCCTCGGTCGATGTAACCCTCGTGGTTTTATCATATCGAGGATCAGCAATAGCATACGTGTATATGTGCATAAGACCGTGTATTATTATTGGTTCTCGTGGTTCCCACTTGGGAGTATGTAATCCACGGTAGCTCGACCCACTGGCTCCGATCGATCGCAACATTTTTTAACCCCCTCAAGGACTACGCGAGGAGAAAATTGAGATGTAGGGACAGGGGTCGTGGGATTAGGCTAGTCTCATCAATAGCTGAAGATAAATATCGAATTGTTGGACGACGGATGAGATTAATTCATTGCAAGTGTTTGTAGTTATTAATAAGAAACTTTTGGTGGAGTAGGGCGGGACTTAAGTATTGGCGACGTTTGTTTGGCGAGCTATCGGAGTGACCTCGTTTCCGTTGAATTGTCATTGACTTAATCGAAATCAGCCCGAGGCCTGTACAATCGATAATGAGCCGACGTCGTTATAATTTTAAAGAAATCGGTAGCTAATAGAATATATGAAATTCCTTGGAATTGGTCTTGGAATAGGCGCGCGCGGAACTCGTTTCCAAGTCATCGAGGGCACTCGGTTTATCCGTGTAAATAGAAAACTGCCATTCTTCGCTATTACTATCCAGCGATTATCCATCTCTTTTGGTAGCAGCTAAGGCGCACGGGGTAACAATTCCAGTTTTATTTTCTCAATGTAGTAAAAGCCATTATAAGCGTTGAGATTAAAGTCGAGAAGTGAAAGTTCGCGCAAGGGAAAAAAGCCGAATGGACAACACGAGTGAGTACATCGAGCGAATGGAAAGCCGTTAAACTCCGCTGGCATTATTTACGCTGCTCTCTCGAGATAACGTCGTGCTACCCTCCTTACACGTCCTTTGACCTGTCGAGTGTTTCGTATGTAGAGGGTCGGTGAGTTCCTTTTAGAAATCCCTGCGATATATTCCCCAAATAAGCCAAGTATGATTTTCCGGAATGCACGCGGACTACTTTCATGTTGGTCTTGTGTGAAAAATCATCTCAGAGTATCATCGAGAGTAACGCCTTTTTCGTAGGAATTATTTCGTTTTATTATGAAATTTATTTGCACGTCGGTATATTGGGAGAGAGTAGCAACAATTGTGTTCGTCGTGCAAAAACGTTTGTGCTCTTTTCTCCCCTTTCGATTTAAACGCGGACAATGAGCAATCAAAGCATTCCCAAGCGAAGTCTGCCACAAGATCAAAACAATCGGTAAGAAGTAAAAATACTAAACTAATTAGTATATCCTTTAGAGTAGCACCCGGAAGTTCGACAATATCATAATAGCAAAGCCGCTTAGGCTAAATAAGGATACGCAGACGCGTACGAAAGTCTCGATAAACGATAGCCACCGACCTTCCTATGAGAACCCTATTCTTATCCATCTCTCTCAGTCTCCCCCCCCCCCCCCTTC
>NW_011948448.1:1189811-1192163 GCF_000503995.2 Ceratosolen solmsi marchali
TCTCTCTCTCTCTCTCTCTCTATCTATCTATCTATCTATCTATCTACCTTATCTGGCGCCACGTAAATTGCGAATCCTCTTTTATGAATGGACTAGTGGGCGGACGAGCGTGGCCGCGAAAGGAAGGCGGGAGGAAAGAAACGGGCTCGGAGAGGTACGTCAAAACGCCCAAATAACCAGCGATTTCCCATAAAATTAATGACTCCCGGAGCCTTCGAGGCCCTCGGGGCACTCGCCCGAACAGATTATGAATGAGAAACCGTTTTTTTCCTTTCTTTACTCGGTGAGACTGCAGCTTCGTTGCTGGCCTCGCGTACGTCCTCAACGGCGACGAAAAACTCGATCTTCTTTCATTATGCGTTTATCCTCCAATTCTTTCACTCTTTCTTTTTCTTTTTTGATCCTTCCACCTTCTCCTCCTCCTCCTCCTCCTCCTCCTCCTCCTCCTTCTCCTTTCCCGCAATCTGCTCAATTTTTTTTTATTTTTCATTTACTTTTATATTTTTAGGGGTACTCATATGTGAGAATATTTCCTATCTCGAATCTTAATAAATAATCCATTACTAATCTCATTTCTGTCACGATAATTACAGACCCGCACATTTTCGTTCATTTTCGGCAACGAGCGCGCGTCGATTTTTCCATATGATCGAAATTAGTGAACATTATTGGATACTTAAAAGCAAAAACCATTATATTCATCGTCGATGCTCCTCGGGCTTTGCTGTACGCGCGGTATGCCTACGCAAATATTTTTGCTTTTCGATTGGAACATTATAATCGAGGACGTTGGCGCAATCCCGCAATGTTCGGAAAATACTAGTTCAAACTCTCGAGAGAATTGTAAGAAAATTATAGTCAATTATAAAGGTTAAAGATTTCAATCGTTTTACATTTATTTCCAATACAGTATTTACGCGGTCGATCCTTTGTACTGGATTATCATACTAAACGTTCCGAAAGCATATGAGAGAATATTTGCATAGAAGGACAATGTTCTGCTCAAGTGTTGTTATTGGCAAGCATTTGAGTTAGAGTTAGGAATCTTCATGCTTGTGCGATCTTTCATTGCGTATTATTGTAAGTCTTAGTTGCACGTACTTCATTTAAAAACCATCGTTAAAGTGTACTTTAAAGGTCTAGAGCTACGTAGTTATGTACATAACAGTTTTTAACTGCTTTCTTCTGCGAGCGCTCATTCAGCATCCATCATTTTACTTTCCATAAAAAGATTTACGCTCAACACACTCGGTTACCGTGGTGCTTCGGATTTGAATTAAAGTTTCTTCGCTCCACGATTCGATTTCAGAATAATTCGCCCTCGGAATCAATTTAAAGCGCCGAGTGATAAAAACGCCAGCCTCCGCGAAGCAAAAATCCAATAAATTTCTTAATTATTTTTCTACACGCACTCGATACTTTTCCCAACTACGCGCATGTACGACAAATTTTAATCAATCGACTTTTCCCTCACTCGACAAATTTTTTCTTTTAATGAACACGCTCTCTTCGCCCTCCTTCTCCGAGCATCGCGAACATCCCCACAATGCGTTAAATGGAATATGAATTGGCGTGTCGCTCGCCAGCCAGCCATTTTCCCGCCTCGGGAGAAGCAAAATTTCACGAAGAAGCTTCGATTTCCAGCAGCGAACGCCGAGCTCCATCGAATGAAGCGCGCCATATCTTTCCCATGAGTGGCGCGAGCTTATCGAAAGGATGTTGCGCGTGTGCGTGCGGGGCTCGTTAAATAAGTTGAGCGGCTCCACTCAAAGCCGCTCCCGCGCTCACCGGAATATCCGACTACTTGCCCTTGTATTTTTCCACGCGCGACACGCGTTCAGAGTTTTCCGTTTGAGATCGAAATGAGGAAAATAAAAGGTCAATAAGTCGTCGAGTGCTTTTTTGTTCTCTCTCTCTCTCTCTCTCTCTCTCTCTCTCACTCTCTTTGTCCTTCTTCTTCTTCTTCTTCTGTTCTTTGTTTTTTTATCGCATTTTTTATGGCATTATTGGCGAGCAGAAGTGGGCGTGAGGCTTCGCTACCAAAATATTTATAGGAGCGAGTGTTTGGCATTTTCCATTGTGAGCTGCGTTTTCGTAACTCTTTGGATGATGATTGTTGTCGCAGCAAGGGATGACTCGAATGCATTCACAAGTCTTTGAGATGGGAATTCGTTGTAAATATATTTCTTTGCATGGATAACGTGTGTGGGCAAATGTACGAGTTGTAAATCAATTTTTCATGATAACTTAGCGAGTCCCCTGGAGTACGGATTTTTTGTTTTTTTTTTTTTTTTTTTTTTTTTTTTTTTTTTTTTTTTTTTTTAAAACTAAAAAATTTTTTTAATAATTTTT
>NW_011948448.1:1192221-1199721 GCF_000503995.2 Ceratosolen solmsi marchali
TTGTTTTTTTTTTTTTTTTTTTTTTTTTTTTTTTTCTTTAAACATCAAATAATTATTTAATAAGTTTTCATTAGGAGTGACTTAGGATTCCACTTGTAATGCCAATGTTCCATGAATTTAATTTATCGTTAATTTCTGAATAAAAGTAACGTCGACCGTACAAACAAAACATTTACACGCTAATTCGCAAACACACTGTCGTATAAAGAAATTACTTTTATCATGAATCACTGGTAATTACATAGAATGCCGTACAACATCGTTTAAGTGTATCTTTTAGTTTATCGCGTGTAAATCAATCATATTCGTACAAACAATTCATAATAATTATAGCACTGCCTTCTTTTTTCATTCTTATTTTTTTCTTCTTTTTTTCTCTTCTTATCCATGATCATCGGATGTTTTAACGCTAAGAAAACTATTCATTATAAGACTTTTAAATAGAGAGAAACAATTTAGAAAAATATACACTTCACACTATGATGGCTATCTATCATCTTATCTAATCAGAGAGTAATTGTGTCGTAAGTTTTTCATTAAAATATCTTTATAATTCATGTGCATGTGCAGCTATCTCCCAATATAATTAATCCATTATTGATTAAATTTTTAAGAAAGATTATTAACAAATAGCTGAATCCTTAATCACCCCCTCCTCTAAGGCTATTCTTACAATTTTCACTTAATTTCAAATCTCGAAGAGATAAGGAATTAATAAAAGACCATTCCCGGCCATCGCGAAAAAATATCAAATTAAATGCTTACACGAGGAGGCCATCAATCAGAGTTGTACACTCATTATTAACAACAGGTAACAATGTCCATTGAAATTGTAATTTATGCATTTGCCGAAAGGTAGGCAGCAGCTGTGAGCAGACGTTCGTCGATTGGATTTCGTTTAACGTGCAATCGTTCTCCACGGTCAAACATCCTTAATACCGCGTGACGATTTAACGCTCGAAAGGTCCCAACCGGTCATTATTAAAACGACCCGTACAAACACAGAATGAGACACGCGGAGAGTGAGAGAGGGAGAGAGAGAGAGAGAGAGAGAGAGAGAGAGAGAGAGAGAGAGGTAACGCGAATCGACTCGGCGGCAGCTCGAAACACCTAATCTCCTAGCGATCTAATCGTCGCACATCTAGCGCCAGGTTAGTTAACCATTCCACCGGACGATGGCTCCTCGGGCACATCCTCGCTCGGCCTCGGCTTCGGGGAAGCTCCGTCATCGACGTCAAAGTTTTTTTCGGGTCAGCGGATCTTGCACCTATATCATCGAGCAAATCGGCCTCATCCTGTCAGCCCCCGGACACCGCGGGCGACGCTTCCACGCCCCCTTCCCGTGGATCCTCGCGAGCGCGACGAAAACGAGAGCGTTAGCACTCGACGCTAACGAGGCTGCGGTTTTCGGGGCGGGAGGAGCCGCTGCTTCCTCGGCTACCATTTACCGAGGCCGGATTAGGAGAGAATGGTAGTCCCACTGCTGTGGGAATCGCCGTGGCGAGAGATTCCACGTGCGTTCGATCGTGAATTTGAAGATTTTTCGACGTTGCGCAGACTCGATTAATTTACCAAATTCCTGCCTCTTCTCCCCATCGCGCATCGCTATTGGCTTTTCAATTACTCGCAATTAGACTCGGCGTTTAAGGCGCGATATGCATTTGTATTTGTCGACGGCAGTTGGCGTCATATCGAATCGTAGTCTGTTCTGTTTTTATGCACTAGGAAATGTAACGAATGACGTGCACGAATGACCGAAGGGACCGAAGGTTTGTTTTAGTACTAACGAGCCTTCGAATTGGCTTCGTTCTGACAAGCCAAGCACTTCCTCCTCCTCCCCCCCCCTCCATTATTCTTTGCGAAATTATATGGCATCGAGATAATTTCTAGTAATATAATCTCCTCTTGTCCAAAAAATATTGTCAACGTAGCTGATTTACAATCACGAGAAGAACCTTTCTCTCAAGCCGAAGAAAATAATACAGATAGCGCGAGTAAGACAAAAAAAACCGTAATAACTAGAGAAATAAATATAGAACAAAGGACGAAAGTAAGGTATAATAGTAATAATAACAGCGATGACGATAACAACCACGACCACAATCATAATTATAATAACGATGATCATAAGGACAACGATACTTTGTATCGAACAGAGCATTAATTTAAAAAAAATAAACGTACGACATTAATAAACTCGTACTGCGGCAATAAGACTTTAATGTCACTAATCGCTAATGATCAGATATTCTCGATTCTTCCTCGCGACGAAGACGACGTAAAATTACTTAAAAAGAGTCGAGAAAATGAAATTTCTCGATGATTATGTGAAATGGATCGGTTAGAAACTTTGATAGCATTGCGGTTTGTGGCCGTGCCCGTACACTTTCAAAAATAATGTAGAATTGACAAATCAATTGAAACACGGTGAACTTCGACTTTATATGCAATAATAAAAAATTATTCATATTTAATGATTATTCATGTATAATTTAAATAAAAGCTTGTATCTTGATGTAGAAATAAATGTCAAACATTCATCGACAAGTGCTCAGCAACAGCATTTTAACAAGAAATACGATGACAATTTACTTAAATATTCCATCATTTAATCAATCCCTCATTACCACAATTAAACTATTAGCCAATTTACCAAACAACGGCTCGACATTATCAAACGACACTCCAAAGTATCGTGTCGTAATGACGTCTAATGCAATGGCGCAGAACGATGTGAGAAACGTAGACGTAGATGATATCATATCAGGGAAATTACTAGGGAAATCGTCGATGGCCAGTCATCGCACTATTGCTCGATATTAGTACGAATTTAACTTCTTACAATGCCATTCATTTCACAGGGCCGCCCAACTCATGCATTTCACCAACACCAAAATAACATGCAATTTGAGCGTAAAAGCACTGTGCCGAGCGTTCGTGGCGTTTCTTTATCCGTCGCTACTCTATCAGTCGCGAGTGCGCGATAAAAGAAAACAGCGAGAAGGGGAAATAGAGTGAAATAAGGACGTTTGGAGATAAAGGTGCACGAGCAAATCCTCGAGGAAAATTAGAAACCATAAGAAAAAGCGAAATCCAGCACGCAAAACGGCGAGGGAGTTTCGCAAAAGAATAATTTCGCGCGGCGACTCGTCGAGGCCTGCACCGTATTTACCCCCTCCCCTCAACCGTCAGTCCCTTCACTTCCCGCCCCTAAGTGCCACTATCGCGTGCGGGTAACGTCGCCGTAGTCGTCGCCGTAGTCGTCGCCGTAGTCGTCGCCGTAGTCGTCGTCGTGTCGCCGCCGTGGGAGGGAAAGGACACGAGCGACCGCTCGTGCATTCGAAAGCCTCTGATTTTCAAGCGGCGGCGGGGATGGTCGAGTGAAAATCAGCGCGCGGAAAATAATGTATAATGGGAAGTGGGTGGCTATGAGGGGCGGGCAGGGAACGTGGTGGCTTTGGAGGGGGGATGAGGGGGGTCGAGAGTACGAAGCGCGCTCTTACAACTTCGCAACGTGTGGTTAACACAATGCACGCCATGCGAACGGTTTTTCTTTTTTTTCTTTTTTTTTCTTTTTTTTTTTCTTGCCTCGCGAATGTACTTTTAATGTGACAGTATGGCGACGAAGTTCGATATTCTCACGAGACTTGTCGGCGCAATCCTTATTATGTACTAATACCGTGACGCAAATTAAATGGATTTTCTGCGAAAATATCATTCGCGAAAATATTGTTGATGCTCGCGAAGAGCAGGCCTTAACAATACAGAAGGACTTATAAATCATAATTGCGCGCAGGGGAAGAAATTACGAGATAGATATCACAGAATATACAAAAAAATTAAATTGCTTTATTATGCACTAACGCAGGTACGATCTCTTTCTCTCCCACTTTCTCTCCCACTTTCTCTCTCTCTCTCTCTCTCTCTCTCTCTCTCTCTCTCTCTCGGTAAATTTGACTATAGATAGTTTACCGACCATCTTTATTGGCTTCTATCTATAGTTGCAACACTTTTCCAATCAAATGCAATATACCCAGGCGCGTGTACATTCTTCTACAAAGGATTTCCCAGGATTCTCGTTATTGAGCAAATATCCATTGTCCAATCTCGCCGTAATTATTCAATCTAGATAATCGTTATTATTTCGCACGTTAAGAAACAAAGCTATTGATAAGCTTTGCAAAATTGTAACCGAACAGCATGGCCACAAGGCTGCTGCATATTCATCAACAAGATTATTATATAAATCATTCGGTCAGTATTTGCGGCAAATAAAATTGCACACCACATTAGTCTAACAATTATTTTCAAAGTTTAGCTCCACTCAATTGCCCATAATAATGATGAATACATAATAACGATCGACGAGAACTAAGAGTCGGTATTAAACTAAAACATCAGCTCATTGGATGCGACAATACAGTGGTGTAAGGTGCGATTTGGAATGGGGAGGGGGAGGGGGAGGGGGGGTGGATGGTGGATGGAGGAAGAGAAGGAGGAGAAACCCTGCGGTATTCCCCGCGGATCTGCAATCTCATGTTTTAATCAACAGACAACCTGCATTTCATAGCTTATTTGGCAAATAAATCCAACAAACGCGTTTATTTAAATGAAATTGCACCTTTAGCTCGTATCAGTGGCCAACTGATAAGCCATTCCACGCTCAACGGCATTTCGGTGCCTTGAAAATTCAATAGCGTGCAGGAGGGCGCGTGCGGCGTTGTGGCCACGACGACGATGGCGACGACTATAGCTTAGCGAAAAAATCCAAGTACGGCCGATAATATTTATCTCTCCCTCTGCCTCACGAGCAACAATCCGTAGCCGAGGACACGGGCGCAGACTCGTGAACGTCGTCGCGCGCGTCGATATTCCCCGTTCGGCGCGTACTCGAAGATCCTCGAGTACGTTAACGAGCGACCAAGGCGTGGCAGCGTACGCGCACCCATGGCAAATGCATTCGACCGAGGGCCTTGCGGCGTCGTTTTATCATGGAGACCTCGAGGAAGACACCGCCGTACGAGACTCGATGGTGAAGAAGCGTCACCGCCGAGGGCGAACGTTTTTCTATGCCCCGGCGCTCAGGGCACCCACGACTCTCCCAACGTTTTACGTCTTTACGATTTATCTACGCGGGTGATGTGTAACGAATTTCCAGCGCAAATGGATGGATGAACGTGGAGGGGTGGGGTGGGGGGGGGGAGTAATTCGTTCGACTTTGCACATCAATAAGTTTCGTTCCGAATCCCACGGCGATTTTTATCTCGCTATCCTCCTTACCGCGCTCTCGCTTCCCTTCGCTCTCGCACTTTTCATTAACGAGTCGCGTTCATTGGCACAAATCCGTTGAGACGTGCTTTTCGGCATTGGCCTCCGAATCAATTCTCCCACGGTGCATTCGAGTAGACGGACTTTCTTTTGCCTCGGCACTTTGACGTTCTTCCAAGCTCCGATAGGACAATGCAGCGGACCTCCCTCTCAAGCTTCTCAATGCGTCAAAATAAAATGCAACCGATGAGCGTCTCGGGCACGGATCATTCAGTTCAATTAAATTAATTGAAAATTCATAGGGTATTGGTAATTAAAAAAAAAAGTTGTCTTTTAATTGTCGAAGAGCTCGTTGTCTATGTAAATCATTGCTGATTAATAATATCAAGCCACCTTACCCTACTTTTCCTCCCGCATCACCCGTGCCTATTATAATACAGTAATACAGGACCTTGGTACGACCCCCGCTACATGCAAGTCGCACGTTTTAAGAAATGAAAATTGCATTTTAATAATGGAAGTATCGTGATCGTTCCCTCTGGAAAAAGCCATTTACACAGTGTAGATAGCAACGAGGTGAAATCGATACTACAGATGTCCGAGCGAACGTTATTCACGAATTACCACGACATCTCGACACTTTTCTACGGCCGACTCTCCTCGAATATGTAAAACGTACAGATCACCGGACGACGAGTCCCGCGCCAAGGATTATCCAAATAATATATCTACTAACAATTGCGATAACGGTAGGAGGAATGTGCATTGCAGAGGCAAGAGAGCAACGCGATTTGAACATGCGAGGACGTTGTGACAGGAGAGCGGCCAAGCCGATGATAATAGCCGACCCTGTAATTAATTGCCGATCTCCGAGGCTCCTAATCGTGCGCTTTGTGATAAAGCGGATGGGGCGTGAGGCCGGATACCGCGGACGAAATTAACGTGCCACGGGCTAATTAATATTTACACTTAGACAACAACGCCGTGGGACAAATTCCAATTCTGGAGAGGGTATCGTCACTTTACCATCGTATTTTCCGAACGTCGCATCTCGTGCGAGAGGAAACGGTTTTCTATGTGATTTGTTGATGACAAACGTGTTATTACGTTAGAGATGCCAGTACAATGTCATATGCAGACGTAGCGATATTATTATATTGTAAAATGGAAATGCCGTATGTTATTAAATGCCGCATCGTAGATAATCGATGTTACTTTTCTTCGGCTGCCTATAGATCGGGGATTATTGCACGATGCATTAGATCACGTGTTTGAAGCATTGCAACGCCAAGTGAAATTGATATTTTCAGTATTGACAAATGATGTCGCGTGTAAAATAAGAATCCGTTAGTATGTTAATCAACTTCTCGTCGTATCGTCGTTTTCGCTCGATAAGTAGTGTTAACGATTTGTTTAAAGCTGTGCAATAATGTTGTTTCGGTATCTCTATGCGTCTCCCGCCCTACCGCCCTATCGCCCTACCTTTTAATGCATTTTCACTGCTCGTCGGAAATTTCAGTAAACACAATGGGGGAGCCAAACGGTTAGACTAGATACAGGCAAACGAAACATGAACTCTAAATTAAATTGACGCTCGAGCCACTCCTAACTGACGATGAGCAGTCCGTTTCTTTGCTTTAAATCAGCTGAATAAAAAACAAAAAACTCTAAAAAAAAAATTTATACAACAACAACAACAACAACAACAACAACAACAACAACAACAACAACAACAATGCTCTGGCATTAACATTTGTAACCCGCATTATATAAGGTAATTGTGAGAAAAAAAATATTTTTAACAGTACCTTCGGAGTCGATCGAATTAATATTTCTTGTTTTATTTATCTGTATTTGTTTGCGAGACAATGCGAAAAACATTGTTGTCACGTAAAACGAAAATTTAATACTTGCAAATCATTTTCATTAAAATTATAAGACTACATTTTGTAATTATGTATTACGTTCTCTAAGTCATTGTTATATTATGTGAACAGAAATACTTTACTTTTACTCAAACTATAAACTATAAATATGCAGATATATGCATTTGAAAGTAATTTGTATTTTTAAAGGACTTCTCGAGACGAAGTAAACGGCTTTTTATCATTTCAAATTAAATAGTTGTGCAAACAATTACGAGAGTAGGACTAATCTTTTGAATGATTTACCTAGAGAAAATATAAAAATTTAAGAAGCATGTGTAGTCTCTACTCCCCTTTTGCGAAACGT
>NW_011948448.1:1204721-1212496 GCF_000503995.2 Ceratosolen solmsi marchali
TTGGAAGAAAGGTAGGTAATTTACCTCCACTTCATTAATTACGTGCAAATTTAACGAGGGATAATTAAAAAAATGACTTTTCAGACATCCATTTTCAAAATTTTATATTGACATTTCAATTTTGTTGTTTTACCTTTGTAGAGTCTCTATCCATGTATCTACCAATGTACTTGGTGTTTGATCAACTTTTTAAAATGCGTACTTTCACAATCAAATAATTCGAAATTTTGGATACAATTACTAGGTAACCAAGTCGTTGTAATTTTGCTCAATTAATAAACCAGTTGTGAAGAACTTTTGTAGTATGAATTAAATCGTATTACTATCAATATTTCAACAAATTTGTATCATTTGAAAATGGTTTGCTAGTAATTGTATAAAATTATACATCTAAGGTATTATTCAGTTCATTAGATTACTTTTTATTACTTTTTATCTGCAAATTGTAAAGTGCATATTGAATAACTTAACACATTTAATGATCAAGTCTAACAGTATAGTACAAAAATTATTCGCACGAACATATTTAATAAGAAGAAATTAAAACGATTTACTCTTGAAAGTCTATTGCCAATAAAAACAAAAACAAAACAAAATAAAAAAAAAATACAAAAAAAAACTGTAAATCTATCAAACGGTAAAGAGGAAAAGAGCATCAGCGAATTACATTAACGGACAATTGTTACGCTGCGTGCGAACGTCTGTTCGCAAACACCCAAATATTTGCAAACGTAACTCGCGCGCCAAAATCAATGACACACCGAACACGCGTGAAAAACAATGATGTTCTATTATTGGGAGGGATGGGGTAGGAGGAAAAAACGGCCCTACACTTTTCCATCACATGTACATAATAATCGTACGCGTAGCTTAATAATAGCACAAGCCAACGCATTTCGACAATGGAAATACTATTGTTATTGCATGTTAATTCACAGTGACGAGTAATAATAATAATAATAATAATAATAATAATAATAATAATAATAATAATAATAATAATAATAAAATATAATAATAATAATTTTCTTCAAGAGCTTGTCATTATAATAATGACAAGCTCTTGAAGAAAAAGGAGAACTGATAACTCCGCCATTTCTATCTGTGATATTATAATACTGCAGTATTGGCCAATAGGTGAAGGCTCGAGCACAGGTAAACACGGCGCCACACGCACAACGAGTGAGATAATTGCCGCAGACTCGCACATTCGCGCCGATGATCAACGCACGCACACGTGCGCGCTCACGAAGTTTAATGAAGTTGCGCTTCCGCCGAGCGCGAATCAACCGCGTCGACGACACGTAAATTTCGCAAATCCAAGAATAGCTTTCGACTTCCTCCAGCGTCATTGTTTCAACGAGGACGGTATTCTCTGATCTGCTGCAAAGGAAGCTGCGCAGGAATAAATAACAATCGATGGATAATACAGACGTTTGAAGATGCCGCAAGAATACCGTATGAATAAAAGTGTCTTTTCAATTATTCTCTGAAACGACGATTTCCTACCGCTTAATACCCAAATAGCATAATTAACCATGACTAATGCACGATATTAATAATGTTTTTAATATTTGCAATAAAAGGAGAGAGTTAGATGGATTAAGTAAGATGATACGCCCTTGAAGAATTATTATTATTATTATTATTATTATTATTATTATTATTATTATTATTATTATTATTATTATTATGTGAAAATGTGTTATTTGTTCGTTGTTAAGGCCTTGGATGTTGTATTCTTCGTCAATTGAACGAGTGATTAAGGGTCGCCGGGACGGACGTTTAAACGACGCACGCATCGTCTAATTTTAATAATTTCATATGCATACACTCCGAGTAATTGAATATCAAAAAGGGTATTCAATACATAAAAAGCATACATCGTCAGAGCAAATATTTGCTTTGTTTCTTAGGGCGCAACCTTTGAGACGGCGTTCTTACAATAATAATACCCATCCATATTCGATATCCACTCGAAAAACGACCTTCACCTCAAACTCCAGGCATACTCGTTCAAAGTTCGGGCATTTCCAGTTGTTCGAGAACTTCAAATTGCCAAAAGAGCCAGAATTACTTGGCTCGAGTACGACTATGCATTAAATATTCAATTGGAATTTAGCGGTCTTGTGCCTTGTGTCTTGCCTCCGTCTTGCCTCCGTCTTGCCCGTTGCATTTCCGCGGAATTTTAATGGCCCATTGTCGGAAGCCCGCAGGGGGAGTTCATCGCGCGATGAGAATCGGCAAATAATTGCGTGTCGAGTCGCCCTTCCGAAACCAACGCCCAACTTCTTACTCGTTCAACGCAACTATGCTTTATCCCTATTCCTTTCAACACTGCGAGGTTCTGGCTATTCGAGACGTCAGCGCCGGCGTCATCACAGGAGCGCGCACTCTACCTCTTTTCCGATCATGAGTAATCGCGGGCCACAATAGCCTATTGATCCGCGGCACAGCCGTACGTTTCACTGCCTAACAATCCACGATAATTTTATGTAAAACATGCGTAAGCTTATTATTTTATTTTATTTTATTTTATTTTATTTTTTTATTATTTTTCCTTGTTTTTTTTACATGAACGCGATTATATTTAAAAGTTAATTATAGAGCTGCTTTAAGAAGTCTTAATTAACGAAAGACTTTTGCATGGGATGATTGACAGATCCACAAATCAGCATAAGCACACTAACAATGTACTACGGACTACGGACTACAGACCTACGCTACTTTTAATCACGCACTCGACTTTTTAAACAACATTCGCGTCACTAATAAAAAGTCAATATTATGTATGAACTGCTCGTCACTATTCACACTGTTATCACTTGTTATCACTGCGAATAAAGGAAAATGTAGCAATTTGCGTGTTTAAAAAATCATATCATCTACAACGTTACAGCACATTTGCAATAAAAGTTTTATCGAACCTGGCTCGATTTAACAAGCTCACGAGTTCTCAACCCCTTCCTCACCCTATCCCCGAGGTTCATCCTCACTGCGGCCAAAAATCTCAACGGTTATCCAAAATTAGCGGATCTTTTCTCGCTCGGCCGATGCTAAAACGATCATAAAATCAAGGGAAACGAAGAACAATCAGGAGGTGTTGATAAATTTTATAGAGCCGTGGTAACGGGGCAATGATCGACCCGGTGATCACTCACACACGCACAATGCCAGAATTCATTCACGCGTTGTCACGCTCATCACGATCCTACCTTATCTTTTACGCCAATATATACGCATAAAATTGCATATGCGATCGTTAATTCGATAAGCAATGATTATAAAGATACGGCTCGAGCTGCTTTTTACGGAATTCGCAAAATGATAATTAACTTTATGCCTTAATTAGAGTGAAGTAAAAATTCGTTTTACCTTATATAAGTAATGGAAATTCTTTTTAATATTAATAAAACGGTGGACTAATAAAGGCGTGAGAGAGAGAGAGAGAGAGAGAGAGAGAGAGAGAGAGAGAGAGAGAGAGCGAGCATTCAATGAATTTCGAAACAAGTGAAATTCCAATGTTTCACTTTCACGAATTAAATTTACTAGAAATGCAGATGAAATTATTGCGATTTTCCGTTGTTTGCTGCTTTATTTCCTTAACAAAAATGAGCGCGGAAAGGCTATGCATAATGTATTTCGCTTGGTCGAGTGGCTTAAATACAAATTAAATTATTGCTAAAAAATGCGACTATAAAATTTTAAATAACCATTTACTTGCAACATCAATAACGTACGTATGAAATTTCTCTCCGAGCGTTATCAATTAAATCTAAATACAAGCATTGCAATAAAAACTTTCATATTCGTGGATATAGTGCAAATTTTTATACGATTATTCAAGAAGTAAAATGAATCATTTCTTTCTAATATCACGCCGCTGTTTAATTTATATTTACAATTTTCTTTCACGATAAAAACTCTCGTATTAAATATTCCTAGGTAATTGTAAGTGGCATAATATTATCGGAACATTGAAATACAGCCGATTGAGTAGATTTTTCATAAAATACAGGCATAATGTTAGATTATTTTATTTTTACCAGCATGCTTTAATTGCTGATAAATGGCAGTTAAATAAACTTTACGTAACCAAACGTTCAAGCTCCCTTCTATTCACAAACGCGTCTTATCTTTTAAATCATATATATATATATATCAGAAGATGGATTAAGAATTTGAGCTCCATCCTTGGCAATTTCAAAATTCTCTAAATTATTGTTGCAAACATACACGTGCACATCCCTTATATGGATAAACAAGGTTTAGGTACGCGCGCGTGCGGGGTAACGCACTCGAGATGCGCGGTTATTATTATTCATAGAGCACGTATTGGACGCGAACACGCGGCATACGACATCGATCGCGTTAACGAACCAAAAATCACCACTGACTCGCACTCCGCACCACTATACATACTTTTTGCTCTTTATGAGCGCATTACCGCTGAAATGGAATATAGCGTGCGCGTATTTTTTAAGACCGAAATTCTAGCTGTTTTTTTATTATTTCTTTTATTATTACAACGCATGTGCACTTGCGCGTGCACACATACCCACAAAAACACACTATATATGAATATATTTACCTCTGTCACTCTATGCTGAGTTTAGGAGGTTTTTTTTTTCATCTTGCGGTGCCATCTCGCAAGCTATTTTTCATAAAAACCGGATCCCGAGCTCAAGCATGTACGAATTGACAAATGTTTGTATAAGAGCTAGTAATTTGAAGAAAATGTATTTTTTTTTATAATAACTTGTTTGCAAGTGCAATTTGTAAATTACATATAATTTATGAAAATCGTTATCCAATGCAATTGCAATAAGCATTATTAATTAATAAAGAATTAATAGTATGAGTAATAACATTAAATTTAAATAATTCATCATTAGTAATGCGGATATCGATAAGTTTTTAAATAATTTCAATTTCCTCCCTACGCGTAAGCTGAATTTTGAACATAAAAGTGCATTTACAACGGATTTAATATTTCTGTAATCAAGTAGCAGCATTTTTAAATATTTTGAAAAAAAAAAAAAAAAAAAAAAAAAAAAAAAAAAAGAGGTCGTAATGATGCAAAATATGGCAGAGATTTCATATTCAAAGCAATTTTTCCTTTATTACTTAATACAATTTTATACAAAGTATTGTTTGAGACACTTTAATTAAATAGTTGATGGTTATTCATATTTACCTTTTCGTATTTAACGGTAAAAATTTAATTCGTATCAGCGTTCGAATCAAGCGCGCATTCATTGGCTGAACAGTAAATTACTATATCAGAAAGTTATTTTTATTTTTATAATTTTATACAAATTCATCACCATAATTATATTCATTTTAATTCGAAAACAGCGCGATTACTATCGTTCGAGCAATTTTAATAAACATGAATAATTCCTACTTTCATAAGATTAATCAGTTCTAATTCTAATGCGTTATAAGAATGAAGAAATTAGTCTATATTAAAATGCGCTGACGCAATGGAATTTTCGTCGAAATCTATTTCATTATTTGGGCGGGTTCTCGTCCACTCCTACCTTACCTCCCGCGCTTAGTGACAAATTTTAATAAACTCACACGCGCATCCGCGAGTAATTTAAATAACTTTGCGCGCATGAGCAGGCGAATCGCCGACCCATCAACGTGAAAAGCATTCGGTGGCCGCACCCAAAAGTGTCCCAAGCAATCCCATTCGTCTTCGGAGCGTAAAGAGGAGACACGGGCCGGAAAAGTGTCCCGATCAAGACGTCCCTCGTACGCTATTTATGCGGATAATGGGGGTCGAGGATGACGATGGCAGCTGCTCACCGCAGGCGCCACTTTTCTCGACCTCCTCTTTTCGTCGCACACACCTTTTGTCCCGATAGCGAGATGATCGACTCGATAAGGCAAGTACCCGCCATCCCTCTCGTCCCTCCGTCGCGGATAAGTTTTATTATACGCCACCGAGCAGTAAATGAGTTTAGCCATTCCTTTCTCTTCCTCCTGACCACACGCTCGTCCCCCCCCCTCTCTCTCTCTCTCTCTCTCTCTCTCTCTCTCTCTCTCTCTCTCTATCTATCTATCTATATCTCTATCTCTATCTCTATCTCTATCTCTATCTCTCTATCTCGTTTTCCCTCCCTTTATTCCATATATTTTTTCGCTTATCTGATTATGATGATCGTCGGACGAGACCAAGTTGACCGACGACGGCTTCTTGACTAAAAGCTGAACGATCGGTTTTAAGGGCGTATCCAACACGTCGCTCTCTGTTTCGGATTCATCCTCCCCCTACGTTCGTATTAGTCTATGCTCCCGTCGCGCGCTTTTCCCTACGACGAAATTTGAGGAAGACGAATGACGAGCATTTCAGCGTGTAATTAAATAAATGACCACGATTGCGATCTCGAATGAGTCGCCTCTGGCTCGATCCCTGTAAGTGTGCGAAGCGTTATAACCATTATTTTCCTTGAAAAACGACAAAAAAAAAAAAAACTTGAAAAAAAACAATAAGAAAACTATTCCCTAGAGATTTCCCCTAAAGTCCCCTTTGATTACACCTGGCGGATCGACTGTATTACTGACCAATCGTGGTATATCGGCTAACAAAAAAGAAGAAAAAAAAGAAAAGGATTGGTTTGGAGTTACGCGACAATCGCTGGTAAATATAATTTCTCTCTTTTTCGCTCAAAGCGAATGTATATTTCGAGCGCGTGGAAAATCCCTCGCGACAAAGGGCTGAGTTGGGGAGGACAGCGAGGCGCCTCGAGCGTCTCGGCGCCGTTCGAGCAACTTCGCTAAATCGAATCTCCGGCGAACCGCTCGAGTGCGCCGCCCTCGCCCTTTTCCTCCGGTGGCTTGAATTTTCCGTTTCCGTGGCGCCGTCGGCGACTGATACCACGGGAGAGCGATCTTGAGAATTTTGAGCTTATTAGTGTTGGAATGCTGTGGTGTTGAAGGACGTGATGTTGTCTCAAGCAATTTTCGTTTAACGCACTGTCCTTTGTTGTCTTTAGACATTACATTTACGTTTCCTTATCGGCGACATGTGGGAGTAGTGCAAGTGATTGACGATAGTCGTGCATTTGCGTTAGGTTGAAGAAATTTTCCGTTACTGTGGGAACGAGTATCACAGCAAGCTACGTTACATTACTTTTTAATTGCTGCATATTACGATTTTGAGTTGCATTTAAACGAACGGAGACTTCGACTTTTGCCTTCTTTGACTTTTATATTTATAATGCGAATTTTATTTACTAAAGTATTTTAATTAAGAGAATGGAATATTAGTAGAGGCGCTAATTTAGAAACGAGATTAATCGCAGTCATGTTAAATTCAATAACTTCATTATTCAACCACAAATAGATGGAGTGTAAATTAACTGTTTCTCTCCTTTACGTTTGCATACATCGGGTAGTTACACGAAAATGCAGGTATTATAAATCCATGAATCGTAGGCATAATTAAAAAACAAAAAACACAAAAAAACAATTATTATAGTCGCAATAGCCGACGACGAATTAAGCATTAATTACCGGCGGTAATTTCGTCTTCGAATTCCACTGTCGAAAATGGCTCGAGAGCAGTCGATCTTGTCACATCCAACATACGACCGAGAATTCTTCGATCGTAAAAGTGAGGTTATTCCGCATCGGGTCCAACAACAGCATCCAACACACGTGTACGCGGTTAAGAAGAATCAAAAGCACCAACAAAAAAAGAAATTAAAAAAACAACGCTCCCCCCCCCTCTCTCTCTCTCTCTCTCTCTCTCTCTCTCTCTCTCT
>NW_011948448.1:1212506-1226281 GCF_000503995.2 Ceratosolen solmsi marchali
ATATATATATATATATATATATATATATATTTGTTTGCCTGTATGTACGAGTGTCGCATGATAGAGACGCACACTCGTATTATAAAAGTAGCGGCGACGGCGACGACAACGGCGACGGCAGGCAGCGGCAGCAGTAGCAGCAGCTTTCTTTAGAAAGCAGCCGGTCTTGCAACACCGCTGGACCGGTATATGGGGATGCGCGCACTCTTGTGCGTGCGTGCAACATACACTGTTTTTTCTCGGCTTCCACCTTCTCGCGTGTGTGCCCGCGTGCGTGAGCGTCGTTACCCTTTCCCTTTTCTGCGGTGTCGCGGCTGTCGCCAGGTGAAAAGCCGTCTCGCGCTTATTAGTCGGCCGGGCTTTTTCGGCGCCCGCATATCTCGTCCCGCCTTGTAAGGCCCCCCTTTTAAGTCCGACGATAGATCCGGCGCGCATGCGCGCATTGAGAAAAAGAAAACACGAACGAGTGTATGATAGTCATAGATAGAGAGTGAGTATGAGAGAGAGAGAGAGAGAGAGAGAGAGAGAGAGGTTCAAGTGGGTTGTTGCCCCGACGACGTCTTTCTCTGGGCATTTCTATGCCCCCGGGGCCCCCTCTTTTTTATACTTAGCCTTTGTTAGAGGCCGAGATACGGGGCCTCGCCTCTAATATCCCTCGAGATAGAGGAGAAAAGAGACTCGTGCAAATATGGGATATATTGTGCTCCCCGGTGCATTACAATGACGTCTTCCTTTTTAATGCACGCGCAAAGGACGCGCCTTAACGAATGTCGGGGACGTGCACGTCGAACGGATGAGTGAATTGTAGGTTACGTCCACTCGGGTGACGCAGGTTGCATCGACCGCAACCATGCAAATACGAAAGATTTTTTTGTTTCGGGTAAGTAGCCCTACTCGTTTGTTAACGCTCACCTTCCAACAACATTATACCGCCTTGAAAATTCTTCGTTTCTGCATTAACGAGATGCTATGATAAGCGAGACATACGCTGAGCGCGTGTTGATTAAAAGTCTATCGGGCACGAAGGATTAACTTGCTTATCGATAGAATTCGATAGCGCTAGGGTTATTAATCTGCATCCGGCTTTCAGGCGATTAATGTTTATTAATTCGAAATTAGTCGAAGGTAATTTTTAATGGACAATGCTCGTTACGAGCTTAGTGAACTTAATCAATTGGAAAACGACATCGAGACATCGTAGAAGAGGCTAGAAGCGTTCACGACAATCTTCTAGGTGCATTTACGATCGAGAGTCTAGCGTATAAAAGACGTGCGTCACCGAGTATTTAAAAGAAGCTTTCTGTAAAGGAAAGAGCAAAAGAAAAAAAGAGAGAAAAAAACGATGAAAACGCATGCGCATCGGAAGGGTGAAAGAGGAAGCTTAGACTAACACAAAGCGCGTATTGAAACGGACGGAGTAACTGGCTAACCCGTGTGTGCTAAAGCAGTGGATAGAATGGAAGCGATGGTAAGGAGGGGGGGGGGGGATAGTGAGTAGTCACTGACATCGGGGTCGGATAAGAAGGAATATATTTCACGAGCCAGAGATGTAGGATCTTTCAAAAGACGCCGGCGACGTTACACCGTAAAAAGGATTCACGCGGAGAAAAGGAAGAGAGAGAAAGAGAGATAGAGAGATAGAGAGATAGAGATAAAGAGAGAGAGAGAGAGAGAGAGAGAGTGCGTAAGAAAGAGAGGGAGGAGCTTCCAATGGCTAGGGAATGGAAAACTGAGATTTACAAGAGATGATGGAATCGAAGATGGAAGCCAAGACTAATAGCGACTAGGCCAGCGCTACTTGACGACGAAATCCCAACTGCGATAACTTAATCCCGGATTATTTGGTGTCGGGAATCTTCCGCACTCCAAAATCCTATACGCCTGGGTGGACGCCTTGTGTACGCGCACGGCACTATAATGGGAATGCGTATCCAGGTGAGGACCGCTCCCGATGGTCCTCGAAGATTTTCTACGCACCGGAAGTGCCATGGGACCCTGATCACTGTCGTGGCTAACGTGACTTCTTCATCGATCGAGCGACCATCTCCCATTTCCTACCGATGACGCTCGACTGACCTCGTCTGACGTCATCCACGCATTTGCACTTACGTTGTCTTAACAATCTTAAAATGTGCGACGAGTTTCAAATCGCACGACGATGCATTGGGACGAAACTTATGCTTCGCCGATTTTTTTTATCCTTTTCAACTTTATCATGCGTAAGTTTAAACGACGACTAATGAGCGAGAGAGCGAGAGAGCGAGAGAGCGAGAGAGCGAGAGAGCGAGAAAGAGAGAGAGAGAGAGAGCGTGAGAGAGAGAGAGAGAGAGAGCGAGAAAGAGTGAGGAGAGGGGGGGGGGAGAGGGTGAGAAAGAGGTAGCGAGTTTATTAACGGCGCACGCATTGCGCAACAACATTTCCGCCTATTATATCTTGCCCTTTTATTACAAGAGACGCCCAGCTTTTTTTTCATTGGTCGCTGCCTGGTATTTTTGTTGTTAAACCGAATAAAGTATCACGTGAGCTTTATAGAATGGCATTGAATTCTGCACTTTTTAATAATGCAGACCTTATATTAACGTTCGCAATAATAATTAATGCCTACCGAGGCAAATATCAATTAGCAGTCCGCGCGTATGCGCTTTTATCGCAGTACTTTAAACCATAATCTCATTGGCAGTTATTAATTAATTCGGATGTAAAATGCATTAATAATATAATAAATTTTAACTGTTGAAGGCTAAATGTTAGGAGGGATGCCTTAGCCACCGACGATCCGGCGAGTAATTAATTCAGTAAGGAGCCAACATCAAATGCAACACCATGCGAAAAGATGTTAGAATTGGCGCGCATCATGAGAAACGAGTAATGGCATTATAATTAACTTAAAAGCTATTAAGTAAGTAAATTTTTGACTGGCGTTACGTACAGTACTTACAAAGCCGTGCTTGTCGCTGATATTGTTTGTGAGTTTGAGCTTGTGGAAGCTTACGACTTTCTGCATCCATTGTTCGCCGCTGCTAGGCGAGTCCGGATGGATGTACATCCTCTTCGGCATTTCGGGATCCGCCTTACCAGCCACCATCCACCTGCTGCACCGCAAGACAGGGAAAGAAAAAAAAACAATTTTTAATGATTATTAACGATTCGAGGCTTTGTATTTGACGCTTTCGCTCCGGTTTGATGTGAAACGAACGCGTAAATTATCATTGTCAATGACATTTATGGACTTTCGTAGCCCCGAGTCGATAATGTTCAGAATTATTATGCCATCTGACGGCATAATATCGCCCGACAATTACTTTCTGGTAAAATAAAAGAATGAAAAAAAAACAAACAAAACAAAAAAACAAAACAAAAAAAACAAAAAAAAAACAAAAAAAAAAACAAAAAAAAAAACAAAGAAAACAAAGAAAAAGTAGCGTGTATTATGTACAAGTTATAGAAAAAATAAAGGGCCACGCGTCAAATACAAAGTTTGCAATACATTCGAAAGGAGATATAAAAAAATATATATATTTAAAGAAAAGAAAAAAAAAAGAAGAAGAAAAAAAATAGAGCTTAATGTATGGACTCGCGTACGTGAAGAAGAAAAAAAAATTATAAAGAGAGATGCCGTATATGCAGCCTGATCCACGAATATAATAATTTGCAATGCGCCATATTTGCCGGACGGTGATCTTACTTTTCAAAAGATAATTAAGTCGATGATATTAGTGATATTAATTGCCGAGGACAGCTAAAACAATCTTTTCATTGAACGTTAAATCGGGCCCAATTTTCAAATTAAAATACAGCCCTTCCTTAACGAGCATTTATGATCTTAAAATTCTTGCTCAGATTAGCATAATATAATCAATTATTTACAACGTACGTGACATTAGGAGAGCCGAGCTCTCCCACCGGCGTTCGTCCAATTGACGATTTCCCTTCCAACTGCGATTCAATGCCGTCTAACGCTTAGTTTCGCCCCGGCAAAATCACCGTCGGCAACACGCGAATATCATTGGCCGCCTGCGAGGGCTTTTGCGACTTTGCGATCCCCATACAAGTCGAAATTTTTCCCTAAATTTTATGTTCAATCCCGCAACCGCTTATAATAACTGAATATCCTTTGCATTTGCATTCGTTTGTAATTTGCCGGCATTTCAGGTGGTACGCGTACACGTTATTGGAAATGTCACGATAAATATTTGTTACTTTAATACATTGTGACATTAACAAAATGCCTTAGTCTAGCAGCGCGTGGACAATTAATTCCCAACCTCCACACTTTGCTTACTGAAATTGCAAATTACTTGAGCGGCATCGAACCAGGGATTTAATTGCAATTTAATCAATTATTCGTGTATAAAGCGGAAGGGCATCGATTGAAAATATTTATATAAGGAATTGATGCCCGAATGCACTGGAAGTACATTTGGCAACTATCCGTGTCAAATTGCAATGGAACGCATGATTTTTCATATCTATTAATTAACATTTTCGACAAGTATGAGGAATTGTTCGCAGCGCATATTGCGCGCCTCGTTTAAAATGAGAGCTCCTAAAGAGTATTTTTGCAAGTATCGCACTGAGACAAAGAAAAATGATCGAAAAAAAATAAAATTAAATTAAAAAAAATATGCAAAAAAAAAAAAAAAAAAAAAAAAAAAGAAAGAAGAAAAAAAAATTCCGCGTGGCTGTGTAAAAAGAAGCAAGAAATATATGTTTCACTTCAATGAGTAATTGCGATACTCGGATTTCCACGGAAGCTAACCGACAGGTTTCGTAACGACAAGCATCGGATTCTCCTCAACGCGTCTCCTTATTCGCATCATTGATGTTTGCCTCTCACTCGCTCTCACTCGCTCTCTCTCTCTCTCTTACTCTCACTCTCTCACTCTCTCATTCTCTCTCTCACTCTCATTCTCTCTCACTCTCATTCTCTCTCTCTCTCTCTCTCTCTCTCTCTCTCACTCTGCGCAATGCCGTACAGATGCGCGACAAAAATATGAATCGCCATCGCCACGCGATCACATCAAATAATCACCTGTTGTGAAACTTATATCGGTAATCGTCCGATGCCACGATGTCCATTAGCAGAATGTACTTTGCTTGCTCATCTAATCCGGAGACCCTCACTTTATACGGGGGAAACATGCGTCTGCGAACAATTTGCAATCGCAAAAGCGACACCCACGAGATTAGTGCGTGCCTTGTTTATAAACTTCAAGGGATGGCGATCGCTCTCACGACCGACGCCCACTCATTTATTACATATTGTTAAATTAAAAGTATAATCGAGACTGCACTGCGACCATGGCGCTCCCTAAGCTTATGATGTAAATTGTTGGGCAATTTGTCTGGGCAAATGTCACCGAGTCCGAGATATCGAATGCCGAATAATCGATCGTTCGTTCATTCGGTCTTTAAAGTCTTTTACATTTACCTCGTAATATATCAGCGAAGCGAACGCACTCGATTGACCTTAGACAGAACTTAGTATTGGCCGTTGTGATCGAGCAACGGCAACATCCAATGTAAACAACAACATCGAACGCAACCAAACCTCTCACCTCCTCGTACAAACACAACGGCTGTGAATTCACCTCCATTAATCCATCCGCGTCGCGCGTCTCTCTTAACGGTGCGTTCGCTTCCATATATTCGACGATTCGCGCAAGCGCAGAGCTCTTCGTCTTACGCCTCTAATCTCTTTAACGTACCAACGAAGAAAATGGCAATCGATACAGCCTCCCGCTGAAAATTGCCAAGACAAATTGCCATCTGTCCCAACTCGTTTCTTTCTATCTTTCTTTCTTTTCTTCTTTCTTTCATTTATCTCTCCCTTACAAGCCGAGCTGACGCTATCTCTCTACCTGTTGTGAAATTTGTATCTGTAGTCGTCGGCCGCCACGATGTCCAGCAACAGGATATACTTGGCTTTGGCATCCAGCCCCGATACACGGAACTTCATCTGCGGGAACATCTGCCTAGATATCCCATAAAAAAAGCGTTAAACAATTAGACATTTTTATATTATTGGCGTTGAATTATTATTGCGCTTGTCCGCGATAGCAATTTTGCATCGCACACATTTTCATAGCTGTGCTCATTGCACGGGGCATCGGTAAAAAAATCACGTGCCACCACATAACCATCTGCCTCAAACCAAATTCCACGACACGTTTAACGAAATCTTTCACGGCCAGCCTTATTGCCTCGTACGCGGCCTACGAGCTACACTGCCCCAAACACTCGGCTCGATCCTTAATAAAAAGGTTCGGAAAAAGCTTGTGCAACAATGGTAGCAGGGCCACGGCGACGATTTATCAAGGTTTCGTTAAACGTTAATCGTTTGCTTGGCCATTATGCATAAAAGAAGCAATGCTTGCAACGGGCGACCCATCGCTTAAATCGATTAATTGATCTTTGGATAATTGAAGGTCAGGCAAGCACCGCGCCGACCTGCAGTCGAGAACTGCGAGTGGAGTGCAACGGCGTCGGGTTCGCCATACCTCCCCAACGCAATTTTCGTCCATTCGAGTGCCTTCCCGAGGGATTTTGCTCAAGGTGTCTTTCCTGACTGACTGTTGGTGTCGATTCTGCGTAAACGATGCTGGGACTGGGATCGCGATTACGACTGGGATTACGACTCGTCGCAGCCGACTGTCGCGAAAATCAATATATACCCCCGAGTCCCGAGACGTCCGTGCATGGCCGCGCAACACTCGATAAAAATTCTGTATTTGTAAGGGTCGTGCGCGCCATTCACTCTCTCACTCTCTCACTCTCTCACTCTCTCACTCTCTCACTCTCTCTCTCTCTCTCTCTCTCTATCTCTATCTCTCTATCTCTATCTCTCTATCTCGAACCTCACACACTGTACCCCCGATTAGCTAATCCAGCTCGAACGAGTACAAATAGGACGCTCTTTTGCTTTTACTGTCAAAGAAAGCCGAGAGCGTAGAATTTTTGACAAGGATAACAATGACTGAGCAATCAATGGGAAATATCTGCAATACGTGAAAGACTTGGGACGTTGCCGTCGTTGGTGTATTATTATATTATGTCGATGCGACCCGAATAATAGGCCATTACGGATTTATATGCAATTTACTGACAAATCGACTTCGTTACTATTGCACCCCACGCCACCGTCTCACCGCCTGAGCCTTTCTCGTCGACGAACTCTATGCAAACACGGTTGCCGTTCTCCTCGGCACGTTCCTTAATCGATGCCGGCTACTTGAATCGAAATATTCATGGGACGCACAGCATCAACGACTGCTAGTCCCAGTGCTACGACAACCGACCTTCTAATCTAAAGATTCGTAGATCACAGAACTGAGCTGAACGATGGTGGGCCAGTGAACGGTGCGTCGGACAGTTTTGGGACATCAATTTCACGATTTTTTGCGCTGAACCGAGCTTTATCGGCGGAGCCCAACATCGGCCTATCAACAACAACCGTCGCAACGCCTGCCTCGACATTGAAAGATTCTCGGATTTATTGGCTAGGGGGTGGAGGAGCGGGGCACACGAATCGAACTAAAGTTTTATACAGCCGCGATTAAATATGGATATATGAAGGGCCCGAGGGACACTATCTACCTATGGATCTCCTTTACGAATCCCATTTTCGACGAAGGACCTTCCACGCGTGCGAGCGCGACCTCGGAGGCGAAAAAGCCTCGTGTCGTCCGCGCACACTACCGACTTACCGCGGCCATTACCGAGCGGACCTGACACTTGGTCTGCTATATCGAAGCTTTCGCCGTCGACGTTATTGTTAGCGCATAATCTAACCTAAAAGCCATCGGTGCTGAATTTCCAGTGATATTCCGCCGCGAATATTCGATCCGGTTCGATCTAATCGTCCAATGTCACAAGCTAATCGTGACATCCACGGGATCGGCGCAGCAGCCACATTGACATCCCCATTAATTTAAACAAGTAATAACGATGTCGTGTCTGTATAAAGTTCCGAGGGATAATGCTTTCGGCTGTGACGAGGGCGAAACAGTTTGTCGAATTATAACGAGAATGGCGTAGCGAATTACAATTACGAGGTTACATCGATGATTACATCGGCGAGTTATAAATTATTTGCAGACTATCGTATAAACCGTTACGAGCAAACCTATCGATTACTCTACGATGCTTTATTCGTATACATTAACAGACATACATTGACAATGCTCGCTTAAGTTGAAAAATTACTAGAGGTGTTACGATAATTGAATATTTCACGATTCCTACGAGTCTTAACAATATCACATATCAACAAGGATACGTGGCTCGTATATTTTTCATATTAGTCCTCTTAAGGATCGGCGATTGCAATCTTCATTCAACATTCGAGCCTTAGATCATTATTAACTTTATAAAAGCATCGCGTTTCATTTATCGGGCGATATCGATTGCACAGTAGATCAAGCTCATTCGTTCAAGGACGTTAATGAAAAGTGCGGAGAAAGTGGCCGATAATATTGGGCTGTTGCGCGGACGCATTGGCATCAATTGCATTTGAGTAAAGAGTTTAGCGGTCCGAAATTTTTGCATAAGCATTTAAGTAAGCTCGATTGGGACTGTTAAAAATAACTTTACCACGCGAAGTGAGGAGGTGCGTTTAACGATGATCGATCAAGCACGCACTTTATATCACGCTCGTCTTAATGAATAATAATTCTTGAGGAAGCGAGCGAATAATGGAACTCGTTTAAAAATTACGCCTCATGCGTCGACGAACCCTATTTCTCTATAAATACGATCCCTGACTCTCAACGGCCTAGCCGCCTCGCCATCTCACGACTAACTTGGACGCGATAAAAGCTGACGCATCAATCGCCAGGAAATTAAAGCGGAAGATGAAATTCCGGGTAGTCGTTTCGATTTTAAACGACAGACCTCCGCACCGCACCACCACCCCCCCCCCCCCCGCCCAACCATCTAAATGGGGCCACAGTCATCGTCCTGAATTGACCGACATTTCTCCGAAAGTCCTCCTCGCGCAAATCCCGTGCAATTAGCAGTGGCTCGCCTTGCCCGGTCATTAGGGTTCGAGCGCATCGACGCCCCCGGTAACGAGATTAACGGCAATTCGCATCGCTGCTCGCGGGACTACTCGAACGCACTCGACGAGATCGACTCCCGGGGCGCCCGGACCACCCAGTGGGCGCCGAATCGGCGCGCGAGACTCGTCGCCGTCGCATGCGCATCTCAACGATGCCACTTAATGAGAGGCCAAAGGGGCGCCGCAGATGCGCGCACAGTATCTCGTGATTCTCCGAATACGCGCGGGAGCCCGTCAATTGGGCCTGAAAAAGCCAGACCCGACGCGCGACCTCGCAACTTTGCCCTCCGATAGATTTATGAGTCTATCGGCCATGATCGTTCGCTGCCACTGGCCGTTTGACGAATATCCACACCACTGACGCCTTCGGCTACATTATCGCCCCATGTAAATAAAGCGGAAAAAAGAGCGCCGGCCCGCGTTGGCCATAAAAGTCGAAGATTAACATCGAGCGCCCGCTAAGTGTTATGCACCTCAACAGGAGCCGCACTTATTACGTATTAATGAGGGAGTGCTTCGAGTGTACTTCTCACGTTAACGCCCATTTTGCCCCGTCGAATCTCTAAGTCGATCAATATTTATTTGGGTAACGAGCGCCTAATAAATCTTGTAAAAACGCTCCCATTCTCTCTCTCTCTCTCTCTCTCTCTCTCTCTCTATATATATATATATATATATATATATATATATATATATATCTTTCACTCCATCTGATTGGCGCTCTCCATGAGATGTTCATGCGAATGGATACTAGCGAGTGGACGGCCCTTATTTGCATAAAAATCGTTATTACTAATGGCCGCCGGTACATTGGGCTCGTGTCGGCGAATTCGCACGTTTGGTCGTGGAAAATGCCTCGGTCGGAAAAGAGAGCAACCGCGGAAAAGAGTGACCCGACGTTGCCGATAGAATCAGTATCTACTAATTTTTCATCCTAACACAACACGCATACATATATGCATACAAGGTAGATACTCAAGGTGATGCTTCGGAATTCATGGAAAAACCACTTTCGATGCATGACTCTAGCATACTATTCAAAATCAAATTCTCGTCGTCACTTTCAAGCACCAACTTTAAAAAAAAAACTAATCAAGAACACGATCTTGTTACACGCATACTTCGGCCGAAGATGATGACAGCTCCCTCCGTAACTCCATAACTCCTAGGAGCCACTTTGGTTCTCCGTGCAATATCCAAGGAGCAACGGGTTAGTCGGCTCCCTCTTCCGTCAGCCAAACTACGAAGTAGCCGGAAAAGACTTTCCTCGCTTTGTATTCGCGGGATTGTTGGTGCAACAGTTGCTCAGTGATTTCGCGGGTCTGCGTATTAGCCGACTGATAAATCAGCTACTGATTACGAGAAAAATAAGAGCGGACCGCGTATTGCTCATTCTCACGGCTGGGCGATCGCGTGACCGAGAGCCATGGAGATACACGGGAGCGCGCGTCGGCACGCGAGCAGGTGTATCGATTCGCATTAAGGCACCGCGTCGACGCCCTGGGAGACTCAGATCCCGCCCGCGGAATGCGACGTCGTCGACCAATTACGGTAATTAGGTGTGGCCCGAGAGAGAGAAAGAGAGAGAGAGAGAGAGAGAGAGAGAGAGAGTGAGAGAGTGAGAGAGATCCACAATGGCCCACTCAATAATGGAGTTTTCGGAATACCGATGAACGCGGAGCGCCATTATTTTCCCATTATCGCGACTGTTGCGAGCCGCCGACCCATCAACAACCTTTTACTCACCTTCCAATCACCCCCCGGACCCATACGCAACCCAACCCCGCCCGGTCAGCCCTGTACAGCCTCCACTGCACAGTCGGACGAGCGCACGAGCGCACGAGCGCACAGTGTCTCTCCACCCTCGAAATCGGTCAATATTAATACAGCACGTTTTATTAAGACGCATAGGTGCCTGAAAAGGATACACGCGTCTTTTCTCTAACAAGGACATTCGATCCCGCTGCCAATCACCATGCCCGGTCCCACGCAAGTTTCTAAGCCCGGCTAATATCCCGGTAGCTGGCGGTACTCTATCGTGACGCATCCTGCTTCCACAGGGGTCCCGGGCGTCCGGGAGCGACGGGCTCGCGCGACCCAATTCATTATTCCGATCCGCCTAGCGACTAAGAAGAGATGAGCCTCACACTTCCCGCGTACGGGCCCAGCGTGAGGCGCGGACCCAGTGTCGAGGCCGGCAGCCTTAGATAAATAGAAAGCTGGAAGAAGGGAGAATGACTGTGGTTGGGGCGGGGATGAGCATCGAGGCGTACAAATGAGGCGAGGAGGCCCCATCTGCCCGCTGTCTCCGTCAAAGGCCCTTTTTCGCGATTTTTTCGAGAGGCATTGTCTTGGTGCGCGGTGTCGATCGCTTAAGCCGGATTATCCGGGGCTTGCGGCGGAGAGGTGTGGGGCTGCGGTAGTCTCAGCCGAGGGAAACGCTGGGAGTGTCGATGACCCCTTGGACGCGCATCTTCTTGCGCCTCATGGCCCTAATTGCTTTACGATTATGACTGTCGTGATGCGTCACGACAGGAGCACTGCCAGGCTAACGAAATAAATCTCGGTCTTTTTATCAGCCTCGTGGCTGTGTTTATAGCCGAAATCACTTGGTAGCCGAAATAACTGACAAGACAAGAAAAAAATAAGCAAACAGCAGAACCAACGACGACGACGACGACGACGACGACGACGACGACGACGACGACGACGGCAACAACGACGACAAAATAACCGATAACAAAACGAAAAAAAAGAATGCAAAAAATATGTCGACCCCTAACTCTCTCCCGGTAATTGCAATTTCCCAATGTGAAACAAACAGTTTTGGGAGAAAAGAAATAAGGGAAAACGGCGCGGGGACGGGATTCAAGAAGTATTGTGACAAGTAACCTACGTGCAACGACCAATCTGCCTTCGTTTAAGGAGAAGCTCGATGAAGAAAACTGGCTAGGGAGGGGAAAAATCGTTCTTGTCGCCTGCGCTTGGGAATTTATCGCCCGGGGGAAAAGACGAGCGGAATGTCAGGCGCAGTCAGGAGTGACGTTAAATAGCTGCGTTTACGAGTGTCTTGTCGGTTGGCGGCACGAGGACGAAAGCTGTCGGGACGCGGCACGCGCACAAAGTTTGCGTTGAAGAAACGAGATTAAAGAACTAAATGGGGGAGGCTCGAGAACGATTTCGAGAAAGCGGCTCGCCGAGTGGCTAATTGCTACTTCTTTCGGCGCGGAAATTTAGATTGTGAAGGTCGATGAGCGTTGATCGTGGCAGGGCGCGCCGAGAGTGAAAAACTTTCGATCCCATGGGAGTGCCGAATGTGAAAATGTACGAGACAGTAAATGTCGGCGAAAAAAATTGGCGTTTGTTCTGTACTTTCTAAATTTCATGCGGTAGCCTTTGACAAACGGGCTCACGCACAACGAGAGATAGAGATACAGATAGAGCTATATATATATATATATATATATATATATATATATATATATATATATAGGGAGAGAGAAACGGAGATAAAGAGAGAGAGATAGAGAGAGAGAGACACTATATAGTGTAGTATAAAGAATTCACTAACATGTCGTTAAGTATATAAGCAGCAGACAAAGAAAAGGATTTTTATGTTTGCCTGATAATGCTATGTTTTGTATTTTATAAAATAAAAACGATCCAATATATGGGAGTAGAGTAAGTGAAAAGATAGATCATAAAGCCTAATGTTCAGCTGAAATACTTTTTAGAGTAATTCAACGAAATTATATAGGTCCTTGCTAATTCATAATTGCAATATAGAGCACGAGGTGCATTGTGTTTTGCCACAGTATTCTGCCATAAAAAGAAATTCAGCGTGATCTTTTTGAAAGCAGCATTTTCAACATTTGAGCTAATATTTATTAGAATATTGTAACATTGTATCGTGACCTTTTGCCAATGGTACGAGTTAAACGATTATAGAATATTCAATACACACTCATAAAGGAACTCTTTCTTACTCGGCAGACTGTTACCGTCGAGGGGTGTAGTGGTGCGGGAGGGAGGGAGAGTGGGAGGGTGGACAAGGAGGAGTAGTAGTTCTTTTTAAAAACGACCGATTCTTCGAAGTTCTCATTTTGTAGCTTACTAAATATTATTTTACTTTTATACAAAAGCACAACTTCCCCTACTCTGTCTGCGAATTGTTATACACGCGTGTGAAGAATAACTCGTATTGAATAAGACGCTTTTTAAATTCATTGGCGTGCGAATTTTGAAGAGCGATCGAAGCCACTTACGTACGGGCCGTCTTCGAAGCTACATTCAATGCTCTTCCAAAGAACTGGTTAAAGACCTTCCTTTTGAAAATCATGGTTAAAGATCAGGACCTGGGAGATGCTACGGAGCTACATTGCCCACCCCGCACATCATTGCAATTATAAATGCACAAACGCGGTGAGCATCGCGGTCGTGAAAAAGGAAGAAGGAGATTAAAAGAGACGCCTTTATCGCGGTAGCATTAAAATTCCCCGGCCGATAAGACTGATAAGATCCTGGACAACAGATACGAGACAGACAGATGAAAGAACTTCACCGAGCCGATTAACAAAAGCATCCGGCACGTCGATATTTCTACGCGCACGCGCTAACGCATCTCGATTTTTCGTCGCGAGGGCTGAGAAAGTGGCGCGAAGCCGCAAGCAGAAGTCGTGCGTCAGGGGCGCGTATAGAGGGGGGGGGGGAGAGGGGG
>NW_011948448.1:1226974-1252598 GCF_000503995.2 Ceratosolen solmsi marchali
GGGGGAGGGGGCAGCGGGAAGAGGCGAGGAAGAAAACGCGAGTCCCAGGCACCTTCGCATTTTATGATTGAGATATTGCGCGGCCGTCGCCCTTCATTTTAATGGCGCGCGCTTTTTATGCGACTTAATGGCGCTTTCGCTGATTTATCGCCGAGTCGCACCGCGGGTTAACGAGGATAGCGGTGTTAGATTTTTGCATCGGGCAATTAAAGCAAACCCGGGCCGGCCGAGTCGGATCGCTCGAATTATTGCTGTCGTAATTCACGGCTTTTTCAAGGATTCGTAATAGCCTACGCGGTCGATCCTACGGTGTCCGCAGCAATGTCGCCTCGTCTATCGACATCGCCCGGTCGCTGATTAATTGACGTCGCTGATTAATTATTAATTAACGGGATTTAGCAATGCAATAAGCATGCGCAGGCATTATGACGAAGCGTAATTACCAGTGGCCGAGATCGGAATTTTATAAACATTAGCTAAAATGATTGGCACCCTTGCCAAAAACAACGGGCTAATTATTACATTTAGCATCCTTGTTGTATCGCCAATGCGATACTCAAAGTGCGGAATAATCTCAAATTAGCGAATTCGACTGAGGAAATAGCTCGTAAATTTATCGCAATCAAATTACACTCGCGCACTTTGAAAACGATAAGGGGCAATTTTACGGATGATTCTTTCTAAATGCCGGAGCTCGACAAATTCAATAAAAAAAATTTCAGTAGCTTATGACTGTAATAAATACTGTAATAACTAACTGTTGCCGCGGGGTGCGACTCATGTAATAAAAATCGAGATGCACACGGGCGTAAAAGACGTTGTAGGAAGCTTACGTAATGAACAATAATCACGGGACAACGATTGAATATACGACGCGTCCTACTAACGTTGACAATCCAACGTTTCACTTCCAAGCTCATATGAAGATATTGCATTTATGAAGATGCACTCTCCAATAATAAACAATAATCAATGTTTATAAAGTAGACAGTGTCGGATGGATAAGATACGAGCGCGAATAGTATTTTGTCATCCGGGTGCTCGTGGTTTAATGCAAATTTTACGCGACCGCGGGATTATCACCGCAGCGGTGATAAAAAATCGTCGACGCAGAGAGTTGCGATTCTTTATGGATCGGTGGCAAAGAGAAAAAAGTCCAACGATCGTTTCGCCTCTGTGCCTTTGAGAGAAAGGCGCTATCTCGTTGAGATATCGACGCGGTAGCCAGAGAAGCGTCTTTCATTTGGCTTTACGAGCTGCCGCGTGTACGCGCGACGTTTTCCTGCTTCGTCGCTTCGATCGCATGAAATATCGAGCAGCCCCAGAGAAACGGACATATATATATATACACAGAGAGAGAGAGAGAGAGAGAGAGAGAGAGAGAGAGAGAGAGAGAGATAGAGAGATAGAGATAGAGATAGAGAGATAGAGATAGAGATAGAGATAGAGATAGAGAGATAGAGATAGAGATAGAGAGAGAGAGAGAGAGAGAGAGAGAGATGGAATACAAGCGAAAGAAAGAGGGTAACCTCTACTCCACGACGTCCATTTTTCTTTATTTATTTTTATTTTTATTCTCGTTTTATACTCTTCCTCTACTTTATTTGTTACGATAAATTCTATCGAGCACATAAATAATTAACTAATACCCTTGGGAGCGATAAGTGCCTCAGCCGTATAATTTAATTGACGAGATTATGCAAAGCGCTCACTGTACTTTATAAGTTTGGAAATTTAGATGAGCCGATATTCTTTCAAGCACTCTATTATTACTCATTACAAAACCGCTGTTGTATATTACACGAAACAAAAGTTAGATCTTCATGCAAATTCAATAAGTGGACTGTTTTTAGCAAAGAATTGATCAATAGTGTTGGACTGTGTGGACGTAATGCAATACTCTCGCTCGGTTCTTCCTTTACAAACACACTGCCCTCTAATCGTATTAATTTTCTGACATTTAACATTTGTTAATAAATATTACGACATTCATCGACTAAACGAACCATTTTCTTTTTTCATTATTAGTTCGAAAGCGAGTGAGAGAGCGAATTTTAATTTAAACAGCACCCGTTCGAATGACTACGAATCCCTATTTCCTTTTTTAATAGCCACGATCTTCATCTAATTGTAATAATACAGTTGAATGCTCTTGTCTATTAATAACAATAATAATAATAATAATAATAATAATAATAATAATAATAATAATAATAATAATAATACTAGCATTCGAATTCATTAAGCAATATATTTGTTGACGCGTTAATTATACTAAATAAACGGTTTACCTAGGAAATATTACGAATAAACGTCATTTTTATTAAGAAATATCGTTTTGTTATGCGAGTACACGACGAATCCCATGAAAAATGTAATAAATTGGTTTTATTTTTTATACTATGTAAAACTAATGCAATAACAATGCAATTGATGGACACGGAGTGAAGAAATATTTTTTAATTTTTATATTTTCGCTTCACGCAATGATTATTAATCGAAATGATATTTAAAGATAAACTTCCTATAAATCGTATCCATTGTTAACTAATTACTGTATTACTTTATCACTAAAAGTAATGAATAGGTAGGTAGTACGCCTAATTAAAATAATCCTCAGACAAATAAATACCTGCAAACTAAGCAACAAGTACTCTTAAATATTATTCGTAAAGTATGAATTTATTATGATCTTTAAACCTGTATACGTAGTGCATATGAGAAACTCTTACGCAAACTTATCGGCTGATATATAAGTTATCAAAATCGTGCCAAGCCTTTTTCCAAATTTAATCTTCGCTTGTTGCTATAGTATAAGATAAATCGACCACGAAATATTTCACTTTATTCATTGAAAGAAATAAGTTTTTCTATTCCAACTCATGTTTACATAAGAACCCTTTGAATTATCCTAGAGAAAATCCATCAAGATAAATTTATTACATTCTTCGAGACAAACGGTACTTTATTAATGTTCTCATGTAAAATTATAATCCTGTTATTTCTTGCCTAGCCTATCTAACCTAACCTACCAATCTCTCCTATTCTGTATGTATTTTGAGCTTTTGGATAATTTATATTCGTAAGCAAAGTAAATAGCTATTTTAGAAGCGCAAGCCATTATAGAAATGAATATAAAAATAAGATGAAAAAAATCTTGGATTAAAAACTGTTTGTCTAATTAAAACGTTCGATGAATGTAATAAAATGCATCGGCCAACTCGTCCAAGTTCACCCCGAGATATTTTAAATAATTTTAAGCCCCATCGGTTAATGTTGTCTGGATATTTGGAAAGGTAAAATTACATAATATCATGTAATTCCGAATGCTTGATGATAATTTAATAAAGCGCATAATTGAAAACGTTACTTTTAATGAGGATAGCACTGGCCCACCCGTCTACCCAACCAATCACTCCGAAAGTAGCTGGAAAATTTTCATTTCTGCAAGTATGCCAAATAAGCGCAAAAGTCGCGCTCGAGCGAAAACTGCAGAACGAGATAAAAGGCGAAGAAGGGGAGAGAGAGAGAGAGAGAGAGAGAGAGAGAGAGAGAGAGAGAGAGAGGAGGAAGCAAAAAGGCCACGTATGTTGTTGCGCGATTGCAAGGCCCAGAGCGCAGTCAGGCTCTGTTGTCGAACAAATCGGTACAAACGATCGTCGTAAAACAGTTAAGGCCCCCGAGGGCCTTATAATACTATACGCTCTTCAAGTCCCGAAAGCCAAGATGAGGAGGACCGATAACCGCCGCGCGACCGATCTCTGACTCTCACTCTTTTTCTTTGCTCCCTTATTCCCTCCCCTCTTCTCACTCTCACTCACTCGCTCTCTCTCTCTCTCTTTCTCTCTCGCTCTCTCTCTCTCTCTCTTTCTCTCGCGCGCGCGCGCACGTTAGTTTGCTCCTCGTTCTTCTCTCTTTTTCTCACTAGGCTTGGACTTGGACCCCCGCAGCGCGAGCGCAGAGACTTTAACCAGCCAGCGCAGAATTTCAAAGTCGCTTTACGCGTTCACTCCACTCCACTCCATCCCCCTCCCCCCCCCCAATCTCTCTCTCTCTCTCTCTCTCTCATTCTCTCTCTCTCTCTCTCATTCTCTCTCATTCTCTCTCTCTCTCTTCTCTCCTTCTATCGGCATCTCCTTTTCTTTCTCTCCTCTCCTGCCCTATCTATCTATCTTTTCTTTTTCTCCGTCTCATCTGGCTCCTTCGTTCTCTCGAACGCTCAGGAAATAATTTAACCGAGTATGTGGAATGTATCCTAGTTTTAGGCTGAATTTATACTAGGTGAAAGTCATGATGAAATCTTTTGACGTAACTCCTTTTTTCTCTCTATTTCATTTTTTATGTTGCTTCTTCGTTTTGAGGATTGTGCCGCGACCGAGGCATTTCTGTGAGAACAAAATTCAGGCTGTTATAATGAGGATCAAGTGGCATCCTTGCATAGAAGGATAAAACACATCAGGAGTTCCACAACTATTATATGTAAATATATGCGTTTATTTGAATAATGATCGGCGTTATAAATTGCTGTGGAACGTTTATAATTTTTGTCGTACTTCAAAAACGAAAAAAAAAAAAAAAAAATAATAGAAATAAAAAAAAAAAAGAAGACCAATACATTTAAATACAAAAATTTTGCCGATTTATTAACTTAAACTACTCGATAATAATTGCAAATATTTGGTAGGAAGTTTTATTTTCTAACACAATATTAACTCATTATATAACTATTTCCAAATGATTACTTTCAAATAAAATAAAATTTTCACATAAGATTAACTATTTATATTAGCATTCTTTCTTACAATAATTGTACTTATTACATGATTTTGTTCCTTGTCATTGTCATAAGAATGGCAGCCCATTCAATTGTCTCGCATCGAAAATGATTTATTTTATTGATGCATTTTCTGATATCTATTTGTAAACAGCCGACGAAAAGCAATATAAAGAACCTTTCCGATCTATTGATCGATCGACATTCGGCTTCTATGAATTTCTGGTATCCCGTTTCGATACCACTTTCACAAGGTGAACGTTGTACGTTTCTATTCTTTATTTATTTTTTTTTTTTTTTTCCATTTCCAGATAGTATCGAAGTTTTTTTTAGTTAATACAAATTTGCAGGCTCGTAGTCAAAAAGGCCTCGATATATTAGCTATTGTTATTTAATTTTTAAGTATATGATACCGATGACATTGAAAAAGTGTTTTTACTTTAAAGACTTTAAATACAATTGTTGTAAATCAAAGTTATTATCGGCTATTATTAGAATTAAAATGTCTATATGAGAACGCTCTAGATAATTAAAGAGACATTTAAATGCTTAAATTTTATATCTAATACATGTATTATCATCAAAATTTTAAACATTAATATTTGACATTAAAAACTATTCTATTCTTGTAATTACAATTGATACGTATAAATATCAATGAGTTAGCACAAATAAGTGGGGAGCGATTTCGAAGGTCCAAGAACGAGACCAAAAGTCGGTGAGTGCCTATATTGTATTTAAATTAAGCTCGACCTCACGATTCGTTTTCGAGAATCCATAAAAATAAGAAATAGAAAGAAAAGAGAGAATAGATGGCAGATTAGATGGACGGGGAGCGCAATAGAGAAAAGAAAAGAAACGATTGGCGTATGTAATACATATTTGAATAGCGGATGGTATGAAAGGGGTTAGAGAGGATAACAAGAGTGGGAGAGAGAAAGAGATAGAGAGCGGGAATGGGAGAGCTGGAAATTCGAGGCGCCAGTAATACCCGCTGCGATATTTGAAATTCGGATTTTATAGTAAATGCTAAGTGGTGACCCCCAAGGTGGTATTTTCGTACGACACGCAAATCTCTTAAATGCATATCACCAGTTGTCGATAGGCTGTTAACCTGGATCTTTTAGCAAGGTCGAGTTTGATTGATAACGTACTCGTGGTCGCATTGTCGTCAAAGCTGCTTGCGCATTGATAAATATACAGAAGGAGAGGATCGATTTTGCCATTTTTAAACGCAGATTCGCAAATACACGTTTCATTTTAAAGCTATTGAATGCCACTGACACTATCTATTATGAATTGCAATAGTTTGCATTTTTGCGATTTCCATAATTAACAAAAGGACGTAATAAAATGGCGATAAATTATAAAATTTCTTCAAACACCGTTCGTTCATCTGTTTCCTAATCTTTCATAATAAGGAAAATCGATAAAAATTTTTGTAAACTTCAACATTTGCTAATAATTTTGCCTGTATTCCATCTATAAATTGTTCGATTACATGTTCTAAATTCAACCGATATTGTAGAAATTTGGAATATAAAATGTTAACTTAATAGAATATTAGTCGACGTTAGTAGCTAACCAATCGAATTTCTGGTGAAGAATTTTTGAATACACTCGAACGTCGTAATATAATGAAACACAATAAGAAGCAAAAAAGCTCAGGTACGAACCGCTACTCGCAGCCACAAATGACTTTTCGACATTTTGACAATCAATTTACAGCGCCTCGCGTGCAGCAAAAAACAGAAAGAAAAAAGACAAAAAGAAGATAAAAAGAAAGGTACAGAATCTCAAACAAGCAAAATATCCTCGACTCGTTGTGCACGAACGTTAATTCTCCGGCGCCTGCTCCAATCAGCGAAAATATCCATCTGGAGGAGAGCAAGAGAGAAGAGAGGAGCCGATAATTCGCTACTTGGATGTACGAAAAAGAGAGTAGAGAATCGAGTACACGAAAATTGCTGTGGTCAGGCGGTGGCATATCGCTTATTTGCGTTTGCATAATTGAAAAGAGAATAAAAACACTTATCGCATTAGGAGTGAAAGAGAGAGAGAGAGAGAGAGAGAGAGAGAGAGAGAGAGAGAGGAGAGAGAGAGAGAGAGAGAGAGAGAGAGAGAGAGAAAGATATCGACAGAGAAAAATGGAGCGATCGAGGATGAGCAATTTTGTTGTATACCATTGAGGTTCGTTGGCCCTGGCGCCACTTAAAAAAATCAGAGAGAGAGAGAGAGAGAGAGAGATTGAGTGAGTGAGCCAATGAGTGAGTGAGTGAGTGAGAGGGAGAGAAGGAACTAGTGAAAAAAGACGTTAGATTTAAGCAAAAATATACAGGTTGAAATTAAAATTTTTAATGAAAGAATCATGATCGTGTAATCATAATTAAAAATCTATCTTTTCAACATTATCGTATTGCAATTGTCTACTTTTTTTCAATAGTTTGAAGAATTTAATCTTGTATATTTATAATATTATACGTACACTCTGCATTAAAACGTTTGATAACGCGACGTACTAATTACTTAATTATAATTCTTCACTTAACCGACGTAAGAGAATTTCATTTATTCATGTAATGCTTTTGCACTGACATTGAATAATAAAACTTGTATTTTAAGGTATTTATATTAGCATAACTTTTATTAAAATACGTCACGATACGTACAGAACATCCCGTGACGATTGTTACGTAAGACATGCCTCTAGTTTAAAAAATTGTTCTTTTAAAATACGTTACTTACAGTCATGGAAATAAATTATAGAGTAAATAATGCATAAATCTAGTAGAAAAATGATCAATTAAATATTATAAATGACAAATGCGTGTCTTTGAATTGTTATTGCTTCATTAAAATTAATCGTTAGCTTTTTAGTTAAAAAATATGATTGTTTATCAAGAAATTATTATACGATTTCAGAATTTTACGAGTTTTTCCACGTTTCCTACTCTTTACATGTTTCTTGACATTTGATATGAATATTTTAACTAATAATGTGCGATTGACATGTCATTCGTAATTAAAAGTTATTCGAATTTAATTTATTATTTTCAGAAGCATTCCACACACGCGTACATGTAACACATATTTTCTGTAAATTTCCAAAACATTATCAAGAACTTTCTATTAATCGAAGAGATGAATGTAATAACGGTGCATCCTTTAACCCCGAGTACGTTTGATCAATATTCTTTTACCTCCAGCTCATTTTCATCGACAATTATCCATTTAGTGCAGACTATACATTATTAACGGAAGCTTCGTATCGTATACGGTCATGAACTCATGTAAATAAAAGAATATCGTCGTGTATGTAAATTCTTTGTTATTCGCGTCCACTTCAGTACGAAATTCCATAACCTATGGGCAATTATCAGGTAAATCAAACCACCAAGTATAACCCGTACTCGTGAAACAGCTTGTGACTAATGACCAGTGGCTTCCTAAAGATGGACTAACCCGGCAATTTTCTCGACGACTTCTCCTATCCAAACTTCGTCGCTTACCAAAGTCTGGTTAAATCTAAAAATCCTGATTAATAGGATAGCCGAACGATGAAAGCAAGGAGGCAAAATCGCGAGGTTGCACATCGCCTCGATCTTGGACAACGATAGACGCGGCGGCCATAAGTTGTCGAGCGGCTCCGTGAAGGTGCAACGATGGTAGCCCCGTGTAATTTAGGCATTTATTATGGCTACTTCGCCCGAAAAGCGAGAAGGATGATAATTTAATGGGCGTCGACGTACGCACGTGTATTCGCCCCCACCGCCACCCCCACCCCCATCCCCCTCCCACATATACTTAGCCCACCCTCACACTTCCTCACGCACGCACACACGCACACACGCTCTCTCTCTCTCTCTCTCTCTCTCTCTCTCTACCACTATCTGTCTATCTATCCATCCGTCTGTTTTTGTCTGTCTGTTTGTCTATTGCCCTCTATCTTCTATTTCCCCATGCTCATTTTATCCAGTTCGTCGAGGGCTCTTTTACTACTACTCTCCTCGGTCTGTCGCGAAAATGTTTTCCCATCCTCCTAATGAATTTTCTCTTCTTTTTATGGCTAAATCTCCGAATCGACACGCTCGAATGGGCCCATTGTGGCAGGTATGCAGAAAAAGAGTCTTTCGTCCGTGTGCGCGAGCAGAGAGAAAGAAAACGCGAGAAAGAGCGAGTTACGGGTGCTTTGAATTATTCTTCACGCCCGCAAATAATGAAGGCGCGTCGGCCGAGAAAATACGGAAGAGCCGGAAAAGCCAAACACGCGAATGAATGAATCTCATCTCAGAAGATACAAAGCGATTCCACGAAAAAGAAAGATCGAGGCGTTGGAATAGCCGCGAATCTCTCAACATCTCCATTTCCTCCGCCCCCTGCCCCTCTCAAAGTGCACGTACACGTCGTTGTTCGCCCTCCTCCCCTCGGCCCGCGGCATCGTCCTCCCCCCTCTTTCTCCCGCAGCCCATTAAGCGCGCCCCGACGTTCGGACCAAGTGAGCGAGCGCACGCTCCGTATAACAGCTTTCTATTTGCATATCCAGCCACCCCTTCGGGGGCTTTTCATGAGGCTAACCACCCCCGCAACAGCGGGAGCAGCAGTTACTCTGCGCTCCCTAACACCAAGCGCGCGAGTATTTGCATTGAGAAATTGGCTGCCAGCCGCCGTTCCTTCTCTCTCTCTCTCTCTCTCTCTCTCTCTCTCTCTCTCTCAGCCTCCCACTTAGCCACCCACCCTTCCTCCCCACCGCTCGGCCTTCCTCTTTTTCTCGCTTCTTCGCCCGAGTGCACGCGCGCTTATTCTCACGGTTACTCCTGTCAATTTTAATAAGCCCTCACGTGACGGCTGAAATTATCAACAACATTGTTGTAACTGTTAACACCGATTATCTACGAATGAATCTTTCTTTCGTGGATAGATCTTGCGAGCGCAAGTTCATCGTAACGACAAGCGAACGAGCTATTAAAATGTTCGCATAATTGAGTTATTTTAAATGCATTTTTACTTTTATCGAAGTCGCCTCTGTACTTAGCCGCTTGTCATTAGACCTAATTATTCTAATTCCTTTAAGTTTCACTGCCAAACGCATTATTAATACAACTATTTACATAAATATTCTTCAATATACGACTCTGATATTTTACGTTTTGTAATTTATTTGAAAAAGCACTATCAAATGCCTTGCGATGCCGTATTTTTGAACATGATATTTTATTAAATCTACTAACGTATGAAAAAACAAGTATGTCCAATTCTCGAATTATCAGAATGATTGTAGCGCATGTATTAATCGGCAATATTCATAATTTATGAAAAAATGCTCGATTTCACGGTAAGTCAACTTTAATTACGGCACTGGATGTTTCCTCCACAGTCCTTGAATCAGGCTAATCTCACATACAATAAATTTTCTATCAAACCTCATTAACCTTGAACCTAAGCTATACGCCATGAAAGCGTATATATCATTTAAAAAATTCTAAGCATCCGTATGAAGACATTTTCACGAGCAACGATTTACATGCCAATGAATAAACAATTTTCTCACGAGGTCCGCCCTATATCCTTTCAACTGCACCAGATTAAATACTCATCTCATTCATTTTAACAAAAGAACTTCCGCATCTAATGGGATTGGCATTGTTTTTTTTTTGTTTTTTTTTTGTTTTTTGTTTTTGTTTTTTTTTTGTTTTTTTTTTAATCGGTCATCACACGATAAATTGTTGTGTATGACAATAATTAAGAAAATTGGTTAACTATTTAATCGTATAAGGCGACTATAATTTTTCGATTATCCATAACAAGAGGCAAGATAAGATTACGTGCTTTATAAATAGTAGCTTGAATAAATGAGTTACATCCTATTGATAAAAAAATTAATATGCATTTTCAATTCGGTACACATGTGTTACAAGAAGCCAAGGTATATTAAAATATTTACATCTACCGCTTTTGTATTTCATTCGTAAATAAGTGGACTGGCCAACACGCGGTGAGGGGAGGGGGGAGAAGGTATTGCTACAAGCCGATCGAACCAAGGCTTCCAAGAATCATCGTAAAGAATCTTGCACAGAAAGTGTCTGAGAGAGACGGAGACGGAGACGGAGACGGAGAGAGAGAGAGAGAGAGAGAGAATGAGTGAGAAAGGATGGGAGAGGGAAGAGAATGATCAGAATAACGAGATTTTTCCTGAGGCGCAACTGCGACGCAACGATAAACATGCGTAGGGCGCCAGAGTATTGACGCCTCAGTTAAATATGCGTTCGATAGTGTGTGCGCGCGCGGCCGCGTGTGTGCGTATGCATGCGCGATACCAAAAGTCTACACAGCAGACGCTAGTATGTTGATTGACGACAGACTCATATATATTCAAATGGCATTGTGCGTGATCGTGTCTTATTCCAATAGCGCATCATTATTTTTGTGAATTACAGTATTAATTATGTGCGCAACTGCCGGTAATTGAGGTTAGATTTGAGAAACTCGCATTAATGATTTTTGGATTTTTAATATTATAGTAGATTATTTTAAAAGTCTTTAATCATAATAACAGCCATAATCGAGAATTTACATTTACTGTTCTGTATAAATTAACAAAAATTTGATCCTGCAATTGGTTTTGAATTTCTAATGATTTAGAAGCCGTAAATTAAACCGAGTGGTCAAAATTCACCAAGATCTTAATAATTTATAAACAAAATTTACAATAATCTTCGCTTTTCTATATGTTGCATGGAAAGTTGGATAAACGAAATAGTTGATAGGCTTATTTCGAAATCGTATAAAAATTTGATATATTTGTGTACAGCCTACATTATTCCATTTGTCGTCCGTATGCTTATTATCAGTGACGAAATATAAGAGAAAAAAAAACTAATATCATCTGTGAATATTAAGCAATCATCATGTGGAAGTAGTTGAGTCACTTTCAGCTTGAAATTAAAATAAAAATAATACAAAATCAAGAGCTATTATATAGATTATCTTGAATGATGCATTTTTTTCTTTTCTTGCAAGCACTTGTTTTTGACATATTGCGCTTCACTTTGTCATCAATTAACAATTTGTTAAAGACATTAATATTCAATTAAACATCGATGACAATAATTCGCATTATATAATTATTATTTTTCGTATCTCATATATTTATACTTTATGATAATACAACTACCTATATTAATTTGAGCCTATAATACTTATATATATATATATATATATATATAAATTATAAATTTTTTCGTCTATAAATTTATAAATTCGATGAACAAATACAATAAGCGCAATGGATGACTTTCGTATTGACGTATTTTTTCTGTATTAACGGATTAACGCGTTGCTTTTAAACGTTTCAATGAAGTTGCATGTTTTTCAAGAAAATTTCATATAAATTACTAGTTTAAGTGTAAGTGGCGATAAGTGTACCTAACGAGATGTCGTAAGCTATTTCAATTTTCGTTAATACGGAACTATAGGACACAACGAAATGAGACGCACAATCAAATATTTTACGATTAATGCACGAGACCGAGGGATTGTTTGATCCTTCATTTCTTGATAGTTTAGTATGTTAAATACTCAAAAATTATAATACAGCTATTGTCACTTCATGTCGGTAGTGAAAACTAAGAAAATGGCGTAGTAATAATCGTCAGTAATATCGCTTTCTAGATAGATAGATAGATAGAGAGATAGATAGATAGATAGATAGATAGATAGATAGATAGAGAGATAGATAGATAGATAGAGAGATAGATAGATAGATAGAGAGATAGATAGATAGATAGAGAGATAGATAGATAGATAGAGAGATAGATAGATAGATAGAGAGATAGATAGATAGATAGAGAGATAGATAGATAGATAGAGAGATAGATAGATAGATAGAGAGATAGATAGATAGATAGAGAGATAGATAGATAGATAGAGAGATAGATAGATAGATAGAGAGATAGATAGATAGATAGAGAGATAGATAGATAGATAGAGAGATAGATAGATAGATAGAGAGATAGATAGATAGATAGAGAGATAGATAGATAGATAGAGAGATAGATAGATAGATAGAGAGATAGATAGATAGATAGAGAGATAGATAGATAGATAGAGAGATAGATAGATAGATAGAGAGATAGATAGATAGATAGAGAGATAGATAGATAGATAGATGGAGAGAGAGTGAGAGAGAGAGAGAGAGAGAGAGAGAGAGAGAGAGAGAGAAGCGTTTCGGTTCTACAATTAACGAGGAATATCTTGAATCCGGCGGTGTATCACGTATCGGACGAATTACGTTCGGGTGCGAAGATTCCCAGGATCGAAGGAAGAAGGAAAACCGGCCTAAGTAAACGATTTCTCCGGGCTCAACGATTACGCGTACATGCGTACTGCAATTATAGAGTCAAGGTGGCCGATCATACACGCAATAACACCGGCGTTTCAACGACGTTATTTACGGGCCGGGAATTAAGAATATTATTACGCTCCTTTTTTTTTCCATATCGACTTCCTTTTACTCGCGCCGACTTATGATATTAAATGGTTTTTAATTCGTTTCGAGAGTCGAAAAATAACGAGACTCGAACGACCGCTTCATCCGCCGATATTCGGCTTTGACATTTTTCTTTATATCGTTTCAAATTTCTACAACGTTTGCAAGTAGTTATGAGGTTTACTTTCATCCTTTTTATACGAAAAACATGATTTTCTACGTGTGGCACAGGTCATAAACATTAGCTTGAGAGCTATCGCCGAGATATACTTATATCTCGACTATCGGTAAACATGTTAAGAACCATGAAAGTTAAGGTGCATGAATGCATTATACTGGAAGTGTCGAAGTACGATAGTCAAATTCAATTACCAAGTTAAATATTGTCATTGATATATATAGTCTTTTCATTAGATATTACGTGTAACACAATTTAAAATGCTATTAAGATTTTTTGGAAGATTAGAACTTACACGAAAATTTTCGTATCCATATTCATATTATTGATAATATTTCGATTCTCCTTTTATTTATCCTGTAAGATTTTCATCGATCTTTCTTATAATAATAGAAGCATAGAAACACAGTTCATTTGTATCAAGTGATAGTTACACGATCAGTTTGCCTGAAGCAATGTAAGTTAACTAAGTTAACAAAACTAAAAGCTACGACGAATGTTTCTGTCTCGTGGATATATAGTTTGTTTTTGATTTTTCAGGCATGTTGTAAACAGATAATGTTAGTTAGTATGATAATGCCACTAAATATTAATAACCGCATAAGTCTTTCTATCAATTAAAAATCATTGAAATAATTTATTGAAAACTAGATTTTTTTCCCATTTTATTTGTTTATTTACTGATTTAGCTAGTTGTTATTATTATTATTATTTTTTTTTTTTTTATTATTTTTATTTTTATTTATTTTTTTTTTTTGAAGATTAAAAGATAATGAACGCGTATGAGTATTCACATTAATAGAGATGAAAAAAAATGCTAATAGTATGGCTAGAATACCTTGAATTATTGATAAAATATATTCACAATAATAAATTAAACAAATATTTTACAAAATAAAAGAAAATGAAGATGGAGCGAAATCGCACTTATTAAAATGAGAATTCCACTGAAGCGAAGTCGTGCTTGAAAATTTAAAAATTTTTTAAGTAACTGTTACGCAACATCTATTAGCGAATACATCTTTCTGCTTTATTTCACTTGGAACATAATTCGAAGAAATATTAAAATCTATCGAGATTAGAGTTTCATTAATACCGCAAACAGATAAATTGTATGAGGTAGCCAATAGTTCCGCAGAGTATCGAATTAAATTTTACGTAAGGCAACGAATTAACCGTCGCGATTCAGTAATTACGTAGATGAGACCCGTCACGTCACATACGTGTGCGCCTTTAAAAACGTGGCAAATGGAGCATTCCTGTGAGATTGAAAATCGAGGGATTCTCGGTGAATGGGCACGAAACCGGGAAAAGAAAGGCGACAAGAGGAGTCGCCCGGTCGCGCGAAAATGAAAGAGGGGCTCGTGAAGGAAAGGGTGGCACTATACCGCGGGGGCGATGTTAGTTTGCGTGTGTACGCGCACGCGCTCAATAGTGTCGCATCCCTCTTCTATATTAGCCAAACCGTTCTCGCTGCACTTCCTAGGTCAGCCAAGGTCAGGCAAAAATTTCACATAATTAATAAACTTTGACTATATAATAAGTAGCGCCTTCAATTTTACGTATATCTTTAATTTTTATATGGTAGAGAGCGATGGGCAAAATGGTAGAGATGATTTATTAGGTGACGCGTACGTACCGTTCCCGATGAAATTAAAAAATTCCTGTAAATCGGCCCGAGTACGTTCAATTAATTATTATTAATCATCGGCATGTTGTTCTTGCATACAGCATCTAGGCGATTAATGGAGTTGTGATCGAGGGCTGATGATTATAACGAGAGAGACTAGAAGAAAGAGAGAGAGAGAGAGAGAGAGAGATGTTGGATTTACAAGGCAAATTGCGCTGCGAACACTATATCCAAGGTATATATAGGTTGCGTGTGCGTGTGCGATTGAGCTTGTGTATTAATCGTTTCGTAGGTAATAAATTCACGCGACTCCCAGAGAGAGAGAGAGAGAGAGAGAGAGAGAGAGAGAGAGAGAGAGAGACAGAGAGAAAGATATTCAAGATCATAAATGGCTATCGCATCTAGTATATTTTCAGTTTATTGTAGTTTTTCATCACGCGAATTTAAATGCCACCACCTTTTCAGATCTCCACACCAGCGCCTTTGATAAGTCATAATAATTTGAAAACAGCCTCGGCCGTTCCTTCGCATTCGGTATTCATGAAATTATGCACCGTCTAGCATTATTTTTTCTTTTTTTAAGCATTTTTATGTTTTATATACCGCGGACTTTTACATTTACCATGCGTAATTATAATTTAATAATGAAAATATTTCCTTCTTATTTTATTACGTACGGATTAATCGCATTAAGGCATGACGTCGATAATATTAGTTTTCAAAAAGAACGATAGAAATTGTCAATCGCTTAAGACTCTCGAGGATAAAATTAAATTCCCCCTTTAATTTCGATTCGTAAATTAATGAAATAGAGGTATAATTATCATAAATATCATTGTAATATGAAAATAATTAATTAGTGTTTCTTGTAATGTTGAGCGAATGAGATCTCTCGCAGCTCCTGCCATACGGTAATTGTTCACACGTAGAACGCACTGCTCGCGGAATACTTCTTCTCTCATTTATTCTTAGAAGTTTCCTTTAATTCCCCATTTATTCAATTTATACATGTGTAATATATTTATCTGCATCTGTCCATCTTATCGCGTGCCTTCTCGCACTGTTCTCACCTGCGGCCTCCCTCCGATGACAGTCTCGTTAGCGTGTAATTCTGGTAGGAAATACCGCCACACTCGTATTATGCATGAACACGAGCTTCGCCACTTGCAGCGCAATCGCGTAATAAGCTCTCCGATACTTCATGTAATATGGAATTTTGTGACGTCATAAATTAACACTCGCGCATGCACACGTCGCTTATTAAAGTCCCTTAAAAGTTATATTCTCATTCTTCGGATGTTACTTCGCATCGGCCTTGTATCCGAATAGAACTAATAACCAGCATCACCATTGAAAAGATCGAGCTCGAGGAAATAATTGAGCGCATGCAGTGCCAGCTTCGATCGTACGCCAAGGCAAATTTAATGAATTTTTACGTAAACGCTGGCTGGATAGCGCGACACGAGATCGAGCCAAGCATCGTTATTTAATTGGAGGCCCTTCTCCACTTTGGACGTTGGCCACGGTAATTTGATAATTCGGCCGTACCGCGATAACAATTGGCCACGGCGTCGACGTCTATAATTCCAGGCTCCCCTTTTATACGGAGGACGAAGAGGAAGGCGCCAGTCGCTCGAGTGGCCGATGCCTCGCCGTATTCGTCGGCAGTCGCGAGCGATCGTCGCGTGCGAGGCGCGAAAGTATCAGTTAATTTGCACATGCCTGTAAATACGCACGTGAGCGCGCACCTTCCTTTATTACCGCGATCTACCCACCTGGAAATAAGCGAGTAGCTCAGAGGACGATAAGCAATGCGAGGCGAGATATTCAAATGAGCGGACCCTCTGAGATTAGCGTGAAAATGTTTAATTTTGCGCCGATTTTATTGGATCGTTGTTGCCAAGGGGCAATCCGAAAATCCCCCAACTCGATTGAGCATAGCAAATGCTATTTTAATGATACATATTAGTTAGCGTAGTCTTTCCGTGTGCGTCAACTATTAATGGTGAGACGGGCTTGAGCAAATTTTAGTCAGAGAGCGAGATATTATAAATAACAAGTCGCACGTCATGTACGCTCGTACGCGTATATTATAGCCTCGGAACGAGCTGAGAGGTGCCAGAGATAAGAGAGGGGAGAGAAATAATAAGTGCGAGCTGGAGCGTCCCTTTTTACGCCTCGAGAACAATGACTTGCCGCTATAATTCTGAACAAAATCATTTTTCGCCGTTGTGGGTTCGTGACGAACTGCACGAGAGCTGTGCAACTCGAGTGAAGATTTTTTGCGCTTCGCGAAACTTTCGTTGCTTATGCAGGCCGAAAAGTGAAAACGTTCGCGCTTTTCATATACGTCGACGAAACCTCTCGAGATTAACGCGATATCGATCTATCGCTTTTTTCTCTTTTTTCTCTTTCATTTATATCCTCACTCCTCGTCTTTTCATTATTATTATCGTTGTTTGTTGTTGTTGTTGTTGTTGTTGTTGTTGTTGTTGTTATTAATGCTGCTACTATGACTACTACTATGACTACTGTTGCTGCTACTACCACTACTACTACCACTACCGATACTAGTACTACCACTACTGGTACTATCGCCACCACTTTTCGTACTTTCGGTTTTTCGTCATCACCTGTTAAATGATAGTCGTGCGGACAATATGCTCGGTTCGTATGTCCACACACTCAAAATTAACAACTAATACTCAATTTACATCGCAATATTATATTCGATGCAATATCATCTTATCGGCATTTTTAACTAAACTGCAGAATTTAATGCGAATCGAGGAACTTGGTTAAAGCCGCCGCAACCGCTCATTATTCGTAATGAAAACACACACTTACTACTGAACCTAAATTTTTGGCAGACGCGCTCGCAAAAAATATTAAAACCAAGAGGAAAGAGTCTTTTAATTTTTAAAAACCTTCTGAAGCTCAGCGGCCTCCTCTCGAGAGCTAACTTCGCGCCTGGCGCTAAGAAGCTTAATTAAAAGGGAGCGCATTATTGCAACGAGAATAAAAAGAAAAGAAGGAAAGTTTCTCACGCGGCGTTTTGTAGCCTTAAGCAAAAGTGTCTTAGACCTGCAAAACGACATCGGGGACGGCGTTGGGCTAAAGTGATAGTGGTGATGGCGAGGGGTTACGGCGTCAGGGGCCGGATTGTTTGGCGATAGGAGGGAGGAGGGAGGAAATGAGAATGACGAAAAAGTATGGGGACCACGCGTGAAGGACGGGAGCGAGCGAGATAAAATGATAAGACGGGGCACAAAGTGTATGTTTGTAATATGTATGAGCTGCAGCCACCTCAGGAAGGAAAAGAAAGCCAGCCAACGGAAACGAAGACGCTGCGAGGGTGAATTCTCAATTACTTGTGTATGGGGTTGCCGGGGCGGAGGAGAGATGCTGCTGCTATTGCTGCTGTTGCTGCTGTGGCAGTTGGGGAATCGATGAAAGATGAACGACGTTGGCCGAGGCATCTTCGTGCTTGGGTTCGTATTCATTATCCGAGTGAACGATCGCGTTTACAAAAAAAAAAAAAAAAAAAAAAAAAAAAAAAAAAAAAAAAAAAAAAGTTTAAGCCAACGACGATTTCTTAAACTCTGTGCGAAATATTATCTTGACGTACGCGGACGGTGCGCCATTCATATCTAAATTAAACATCAATTTTTGTTGCTTAAGCAATGTGCGCGAATGGATCACGATTTTCTCCAGTAATTCAATATAAAAACGAGTGAGAGCAAAGGACTACGCAGGATAGCCCGAGAAAGAGTGAAATCCGCGATATATATATATATATATATGATAATGTACAGGAAAAGGATAAAACAGCTTTGGCATCGTAATTAATAAAGGTCTTTAATGCTTTTCAGCTTTTCTACGTAAATAAGGCTCGTAATTAGCCAAGTGTGAAATTATAAGCGTATACGGAAAAGAAATAAGAAATTGAAAATAAAGAAAATAATAGAATCAGCCAAGAAGCCATTAACGTTTTATCACGAATGACAAATAAGCGTCACACGAGCCTGAATCGACGATGTGTTTTGAATAAAAGAGTGTGAGGCATTAACAGTCGAATGAAAGGGCGAAATCGAACTCTTGCGCCAACCTTCGGCTCTATAAAAACACAACCCACGCATCTTTGGGTGGAGGGCGATTTCTCAGCCGGCGCACTCGGCATTTCTTTCACTCGTCTCTATAGCGCGACTCCACGGCTAATTACCGAGCTCGGGACCGCCAGGGAAAGAAAGCGAGAGCCGTGCTCCTGCACTCGCAATTGCCTGGTAAGGGAGAGGGGATTGGGGGCTTTAAAAAAAGAAGCCCTCGCGTGCCTGTCTGGGTGTGTGCGTGAAAGGAAAGGACTGGGAGCAAGGGTTGGGAGCGAAGCGGCGTAAAGAGCTGCGCTACCCAAGCTCGAGGTAAAAGTGGAACGGAGTTCGGCAGCGGTTTGCTGCGTCTCTTTTTTTTCTCTCCCCCTCCCGCCCTCCCTCTCTACCTCCCACCATCCCTCCCTTTACCGCTCACGCTCGCTCCTCGCTACGCGCGAGCGCACGTGTGTGTACGCGCATCACGTGCACGTGTGCGCCAGGCGCGGTAGGCATTGACGTGAAACATTAAATAGTACTGACGGCTCGTGGTTATTGTGTTATAAAAATGATTTTGATATCTTAGAGTGTTATGGAGCGATATACTACTTTGCAATACGTTAAAATTATCAAGTAGTCGTAACACGCTCCCATTGTTTATGAGTTGAAAAATTCTCCTCCGTTTGTTAAAGTATTGTTTCTGTATTTTTAGAAATACAGAAATGTCGTGGTTGAAAAACAAAAAACAAAATAAAAACAAAAAAAAAAAAAAAAAAAAAAAAAACAAATAAAGATCTCAAAGAAAAATCCAAGCGAAACATTTGCTTTATAAAATATGAAATTGCGTGCGCTTTGATGCTTAATAAAAAAGCTATTCGTTTTTTACATAGTACATGTAGCGTTAAATAACATAAGCTAATTACTGATAAAGCGTTAATATTAGATTACACGAAAAAGTTATAAAATCGATTGCTAAATTCTGAATGCGTTAATCTCGGAGTAAATAATATTTACACTTGGCCGAAGCGTTTGTTAAGATAGGAATTTTATGGTTGAATCGTAAAGTCGTTGGGAAAAGTTTACTTTGTTATTTCCACGGCATAATAATATTCCAACCGTCATACATATCCGAATATCGAAGAAAAAAAATCCAATAAATAAATAATCAAAGTACCGTCGGAATAATTCTCGTACGGAGAAGAAGTGAGGAATAATGTATGCAAAGTGTACTCTTTAATAAATAACATCTTATTTTTATTTATTAAATCGATGATTGGATGCTGCTACGATATATTGCCGTTGTATTTTCGAAGGAGAGATACGCTCGTAAGCGCAAAAAGTGCAAAAAATAAGGAAATAGGAGGGGGTATCAAAAAAGTGAATAAGTATGCGGACGGATGGGAAGTCGGAGGTAAGGTGAGTAAGTGAGTGAGAGAGCTTGGCAAGTGCCAGGATTAACGAGGAAAAGCATAAGCGTTAGGCTGCGTCTAGGAATTTTCACCCTACCGACAATTTTTCTTCCGAAATTATGATCGAATCTTTTTAAGTTAAGAGCCCGTGTCAATTAAAGGTATTTGCTCGCTTTTGTCGAGAAAAAAATAAATGCTCCTTAAAAGTAAATAGATTCGACACTGATTGGTAAAATTTATGCGTAGAGTTGATTGAGAGGAGGTAGAAACAAGGGAAAGTTGTCTAAGATAGATGGAAGCTCGAAAGAAATAATGATAATAAATGAAAGGAAAAATTAACTCAAGGACGTTGAATTGTCTCGAAGCATAGCGGAATCGCGTATCCTTTCGGTGAAATATCGTCCTCTACTATCGGCAATTAAACATACAAATCTAATTAACTGTAGAGGCATGAAAAATATGGCTTATGATCATCGAGCCTCTCTAGCGAATTTTAAACTTAAATACGGCCAGTATTAATTAATGAGTCATGAGATCGTTTATGCTTTTGCGTGTTGCGTTCTTAAAATCGAAAGCTTACTGTGCAAACACAACCAGCTAGAAGTAAAAGAGAGGGAAAGCGAGCGATTTAACGTGAGAGAGAGAGAGAGTGAGAGAGAGAGAGAGAGAGAGAGAGAGAGAAATACAGGGTTGACGAAACGGGAGGGGAATGGATGGAAGGAATGAATTTGTACGTAGTATCACCATCGCATTCATTAGTATTAGTGTGCAGATCCGCTTAGTGCGAAGAGCGGCGTTTGGATCGGTAATTCGATTATGGTCTTACAGTTTATACAACAACTAGAGTATTTGCCTCGAAAAATCCGGGTTACATTCTTAATCGCGTTATACGTGCAACTAAAACTTTCGGATTTTCGTTCGCGAGGGCGATTGTTTTCACGACGATCGATTGCTTTGATTAAACGCAACGCGATAAATAGCATTGCTTGCGGTTGTAATAGTGACGAAGAAAAATGTTTACGGTAGCAGCAAATCGCCATTAGCTCCTTGCTTTCAAGAGCACATTAGCGCTGTAAGAAAGGAACAATGAAACAAGGTCGTGCACCCACGGATTTTCAATACAGAAGCCTAAATATCTCTATCCGACGTTCTCGACTCTCCCTCTCCTACTTTTTTCTTCCTTTACGACGTGTACTCGACGCGCATGGAGAGGGCGTCATGGGGAAGGAGAGGTAGGTAGGGTGTGCAATTTCAGGCCCCGGGGCCTGCCGAGCAGCGCTGCCCCAACCGTGTCACTCTCTCTCTCTCTCTCTCTCTCTCTCTCTCTCTCTCTGTCTTTCTTTCCCCTCAACCGCCCTCGCACCTTTCATGGCATCTCGCATGCGTAGTAACGTGTGTGGTACGCGGCCGGGGATGAGGTTGAGATTGGGGGCACCGGCATCGGACTCAAGCGCTCGACTCATCTCTTCTCTTCCCCGGTAATATCTCGTTTAGAAAGATTACAGGTTCGAAGAGGCTGCCAATGTATAAAACAAACATCGTTAACTCGGCCCCATACTTAAGGCCTCGTCCTCTCGCGCATATTCACCTTTTTTTCGACTTCCTTCACGAAGCCCCGACGCTGGCTCGCTGTCTGTCTCGCTCTCACCACCGCATCGCTGCATTATTTACCCCGCCCCCTCCCTCGACCCTCGCTCGCTCACTCTCTCGCTCTCTCTCTCTCTCTCTCTCTCTCTCTCTCTCTCTCTTCGCCGACGCCGGTAAACGCGCAACCCCCATTACACATGTACCTCGGGCATATATGCATGCATTGAGATCCGCGCGCTATGGCAATAATCGCGTCTACACGCACGAATTATTAATGCGCGTACATGCTCGCGCACAAATGCGTTTTACCTGCGCGCCGCATCTGCCCAGCGTGTAACGAGTGTCGGGGGCACGCGTGGCCGTGTTTACGTGTGCGTGCGTCTGTACAATTTTCAACCGCCGGCAAAGAGAACATTGTATGGGTCCGCTGAATCAGTATGAGTATGGCTTATAAGAAAGGAGGATCGTGGAAAAAAGAGGTAAAGAGGGACGGTGAGCGAGTCGAACGCACCAGGCGATATTGAGACGTAGACCACACGACGACGGGCGGATGGATGGATGGACGGGAGAGAGACGGCCAAGTGCCGTGGAGAGGTCCTCTTACCCTCCCCTCCCCCGCCCCTCTTTCTCTGCTGAGCGCGTAATTTCGAGCCGTGTAATTATCGACCACTGTTGTTATGCTCCGAGATAGGTGATCTCTCTCTTTTTCTCTCACTCGCTCACCAGTCCTCTGCACACTTCCCCCACACTCTGTACCACGCTCTCTCTCTCTCTCTCTCTCTCTCTCTCTCTCGATCTTCGTCTCTCTGTCTCTGTTTAGTACTACGGAACGAACGGTGCTCGCGGCGAAGGCGCCCATCCCTCTTCTCCTTCTTCTCCACCCTGTGCTTCTTCATCATCGTGGGTTGCTGTTGGAGCCGTAATGTGGCGCCCGACGGATGTACGCGCGCGCGCGCGCGCGCCCGAGAGAGGAGGCGAGGCTCGAGTGCGGAGGGCCGATTTACGGATATGGATTGATTTAGAGCGATTTTCAAGGAAGACGAGACGATGAAGCTGGAGAGGGAGTAGAGGAAAGAACTAGAGGAGGGGATTGCGATTAAATAAACCATGCACCTCTGGATTTTTATTTTTCTCGCGCTTGATTCTTTCTGTTTGATTTATACGAAATTTCCGGCCGGTCCCTGCAAGATTGTCTCGCAACAGAATGAGATCGAGCAGTAGGTGGAGGAGGAGGAGCAGGAGGAGAAAAAGGAGGAAAAGGTGATGGCGTAGAGGGAGGCCGGGGGAGGGGCAGGCCCACCAATTCGGTTCGACGATAATTGCATCGACAAATTTTCAATTGCATATCGGATGAATCGAATAAATCAGCTATTTAACATTACTGAAATCACCAAAAATTGTCGCGAGAACTCTTTCTCGCCACATTTTCATCAATCATTATTGGTTACGCATAGTTATCGAGTTGGGCGAACTGTCTTATCGACGGAGCATCGGCAGCACTGTCAATTAAATATCGAACCGTTATTTTGAGTTTCGTTCGAGCCACCGCGAAACGAAAGGCGACGTAATCGTAACGACAAAATCGTGAAAAGCCGAAGCGAATAAAAATGAGTACGAATACACAAAAGGAACTTTAATCCGCTGCCTGCTTAGGTCCCAAAAAGAAACTAAAGCGAGCCTGCGGCATACACGGTCGCGAGAACTCATCGACTGTCTGGAGGAAGGGGGTAGAGGCGTAGTTGAACCTTCGTCGTAAATCAATGTTTTCATAATTCGAGTGGCGACGAGGCCGCCGTGAATGCAAAATCGGTCGGCATAAATAACGACGTCGACACGGCAGCGCTCATCGACGCACTCGCGCGCATGTCAAAAGTGTCACCGGCAAGCCACACGCGCTTACCGAACTAATACGAAACGACGCTGCGGTGCGTCCGGCACACGACGCGGGCCGGGTAGAGTGGGGGATGAGTAAAGAATAGGAATGAGGGATTGGGGAGGGAGAGGGGGTGAGAGAGGTAGAAACAACAAAGCGAGTACCGCGACCATCGTGTATTAATAATGGTTCACGTGTTTGCACCCGGCCTTTTTGCGAAACCGTGCAATTAGCGAATCGAATTAGTTTATTTAGGAAAAGGGCGACGCACCACGGGCCGTCCGCACAGAATTACTCATTCGCGTATATTGTTTTTTGCGATGGCATTTGGTGCGAAAGCGCACGAGCTTGTACAATTATGAAATCAAATGTACTTCCCTTAGATTATGGGACGAATATATTAATAACCAGAGTATGCATTTCTATCTCTTCGCTCTCGAAATTATTCATGCAACATTTTTTTTTGCCACCTATATGCTATAATTTTTTGTCTATTCTTGATTGTCTTGGTTTTACATAAACGGCCTTATTAAATAAACTATAGAGTGAACAATAAAATAAAAAAAAAAGGTTAATTCGTGCGCGCTAAAAAGTCGAATCCGCTCTTTTTTCCGATTAATGTTTACCAATTTACGTTTATTACCGTAGCGTTACATTTTATTTCAGGAAAATTAACATAAAATTTCTCTTCGTCCTCAACCAATGCACAAAACACTCGTATCGCGAACACCTATGCACGGAATTTTTATGAACATAATATAATCCCACGTTAGATTCCCATAATAAACGCGCAATCGTTTTTATATGGCGTTCAACGAGTGCGGAAGTGTACGTGTGTATATAAATATATCTATAAAGCTTAGGAATAAAATCACATGATAGCCATTTATATGCTTAGTCTCAGTATTTGTACCTTAACTCACCACGATATAGATACTTGCCTGTTCTTTATCACCCTACGTTTCTACGTTTCCATAAAATTTATTTGCCACGAATAAGGGGAATATTGCAAAGGTAGTAATAAAATAAAAATAAAAAAATTCGTTGATTTTTGTAATCCGAAGGTACGTGCTTAATATTAAGGTCTTTATTCTGCGTATGCAGCGGAAAATTCTCGTGAATTTTGATTAAAAAAGAGAGCTCGCGTCGTACGGTTATTGCGATTGCACGCGCGCGCAAATCACGTAGTGTAAAATCTCATCGTTGAATAATAAATTTAACCGAATTTACTCTACCGAATGATCGCCCGAGAGTTCTTGGCCTTCAACAATCGTACGGAGTATAATAGCTTGAGAGAGTTGTATATCGAGCTTTTCCAAATACAATCCCTTAACAACGAAACCACAAAGTAGCTGTATAATCTCAAACGTCAATTATTGAAGCATGTATGCAAAATCATACATATTGTGATGATAAAAGATCAAGATTATAAGCCCTGGGTCACTTCAAAGAACAATGAGGATGTCAAGCTGGACACGAGGGCGCGAAAGTTCTAAAGGAAAAAGAATCTAAGCTATTGGTACATGTGTATGTCATGCGTAATTGCACCTATGCCGCGCTATTGCCACCGTATTTTCCCTCCTCCTCCTCCTCCTCCTCCTCC
>NW_011948448.1:1252619-1266255 GCF_000503995.2 Ceratosolen solmsi marchali
CTCCTCCTCCTCCTCCTCCTCCTCCACCTCCGCGACCAATTCATTGCGAAAAGCTTTTGCTTGCTTCTATCAAAAGCTGTAATATCCTATTTGTTCAAGTAGTGAAAAATTTTTTACTTCGCGGGATCCAAAGCGAATAATTAGCTGATGCTCAGAGCTTCTAATACGACAATAATAGACGTATAGACTTTTAAAATCAGGATTAAAAAATAAAAGTTGACTTTGAAGAAAAAGGTCATTGGATTTTTTAAGTTAGAGCTTGAGCCTCATTGGCTTTATTCTTTGTTGAAAGTGGAAAATTGCTCCATCATCACCTTTTTGCCATTGTCGAGTATAGTCGCGACTTTGCTTGCGATTAAAGATCGCCATGATATTCTATTCCGGCCAATAATTACCTTCTACTTTCGGAAAATTAAGCATACGCTCAAATGTCTCGATCCTTAGGCTTTGATCTACCTGCATGACCAAGGCTTAGTTAGGTAACTTGAAAAATATCAGCCAAGTAAGACTTTATTCTTTATCGAATAATGTGTCTTTCGATATTCGCATTATTATTCAATTACAGAGCGATCGATGTTACAATGGATTTTTCCACTTCCACAAAAACGCGTAAATCGCTTCTGCCAAGAAAATGAGAACAAAGAAGTCCGATGTAATTAATTGATCGAGCATAATTTCCAACGCAAGCTGGAGAAGATATCACAGTCTAACTAGAAAATCGAAGAGGATAATGAAGGTTCGTTAAAAGATTTCGTAATATTACTATTTTGCATATTTTGTAATATTACTATTATTACATTTGAGAGGCTGATGAAATTACCGGCTTGACAGCTTTCGCCGGCGCGAAATTCCGGCTGCTTTCCCGGAAAAATGCGCCTTTCGTCGAGCGCCACGGGGCCCCGGCCACCATTGGCGATATCAATTATTCTAAGCTCCCGCGAGTGTGCCCAATATGCATAAGGAGCGCGATGAAAAAGGAGGGGCACAATACACGATGGAGCCCGTTGATGAAAATTTCGCGGTGGGAGCTTTTGCCGACGCAGGATGCACGAAGTGAATAAGCCGTACAACGGGCGTGCAACGGGCATTTTGATTATCGAAATTTATCGAGAAAATTTGAATTTTAAATACACGCTGGATAAAATAAATAAATAAATACTCTCTCTCCCCCTCTCTCTCTCTCTCTCCCCCTCTCTCTCTCTCTCTCTCTCTCTCTTGACTTGGATTTCTACTTCTTCGCTTTTGTACACAGCTTCCGTTAATCATACTGCGCAGAAAATGCGGAGCTAAGCTCTCTCTCTCTCTCTCTCTCTCTCTCTCTATCTATCTCTCTCTCTCGTACTAACCGGAATCCGTGAGTCGCTTACTTTAGGGAAGTAGATAATTTTTTACGGCTGTAAATCACGGTGGGATAGCGTGGAATGGAAATTGTGAAAATGTAACGGTGTTATGCTCCATACACTTGATTATAAATTATTTGTCTAAATGCCACTGAGCTTCGGCTACGAGTAATCAGCCGAGCGTGTAAGCTTTAGGTCACATTCGAGTCTTATGAACAACGTTCTACGAAATTACAGCTTTCATAATTTAATTGCCTTGAGAATTAAATGGCATATTGTAATTTGGAAATTATCATACCATAACGTAAAAGCAGCGGCAATTTTTTCTTTCCTTAATCATTAATTTTATTCTCGCGATGAAGTCATAAGCCTCGTGCCGAAGTCTTAAAAGCTCGATAGTGTCGATCAAATTTACCACAAGGCAAAATACAGATTCAAAATTCATTTTGATAACGTATGGGCTTTTACGAAATTTCCTAACTGAATTCAGCGTCCACGGTTAACTTTTGTTGTCTTACGAAAGCACTCCACATTTTGTCCAAATAACAAATGTACTTTAACGCACGCTTATCGTAAGAACAACGTATCATAGATCTCCAAAATCTAAGGACGCTCGATCGAAATACGCCGACGTGAAAGAAGTGGTTGTCGTGCATTTGTTGGAGCGCGCGCGACTCCCGGAGGTCTTACTTTAGCAAAAATATTGCGCAAACCCGCGCGAAACTGATGGTCCGCTCGGTAAATCGACGCGAGCCGCTCGACGGGAGATAAGAATCGGCGGGTGCGAAAATAGATTGGTGAAAAGTCGGGGTCGGCTCCATCAACGGCGAGCTTGGTGCTCGTTAAAATCGCCGCGAGCGATTCGTACGGTCGATAACGGGGCGCGAGCGCTGTATTATTTTGGAAATTACCGCGTATTACAGGGCGGAGCGAATCGCGGCCGATTCGGGACTTTGAATGCTAATCGTTGTGCGTGCGCACTAGACAGTGGACGTCGCTGTCCGAGCGCATTAAAATTCGTGGAAGCTTAGAATGTTTTATTCCCGTTTCGCGCTCGGGGCCGTTTACATTAATGAATTGAACGTTTCGCTGAAGTCGTCATTTGCATTATTCGCGGGAATAACTCAAGTGTCATTGGGGGCCTATGTTATTATAAATGTACGTTGCTGAATTAAAAATTGGTGCTGCTTTGAATATTTGGGGATACGTGGCTTGAAAGAGATCATTAACGAGGGAATGACTTGATGCTCAATGGGAGTGATTATTCAGTTTGATGATAATTCGGGGCCAAATTTGTCGTTTGGTTATAATGCGCGGCACTCGAAGGCAAAAATTATCTTTAAATTAGCGACTCTTGTAATGAGATGATGTCGCTATGGAAGCCAATGCTTTAGGGTCAATGTTCGAGAGGTTTTGCGTGGCAAAATATTTTTTCGGAAGCATAACGCCCAAACACTTGTATTCGTAGGTGAAGTGTTTAGACTGGCAAATCGAATAATTTATTATCTACTTGAAAATTCCTGTCAAGTAGTTGTACATCCACCCTTTGCTCATTAAGCAATTCAATTAATACATTAGCTTAAGAATTTGTACATTATAAGTTGATAAATATATTGTTCTGGAAAGATTATTTAAAGCAATTATTTTTTTTTTTTTTTTTTTTTTTTTTTTTTTTTTTTTTTTTTTTTTGAACAAGTCAAAGACTGCGAGAGAAGCGCCTTTCTTAAGTTTGGTAATGAGCCGAGGATATGATAAATCAACAGATAAGATATAATTGTAAGTTAACTGAGAAAAAATATAGCTCGTGTCTACGGCTCATCTGGCAGTAAGTACATTAATATGTAACGAGGACCAGGAGAGAAAAATCGTAAATAACGAGAAAACGCGCGGCCCGTAATAAAAATAAAAGCCGAAAATCCTTCCAGATACTCGCGATGAAGCATCGAGTGAGACAAAGTAATAATATGCGCCCCGACTCACCGGCCGCTCTTCGTGATGACCATCTCCGTGCCGAGCTTGTGAAACTTTTCCCAGAGCTCTTTACCCTCGAGGGTGACCTTGGGATCGTCGACGATCCCGTCCTCCTCCGGATGGGGTGGCACGAGGTGAGGATGCGGTCCCGCTAGTGGGTGGTGACCGGCCAAAGGATGCGGCGAGGTATGAAGCATCCCAGGGGGCAGGGGTGGCCTCAGGGGCCTCATCGAGCCCGGGCCCCCAGCCCCGGCACCCTGGTGATGATGATGGAGGGCCGCGGCTGCGGCGGCTGCCAGCACCGCGTGGGCCTCCTCCGTTGTTTGTGGACCGAGTCCCAGACCTGCAAAGAAAATAGATGGGACTAGGTTGGTCAGCGGCTGATAATTCAAGCTCTATCCCTAAATTATCCTTAAATAACGCCTTTTCACCGAGGACTTCCATAGGCGCGGTAAATTTATTTCTACTGCCGTTTGCAGGCTTTTGTGAGGCTTGTCGTATAGCTCGCGAGTCACAAATTTATAAGGTAATAATAGGCTTTCTTGGCGGTGAAAGTGCTGTAAATAAGTCGACTGTCAAGGCGCCGGTTTCTTAATAACGAGCGTACTTTTCTAAAGCTTTTTCAACAAACAACTCGTATGTGCGCACAGCGTAAAAGGCTCGACGATGTGCAGTCGGTGTGCCTGTACTTTTAATATTTTGTCACTTTAATTAATGAGAAAATGTCGCGTCAAATTATACAGAGGCTTATACGCGCGCGCAATTTCTATTTAACGAATAAACCGCACGTCGCGATAAGAGATAAAAGCTTGTTGTTCTTCTATCAAATCTATATTGACGTACTAACATATTTAAGATGTTTTGACTCCGTTGATTATAATGAATGAATTATAAATGAATTATAAATAATATGCTCACGATGAAATTGACTTGACCATTGGCTATGTATGTTAATAAAATTTTTTTTTATTTTCTTTTTCTCTTCTTTTTTTTTCTTTTTTTTTCCTTTTTTTTCCTTTTTTTTTCTTTTACATGTTGCTGAAACTATGCTGATACATATTTTTAGTCGTATACGTATACTTAATTTCGGCCTAATCGAGGACGATATCATCTTTGCTATTAAAGATTTTTCATTCCGATGTTTCCTTGTGAATGGAGCTTCGAATGGAAAATACCCGAAATCCAATGGAAAGGTTTTTATTTCATAGGATAATTCTGGTATTCCAATGTAATAATGGCAAAAATGGCAAAAATAATCTCCTTGTTCTCAGACTTGATTCACTGTCGGGCCAATACTAAAAAATTACGAACAATCAAGAGGAAAATACAAGAGGATGACAATACAATACTAAAACTGTAATTTAATAGCAATATGAAGCTGCGAGCACTTGAATGCAATACGAGTTATATACGATTACCATTAATACCGGTAGAAGCGAGCTACTGAAAACAAACAGGTTTCGTGTACATACGCGCTTGCTTGCTTAAATAAATACATAAGCCATTTTAGATTTATATTAATTAATTGATTAAGAATATTTATTATATATGTTTATCAAACATATTATAACAAGTTTGAAATTATTGGAGTTGTCGAGTGTTTCTAAGGTAAATAAATATAAGTAGAAACAAAATTTCCATAAAAGTTGATAAATTTTAGTATTTGTATTCATTCGAGTATCCCGTGCACGCGTGTGTATGCGTATATATTACAAATGAAAAATAAATTAGTCCTCAATCTTGCCCAGAAGTGTCACTATATTTTCAAACGAAAACATAAAACAATTAGCAGCCGAATATTTTCAGAGAAATACAAACACGTATATGGGCAAATGGTTGTATGCTCGGATTATACTTTGGCACGTATACAAGCACGGGTGCACATATCTATGCGCATATGTATAAACATTTGTAATTACACCGAACTGAAAATTAAAATGCTACCCACAGGCCGTACATAAGAAGTACCATCACCTCGATTTAGCTGAGAATTATTAAGCAGCAGCGCGTATCGCCTATCCGAAAAACACGAGTAACTTAATAATTCCGTGTGCGTAGAACGCAATTTCATTCATACGAGCTTGGACGATCGTCAACCGTAAGACAACATCTCTTAGAGTTAAGCTTCGTATTTTAGACTGCGCCAGAGCCATCCTGAGAAAAGAAATGAATGAAAAAGAAAAAAAGAAAAGAAAAGAAAAGGAAAGAAAAAAGAAAACAGAGAGAGAGAGAGAGAGAGAGAGAGAGAGAGAGAGTTGTGGGCACCAACAGACGCAACAAACACGAGCGAGACAAATAATCAGGTTTCACGAGTATGAATGGAGGCAGTCGAGTCGTTACGCACACTGGCTTATAATTCATATTTTTAATTTTTTTCGCCTGCAAAAGCGTGTCTCGTCCGTGGACAGACTTTGTAATTTCGCCGGGCGAGGAATCGCGCTGTCCCCCCGGTGAATGAAGCCGGTCCACGTTCCTTCGGCGAAAAACCAATTTCGCATAGGCCCAACCGCGGCTCGTGGCGTCACGTAACCCATTATGATTCCTATCTGCCGACTAGAAAAGCTACTTCACCGCTCAACCGCGACCGGCCACACCCCCGTCACCGCACTTGGCCATCTTCCGTCTCGCGAAGATTCCGAGAGCGAAAGGATAGAGGCGAGAAGGGAGGGAAGCGGGAGCAAAGTGAGAAACGAGAAGCGAGCGGAGAAAAGCGGCACATACGTTGGGTGAAGAAAGAAATTCACGGGGCGAGCACGACTGTCGCGCATGAATGAGACGTCGCCGAAAACGTCGACCCCCTTTGTCTTTCTCGTCCCTCCACCACACGACGGCTTTTAATGCGCCGGCCAAGAACCGCCGTATGCCCGCGCGATGTTCTTCAAAGAGTCCAAAAGTAAATGCGGTTATGTGTTGTACCGCGATGGAGGCTAAGCTACGGCCCAGCGGCACGAATAAAGCGGATCAAACGGAACGATGAAAGAATAATATGGTGAATAAGAGAGCGGCGAGGGAATATCCAAAGTACGAGATTTTTATTGTTTTAAGACCGGGAGTACGTCCTGAGAAAGTGAAGCCAAGGGATGTTGGCGAAGTTTGTGTGTGTATGTCACGGATGGGGTGCGAGGGCGAGAGGGGGAGAGGGATGGGGATGGGGATTGGAAGGGGGATTGGGAGGGGGATGGGATGGATTTGGGAGGGGGGAGGGGGTGTGCGGAGAAGGTAGAGAGAATGGGAGGTGAAGAGGGAGCCACGTTTTTGCAGTAGGAAGAGACTTATCTCGTTTTTTGTGGGTATGGCCGGCCGTTTCATTAAATATAATAACAGTTTACAGCGCTTTATGAGAATAACGATATAGCGATTGTAATTTCTTAGTGCTTCGGTGTTGTTAACGGTTTAATAGTGCTTAATTTTTGGCTACAAGCGCATCTCGAACGAAGCTCGCTTCGATTAAATCGGAAGCTATTTTCAATTCATGTATAGCAAGATGTCCGTAACTGCAACATTGATTATGAAGATGAAGATACACTTACGATTACGATACAATTACATTAACGTATTTAAGTGTAAAAATAGAAGAATCACAATGACTTTATCGAGACATTACAATAAGATTTTCAACAATAAATATAAATATACCACGCGCAAAACTATCAACTACTCGAACTCTACCTATTGCTGATAAAGGTGAAACAAATCCTTCGTATGCTCTAACTCAAATATGAATTCATCGAAACCTCAATGTAGGACCTCATTTATATTCACCTCAATACATCAACTTCTAATAAAGTCTTAAACGTAACGTGAATATCACAACTCCCTTGGCCGTAGCCAAGCAACGGAACAAAACAGCAGTAGAAAGGTAAAAATAAAGGAAAAGAAAAACGGTCTGGCATTAAAAGAAACTGAATGCTCCTAATTGCTGCTCATGCGTAAACAATTGCAGCTTTAGTTATGCCGAATCGCAACTAGCATTACAGGGTACAGCTGCACTGGGCGCGATTACGCAGCAACAAACACACGCGAGCACTCGCGCAGTCCGATATCGCGGGTGATAAGTGTGCGAGTCTGGGGCTACGGTCGACGTTAAATAATTAATTAAGCCAGGAACGAGTCTGGAGTTGAGGAGCGCCAGACTCGTTGCTGACGATGGTATGTGTGTATCGCTGACGGTGGTAGGAGGTAGGGGGGGGGGGGGGGGGGTTGGGGGGGGGGGGGGGTCTGAAAGAATTTAAAAATAGAATTGACGTGCTCGCCCGTGGGTCAATAGAGCAATCCATGACAGCAATTGTCTCCCGTACGTAAGCCACAATCGCAAGCACTCATCGTTGCTCATCCGTCTCTTTCTAGCCTCACTCTCGGCGATCGCCCATAGAATGAAGAAAAATGCGCTCTTCCACGTTTATTCGCGAATAAAGTGCGTACCACTTGGTTTCAAAAAAATCTTGCACTACGAAGGCGAGTCGCTTCTTATTGGCGCACAAATGTACGAATGTAGTTGGTCTACCGATCGATTTGTTCACCGTCATTTTCCTCTAGAATGCAAAAATGTCCTCTAAATGTCTAGTAGTAATATTTTAAAATTCACTAGAAGTAAAAAGCTAATACACTTGTTAATAATAGCTTATTTCATGTATGCCTATCTTTATTGTCTTTTCTTCCTAATAAAGTTAAAGAATATTTTTAAACTTTTCTATATGTATAGATATATGCATGTTCTCAAAGTATAGTAAGTGCACATACACTGTAAACTAATTTGCTGCACTTCTTTTGTAAATATTTATTTAAAATAGTAATGAATAATTATTTGCTTAAAGCTGTGCGTATCTCGAGGAGGAATGTATTGTAAAATTAAAATAATATTTACTTTAATCTAGCACATATCTAATCTTACATGTCTAATCTTAAGTACATATTTGTTAACTTTCAAAATTATATTTACACATGTGCCGAAATATTTTTTTCAGAATTATATAGCATTCTTATGAACAAAAAAGGACTTTTTCTTTTTTTTTTTTTGTTTTAAGAAAAATATTATCAAAAGTTTTAAAAATTATGTTATCGATGGCTAATTTCATCGATACAATTCGTTAATTTTTTAAGAATATAGCCTTTTTTCATAACGAATACACAAATTTGTGATCTATGCACATTGTATAATAAGATGAATAATGTAGAGGACAAACCTATTTATTATTATTTCGCTTCTTACAAATCGACAACTTTAATATATATTTTTGGAATAGTAATATAGTATTTTAATTTTGAATCACAATTTAAAATCTTTATTATTCTATGTATAATCATAATGTGAATAATTTGGATTTTTCAGTTGGCCGATTATGTCAGGATTTTAAAAGGATTTTCTAAGTTTACTAAAAAAGTTTCTATAATACAATACAAAAATTAAATCATGTAAAATATAAATTATTAAAGAAATGTAGAATTGCTAAGTTCGAAAAAAAGTTTCAATAAACAAGTTCATCAAATTTAATATTTATCATTTAGAACTTGCTAGAAATCGAAAAATCCACGTTTATTGTCAAATTATTAAAAGTTGTTCAGTATGTAATGGAAATAATTCTGCTCGATTAGGAAAAATGAAATGAATGTGATGAAGATGTATGTAATTTTACAATATGATAAAATAAAAATGTTAATGAGAACGCGTAGCGCATAATGTAAATTTTAATTTTATTTCCTATAAATTGAGGGACATTAAGCTACTCAAATTTCTCATTGAGAAAAATTCTATTTAAGTATAAAATATTAAAATCAGCGGTAATTTTCGTACTCTTGAAAATCTGATGGCATGTTTTTCCTTCTGCATGTTGGTGCAACATCATAGTTTATAATATAAAAAACTTAACAATATAAAAAAGTATAATATAAAAAGAGAGCAATGACACTGATAAGAAATCTAAAAATACGAGCGAACCAAGAATCTTGTGATCGATGAATGAAGTGCAGAAAAGTCATCTTGAGTCAAGTGTCGACACTTTGTCTTATTATCGAATCCACAACTTGAAAATACTAATTTTTTACACATTTACGTATCCCGATAGGAATAAATATACACATACGAAAACGCTAGTTTTAATTAAAATAAATAAGCACGTGAGTTTTTTTTTATTGATCATGGGGCATTATAAAAACTAAAATAAGAAAAATAGGTAAATAAAGAGATAGAGCGATAGATAAAAATATATGATAGGTGGATAGATGGAGAAAAGGAGAGAGCGAGAGAGAGAGAGAGAGAGAGAGAGAGAGAGAGAGCACCAGTGAAGCGAACGATCCACATGCCGATAATTTATAATTATCGCATTAGAAAGACTTAACCGTGGCTCGCTCGCTTGTGCGTAAAGGACCTCATTAGGAAAAAGGCTTCGCAGTGCTCCACGTGTGCGCCGTAAACATACGTACGCATTTATTACGTCGTTGAAAAAAAAAAATGGAAAAAAAAGACAGATAACTTTTCGCTCGCCGATAAAACTTGGGACATACGTATAAAGCGCTCGGATATTATCAGATAAATCCGCGCTCTTTCTACTTTTCTTTTTTTTCTTCAACGCGGCGTCACTGAACTTGGGCCGTGCGCTTTTGAGCGGATTATTTCTCAGCCGAATGATTATCGCTTTAAGAATAACGTTTAAGCGTCAATTAACGGTTTTCTCTGTGTATCGAGATCGGGCACTGAACACGGCGAGATAGAGTCGTTGCCTGCCTTTTAAAATGGTAATACGGGATGTGACAGAGGGGGCGAGAGAAACAATGACTACAAGCGCAAAATTTTTAGGATAGATGCGTATAATTTAACTTCAAAGGCAATAGATCAAAGGTGGACGATTATTTTGCGTAATTGGTGCTAGAATTAGTTAATACTTTGCTTTAGACGGCTTATGCTTCATGGCCTTTTAAATTGGAAGACCATTTATATGGATAGAATGCTAAATATGGAGTGATAAGTAAACTGAATCTTGAGGGAATAAAATCAGTACCAGTGACTGTATTCAATGTAAATGTGTACGTTTGTATGTGAATAGTTAAAATCAAGATTGTCGAAATAAATAATCTTCGATTATTGAATATGTGAAATAGAAGGTACATTGAATACCTTAGATTTATGTCATTTCTTTGGATGGAGGGTATCACACTCAAATGAAACTGTAAAAACAGTTAGATGGCAATGAATATCAATTATGGAATTCGATTAATAATGTGCATATGCACGTGACTTTACAAGAGTAAAAAGCTTCAAAAGAGTAGAGTCATTCCACGGTACTCGGAATTAATTATTGAATAATGAAATAAGCGAATGTATCCAACTATCCAACTGATGACGCAATATGGAATATTAGTTATTAGGATTGAAAGTTATAAATCACTGTGATCCTCCACAGCTGATGCTCTGAGAAATATATGACCTTTCATAAATTAGAATCTCATAATCATCTGTCAAGTGGACCCGCGAGAAAGATGTATTCTTCGGCTACCATATAGAGACTCGCCTCTGAAAAATTGAAAAGCCACGCGCACTGAAATGAGGCCGAATTTATGAAAAATGCGGCCATTCCTTGGTCCCGATCGTCTGATCTTGAACTTAACTTGTTTTCGTCCTACATCAATAGCTTTTATTTTAAAAGAGTGACTGAGTGAGTGAGAGAAAGAGAGAGAGAGAGAGAGAGAGAGAGAGAGAGAGAGAGAGAGAGGAAAAAAAGGGAGAAAAAAATACGGCCAGTGGTACGACTTATTATTTCAAAACACTAGTTATACACAAGCACAAAAAAAAAAGGAACTGGGCCTCCAATTTGCATACAGTAATCAGTCATTGGTGATAAATTAATGACGTATTTCAATTTCTTTTCTCTCTTAAAGCCTACAAATGATAAACAGCATTGATCAAATAATTTCTCATTTTATAATTCGTTCTCACGAGCGTGCTCTTCGATTTTGAGTTTCACTCACAGATTTTGACTAACAGCATGAATAACATAACCTTGTTTCTAGAACATTATTGCCAGAACACCGCTAGGTAAGGATTGACATTTTCATACGATACGCAATGTTGGAATATGTTGTTGTCGAGCACGAATCGTCATAGCTGCTACAAACTTACAAAAACACGAAATTGGCATCTGGAATAAAGGAATAATTTGTGCACAAGCAATTGAATTCTCAAAGGAGCCGCGACGACTACGAAAAGTCGCCGGCAATTTGGCGTACCATCGACGAGTCCGCGATCTTGCAACAATATCGAAGAAAATACGAGGACGATCATCGACCGTTGTTCGTTGCCCTTTATTCTCTCATACGAAGGATACGTATGCATCGTATTAGACGAAAGTGTCGTTGAAATTGCGACGCATTTGACAGGCGACGCGGACAAATCGAGCGCTATCTCTATAAATTAATCTATCTGCTGTATTGCAAGATTCTAAGGAATTATCCGTGTATAAATAATTGGTAAATTCTCTTGCCTTTTTCAGCCGAGCTCCCATTACGAATAAAAGCCCGAACGATATTACATACGCAAGTTAATGCACGCTTATGCATTGCTACGCTTCATACATAACCTAAAAGGGTTGAGATCAATACAAGCGCATATTCCGTATGCAGCCTAACCTGAAATTTATCGTTGACGAATTTATGGATGTCGACTGGCTTTTGCCATTCATTATTACCTAAGCTTTTGAGCGCCACAGTGATTTTTCTGCCATAAAATAATATCTGCCTCGAGCATCTAGCTTATTGTATTCAGCAGATTCGTATGCAACGCGAGTGTTCGCGGCTAAACTTCACGCAAATACAGTCGCAAGTCGTCGTTATTGTCCAGCAATACTCTATAATTTATTTTTATATCCATCTGATCGAAGGATGACTGAATTTATTCCTACGTATCTCCGTATGCTCGAAAGATGGCCTAACGTCACTTATTTTATAGGCTGATCGTATTCCTAGATAAAGTTTCCATTGTTTTTAAAAATAGCAATTACTAATCAATTACATGTAATTATAAGATAGAGTACGCACGTTTTCATTAATCTAACTTTTACATCAGCCATCAAAAGTAATAATGCTCCGGAGGTAATTGCAACGTAGATAGGAGGATAGACAATAGCGACAAATTTTTAGCATAATATCCAGAAGATTAATTTAGTAATCGAGCGCGCAGACGAATAAAAATGGGACCTAAAAGTCTGTGCAACAAATAGAAATGCGTCGAAAAATTAAACTCGAATGAGACATAGAGATAGACTGAGAGAGAGAGAGAGAGAGAGAGAGAGAGAGAGAGAGAGATTCGCAGATAAAAAGACGAGAGACGCACTACGATAATTTCCACTCTGCAAGCTCGTAAAGGCTAATACGGTACGCGGATCGTATCTCGATACAATGACACAATTGTCAAACTTCGAGTCGACTTCCGTGACGATGATAGATACATGTGTGCTTGCGTGTGCGCGTGTGTGCGCGTGTGTGCACGGGAGAGGGCGACTCGGGAATGCATCTGGTGTTTGGCCGTTCGAGTAGGGGGGGGGGATACTTTGGTGAATATCTGGCATTATCACGAGGAAACAAGACCATAATGACGGAATAATGACTGGTTGGTCTTTGTCTAAACGCGCCTCAATGTCACGCGAAAAACTGTCTATTCCATTGCTCCTTTGAGTAGCGACGCGCGGTGCTCAATATGTACAACCCCCGCTTGTGCAAATAAATCTCTATCAATTCGTCTTCCTACTCCTTTCCGCATCAAGAAATTGGCGTTTCTACGTCGAACTCACGCTTATACCGAGCACACGGAATCACAGCGGGGGTGGGGGGTGGAAGAGAGAGAGAGAGAGAGAGAGAGAGAGAGATAGAGAGAGATAGAGATAGAGAGAGAGAGAGAGAATGATAGGGATAGCGAATGCGAATGGTGACGCGCGATCGTGAATGTGCAATGGGAAAACGCGCGCGCGGTGCCTTATTCGTCGTGGCCATTTTTTTCTCTCCCCGTTCGCTTTTGTTTATAGCGCACGGGCGTCCCGTCGCTGCCGTCGAAGAATTACGCACGAGTGCGCATTCCGAATGCGCGCTACGTCTTCCACTGGTACTCGGGTTTGCCCTTGGCAAGATTAATCACCGACCTCGCGTAAAGGAAAGAGAGAGTGAGAGAGTCCCGCCAATTTTCCCGGGGAGAGGAAATTCGCGAGCAGCGGCGACTGCTTTGTGAGCGCGCGAAAAATCGCGACCCAAGCACGAATGACGCGCCGTTACGTTGGTAAAACGCCGAGCGCAAGTGCCACTTTGCTTCTCTCTCTCTCTCTCTCTCTCTCTCTCTCTCTCTC